>NC_081522.1:37795119-38117619 GCF_030273125.1 Centropristis striata
AGGAGGCTGAACAAGTATCTACTATATATATAAATAATATATATATAATCTAAATAGTGAATGGATGAAAGCAGGAAGGAGGCCGACCTCTGACCTTCTGTTGCTACTGATTCCTTCATTAACATTTATTATTATGATCATTACAAAACATAACAAAGGAGCAAGAAAAACACAAAAACAGCTGCTCTGCGTCATTATTATAACACTGTGTGTTCATCATAGGGCTGGGCGATATATCAATATAACAAATATATTGATATATTTTTAAGTGCGATATGGAATTAGACCATATGGCAGATATCGATATAGTTAAAAAATATCTATTTCTTTATATATAAATGCTGCCCTTACTAGGGTTCGTTATTCTTTTCTCATATAAATATATTTATTTCAGAAACAGATTGGCCTATTTTATTTCATAAGTTGTTTTAATTTAAGATTTTTTTTTAAATTAATTATGCACTTTATGGAGCTTTGATTTTTTTTTTTTTAAGTACTACTGTTGTTATACAGTATTTATGTTCGCTTAAATAAATGTGTCCAATAAAACTACTCGTGACATGTCATATTTGACTTTGACTGAACATTTGCTCTCACTTTGCGATAAAAATATCAGGATATATATCATATATTGATATTCAGCCTAAATATATCGGGATATGACTTTTGGTCCATATCGCCCAGCCCTAGTTCATCAGACACAAACGAACCAGAACCAGAACCAGAACCAGAACCAGAACCAGAACCAGTAAATGTGTACTATGTTACCAGGTCTGCTGCTTGTGTCTCTCAATAAAAACAACAACAAAGATGGAGAAACAGCTTCATCAGAGTCAGTTTCTCTCCTCAGTGTTCATGGTTCAGGTCTCCTCCTCTCCTGAAAACACAGACCTGATGACTAAAACCAGTAAAACCAGTAAAATACTGAATAATAAAGCAGTTTTACATTAAAAATCTGTGTTTCTCCGACACAGTCTGACTCATGAGCTGAAGCTCTGCTGCTCAGTCTGTCAGACAGGATCAGAACAACAGGAAGACACTGAAACACAGTGTGGTAAAACACGACATGATGAGTGTCTGTGGAGCACAACAACACAGAAATCAGCTTCTGAGGATTATAATAAAGAATGACGCTGACTGTCACTATTATAATTATTATTATTATAAAGACGTCCGATCACTCAAAGCTTATTATGTCCAAACAACAGACTGAAACCTAAAGATATTTCATCCACAATGACATGAAAAGAATAAAGCAGCTAATCATCATATTAATGAATAAATAATGAGAACATAAACAGAAGGGAGGAGCCAGAAAAAAAACATCAACTGTCAGATTTCTTGAGCTCATTATGATCCTAAAGAATAAATAAAGAGGCTGACAGTCTGATGTTAAACACAACAATCAGCACGTGTTTCCTCCTACACGTTTCACTGAGATCATGTAAATAATATTTATTTATATTTTAGTCAAACCAGCAGCAGATCTGATCCACAGGAGAGAGACAGAGACTAGGGTTGTCAAAAGTATCGATACTCAAAAAAGTATCGATACTAAAACGTTGTATCTGGATACGATACTCATTTTCAAAAGTATCAAGTATCTGAAGCTTGTTATCATAGTTGCAGTTTCTTTTTGCACAACTGTTTTTTATTATAAATATTTAACCTGTGGTTCTGTTAATTTTTACATGTTGCATTTTTCTTGTTAATAAAAATATTTCTGTTAAATTTTGGGGTCTTTGTTTTTATCCTTGTGGTATCAAAAATGGTATCGAGTATCGAATATTTCCTGAGTATCAGTATCGAGTTGAACATTTTAGTATCGTGACAACCCTAACAGAGACAGAGAGACAGAGACATACAGAGAGAGACAGACAGAAACAGAGACAGGGACAGAGGGAGGAGGCCTGCTCCTCCTGTGTCTCTGAGCTGCTCCTACCTGCTATATTGGTATTGTGTCCCAGTTTAGAAGTAGGACAGACTGCAGGACGGAGCAACTTTCAGACAACCTTGTTACAATGACTCAGCTTTTAGAGGACAGAAACACAGAGAGAGAGCTGCAGGACAACGTGAACAACAGAGGACAGGAGACAAACTGAAGCTGGACAGACTCTGAGGTTTATAAACTGTTAGTTTGTGTTTCAGATCTCCAGTCTGACAGACAAGAACCAGTCAATTGCTGCAACAACACACTGAAACTACAATCACTGACACTGAACACAGAGGAGATACTGAGTTTAGACATCTACATGAGGTCAGCAAGCATCAGAACAGAAGAAATGAGATTTAACCCATTTAAGGCGGGAAAGCATTACCGCATTTCTACCATTAAAACCGGAATTGCTATTGTGTTATTCTACCATTAAAGCCGGGAAAGAGGATACGTCGTTTTGTAATATTTGTAGTTTTTTCTACATATTTTCGGTCTCTTGGCCAATGAAATGCATCAGAACACATGTGGGTTGATTTTTAAAAAAACTTTATTGAAGGTTTGGACAAATAAACTCAACTTCTCATGAAAGCCACAGGTATAAGCCTAAAAAATACTTTTTGAATTTCATTTCTATCTGCTACAGAGGCTGAAAAATCGATTTTTTTTTTGTTGACACTTCTGTTGAATTTCCAGAAAAACTTCAGGTTTTAGGGGGTTATTTTAGAATCGGCCAGAGGTTTTACAGGCGTTTTAGGCCTAAATGGGTTAAGAGACTCTGATCTAACACCATCTGGAGTTTACAGAGAAAATATCCAGAGAGTCTTGATGCTGCCAGAGGTCAAAGGTCAGAGGAGACAGAGACTGGTTCAACTGGAACTCAGAGAACCAACTGACACCAGCCAATATACACAGGTCCTTTGGTTATTAAACAGCTAAACAAGAAGTGGAACCAGGACTGCACCGTGGGATTGTGTACCATTAATCAGCAGTTTGCACTTTCTATTGTGTTTATTGTGCAGTTTATAAAATGTCAAAGAATCTGCAAGACGTCCCTTTAAGTCTCAATCTGCCCAAACAACCCTCAGAAAACCAAAGATATTCACTTTACTATCCTAAAAGCTGAGACAACTGGGAGACGAGACCAAACTGCTGACAATAATTCAGCAGAAAATTGGCAAAATGATGACTTTAATGTGTAAAAATCAGATGAAAAGGCTGTTTGTGATGCTCGACTCAGAGCTGCAGATCAGACTTCATCAAACTGAGCGCCGCCACACCCAAGTCCTCTGGTCGCAGACGGCTTTGTTCTGGCTCTGGCCACTACTCTCCCTCTCTGTTACTCACACACACACACACACACACACACACACAGTCACACACTCACACACTCACACACACACACTGCCAACAGCATATTGCAACAAAGCTGTAGCAGACAGCAGGTCACACGCTCGTCTTGCATGCCCGTCATTGTCGTGCATATATTCAAATTCCTCTCTTTCTCGTGTGTGTGTGTGTGTGTGTGTGTGTGTGTGTGTGTGTGTGCGTGTGCGTGCAGGGCGTCATTTGGCTACGAGCCGCAGCAGCTCCAACGGTGACTGAAACCAGACGCTGCTCGCAAACTAACTGACAGACGGCACAAATATGAGCCTTGCTCTTATTAAAGGCAGCCGTGGATGATGAGGCTCCTGCAGCTGCAGCCGCTCTGTCAGGAAGGTTTAGGGACCGGACCACAGACACGAGCGAGATGTGACATTATCGGCTGCCTCCCAAACCCCAAAATGACACGGTGCTAATTGCAGAGGGGCGAGAGTTTCTTTTTCCTCGCAGCTGATTTTTACCCCGGCGGGGCGTTTTCTCTCCCCGGCCGGCCGGCTGCAGGGGGAGAGTGGCTGGCTGAGCTAGATCTGTCAATCTGAGCGGCGGCTCCATCAATCTGCAGCCAACAGGGAGACAAACAATGCAGCATCAGCAGCACACAGGCACTCAGAGCTCTGGGGCTCCACTCACGGCCTCCCATCAGGTTTTGAACGCAGATTACAGCTGATGGAGCTTCACCTCTGCTGCTTTTGTTTTCTGTTGGTTTTCTCAAACCGACGTCCAGCTGCGACTGTCGTGGTTTCCACCAGGGCTGGGCGATATATCGATATGTTTTAAAATGTGATATGGAATTAGACCATATCGCATATATCGATACATTGTTCAAATTTGTGCTGTGATCCTTGATCCAGGCAAGCTGCTTTATATATAAATGCTGCCCTTACTAGGGTTTGTCATATTTAGTTCTTTTGTAATGTTCGTTACAGTGTTGCCAACTCCTCAGTAAGGAAAGTAGCTATTGGCTGTCCTTAAAGTGGCTAGAAGTCGCTAAATGACGTCATAGCCTAATTTGCATAATTTACCATGCGCTGTAGGAGAGAGGAATAACGTGGGAAAGACCAGAAGTGAGTAAAAAAACACCCTAAATATGTTTAGAACAAGTGCAAGTGCCCCTCCTAAATCCGGCCTCGGGACCAACTAAAGTGACCCAAAAGAGACTCTGACTGTAAACCAGCCAGTGCAACTTCGCGCATGCGCGATTTCCAGACTGGACGCTAAGGGGTTAACATCCCCTCCGGCTCTGTGACTGCAGCTGGGAGAGACTGCTGCGGGAGGACTGGGCCTCTTGTGACTCATTACGAAGAGTTAGAACGAGTCTCCAAAAGTCTCCAGTAACACCAAAAAAAGTCGCTTGATTTGTTGCAAGTCGCTTTTTTTTTAAAAATAGTCGCTACAGCGGTCTGAAAAGTAGCTAAATCCAGCGACAAAGTCACTAAGCTGGCAACACTGAAATATATTTATTTCAGAAATAGACTGGCCTATTTGATTTCATTCACTTTATGGAGCTTTGTTTATTTTAAAAAGTTACTCCTGTTGTTTGATTTAGATTAGATTAGATTTATTTGTCATTGCACAGAAATACAACGAAATTCAATGCACTCACGTACTGGACTCATTAAAAAAAAAGCATAATAAATAGTAAATAACAAGATACATTCTCATCATCTCATCTCAATAAATAGTAAATAACAAGATACATTCTCATCATCTCATATAATTAAACAGTATATATGTTCTCTTAAATAAACGGTTTCAATAAAACTACTTGGACTTTTACTTTACCTTACTTTTGACTGAACATTTGCTCTCACTTTGTGTAAAAAATATCAGGATATATATCGTATATCGATATTCAGCCTGAATATATTGGGCTTTTGGTCCATATCGCCCAGCCCTAGTTTCCACTCCAGTACTGAATATGAAGCAGGTTCCTGAGTTGGTAAACAAAGAGACGAATAAGATATCTGACTCCCTCTGTGAGCGAGCAGGTCGGCTGTAACAGGCGAGCTCAGAGCCGATCAAAGACTCGTCAGAGGCCTCCTGGCTGAAACACTCGGACTGTGGGGTCATGTGATCATGTGGACGCTGAGCCACCCAGGAGTCAGAGATAAAACAGATTACAGCTTCTCATTTGGCTCTTAAGCTGTGAAATGTGGCAACATGACAAGAAAAATGCCAGAAGTCAAGAAGTGTCAGATGATCGTGAAGGTTTGTAACTGAGTTATCTTGTGTGTTTTTCAACAGGAAACAAAGCTGAAAGCTGAAACAAAGAGCCAAACTGTCAGTTCACAGATTCCTGCTCAACAGGAACTCACTTTGCATGTGAACTCCATATAAAGTGGTCAGGACTCGTCTAATCAGATTATATTCAGAGATAAACTCACACCAACATGAAGCCGATTCTCTCCTCACACCAATCTGTTAGTTTGATTCTGCTTATTACAACATTTCTGTCATCCATCAACCACGACTGGAAAAAAAACGTTTACTGCTATCTGAAGTCTCAGATACATCAGAAAACACTTCTCCAGGAGTTTATCTAACCCATGGGTCTCAAACTCGCGGCCCGCGGGTCAATTGAGGCCCTTGTGATGATATTTTGTGACCCCCACCTTGATATGAAAGTTTAATGTGAGTTTTATATGAATGGCACTTTATCGTGTTGTGTGTGTAAGGTCCCTTTAATTACTTTTTTTTCAGGGTAATTTTGTGTATTTTTTTGGTCATTTTGTGTCTTTTTTAATAATTTTGTCTTTTTTGTTAATTCTGTGTCTTTTTTTGGTAAGTGTGTCTTTTTTTAGAAATTTTGTGTCTTTTTTTGGTAATTCTGTGTCTTTTCTTGGTAAGTGTGTCTTTTTTTAGAAATTTTGTGTCTTTTTTTGTAATTTTGTGTCTTTTTTTAAATTTTGTGGGGTTTTTGGGTCATTTTGTTTCTTTTTTTGGTAATTCTGTGTCTTTTTTGGTCATTTTGTGTCTTTATCTGTCATTTTGTGTCTTTTTTTTAGTAAATTTATGTCTTTTTTTGGTCATTTTGATACTGCCTCCAGCGGCCCCCAGGTAACTTGAGTTTGAGACCCCTGATTTAACCCAAACCATGAGCTGAGCTCTTCTTGAACCAAGTCAGCAGATCTGGATGTTTATCAGCAGATATCTGTGCATCAGTTTGGGCGAGCAGAGACCTGCTGCACCTTCCATCAGCTTATTCACGGCTGATCGCCGTTTCACTACATTTCACTTTCACATCTCATCATTTTTTTCATTTGTCTTTTTTAAGTAAATTAGTCTTTTTTAGTCATTTTGTGTCTTTTTTGGTCATTTTGTGTCTTTTTTTTAGTGATTTTGTGTCTTTTTTAAGTAATCCAGTGGCCCCCAGGTCATTTAAGTTTGAGACCCATAGTTTAACCTATTGAGATGCTCCTGTATATATATCTTTTTTTTTTGCCCATGTATACATGCAGCGATTAATTGATTCATTGATCGTTAACGTTATTGATAACCCAGTTGGCTGGTTTCTTCCAAAGACCATCCCTAGTTATCACTAAAGCTTTGGAGGATTTCTGTCAGAAAGTTATGTCTCACATGTGATCCAGCTGTGGGTGGAGGGCTATCAGGGACATTCAATCAACTAATCAATCATTTAGATGATTTCCTTCAAAATAAATGTCAGAAAAAGTGCTTCAGACGATGCAACACCACCACCAGACGTGAGTCTGGCTGCTTTAAATCTCTTCAGTTTACAGCAGAAACACCAGAGGCAGCAACCGAAAAAAGATTTAATTACAGAAATAAATGAATAAATACATACATAAAGCTCAACTAGAGGCATAAAAAGTCTATTTAGAAAAGCCTAATGAGCCGGCATGTGACAGGAGATCTGAGCGGCTTGTTGGATCACGTTTTCTGCTCCAGGCGACTCACAAACAACACATTATGTGTCTGTTTTCAGCCTGTAGACACACACACACTGTAGAAATGTATGTGAATAATGTCTTCTTTATAAGGAGACCTCAACATGTAGTAAAGCCTTCACTCATCCTCGCTGTCCTCCTCTGTCCCTTTTTGTCCCTCTGTCCTTTTCTGTCGCTCTCTGTCCCTCTTTCTGTCCTTTTTTTTGCCATTTTCTGTCCTTTTCTGTCCCTCTTTCTGTCCTTTTCTGTCCCTTTCTGTCCCTCTTTCTGTCCTTTTCTGTCCTTTTCTGTCCTTCTCTGTCCCTCTTTCTGTCCTTTTTTGTCCTTCTCTGTCCCTCTTTCTGTCCCTTTTCTGTCATTTTCTGTCCTTTTTTGTCCTTTTCTGTCCCTCTTTCTGTCCCTTTCTGTCCTTTTTGTCCTTTTCTGTCCCTCTTTCTGTCCTTTTTTGTCCTTTTCTGTCCTTCTCTGTCCTTTTCTGTCCTCTCTGTCCCTCTTTCTGTCCTTTTTTTGTCCTTTTCTGTCCTTCTCTGTCTTCCTCTGTCCCTCTGCTGCAAGAAACACAATCACGTCCTCCGACGTTGAAATACCTCCAGCAGCAGAAACCTTTCCTCCGTCTGTGTTTGAGCCTGAAGCAGCAACAGCCATAGAAGGAGGTTAAAGAAATAAAAGGTGGAGATGTGAGGAGCGATAATGGAGCAGAGACTCGTCTTTGAACAGCTGAGAGAAGAACAAACAGCAGAGAAGAACCGAGCCGTGCTGGAATCAAAAGCCCGCCTGCTATCATGCTAACAATCTGCTCCACTGACACATATTATTATTATTATTATTAATATTATTATTATTATTTTTATTATTATTATTTTGCTGCAGCTGCTTTCAACAGAGTCTAACGGTGTCGGACAGCCGAGAGGAGACGCAGAAACCTCACTGTGTTTAGGACTTTGAGCGAGACTCTCTGAAGAACACGTGAAGTGGAACAAGGAGAACGTGTTTTGCATTAACCTATGGAAAAATTATTAGAAAGAAAGATAAAAGATGTAAAATGACCAAAAAAGACCAAAATTAAGAAGACAAAATGACCAAAAAAGGACACAAAACAACCAAAATAAGATTTAAATTGCCCAAAAAAAAAGAAGTGAAATGACCAAATAAGCTAGAAAATGAAAAAAAAAATTATTAGACCATTGTTTTCTTCAATTTCTTGTTCATCTTAATGCCTGATACAACTTAAGGTACATTTGTTTGGACAAATATAATGATAACAACAAAAAAGCTGATAAGAGTTTAATTTCAGAGCTGATATCTAGACATTTTTCATGGTTTTCTTGATAATAACCAAAATCATTATCAAGAAAACCATGGAAAATATCTAGATATCTAAATTAAACTCTTTTGTTTATATCATTATATTCATTCAACAAATGTACATTTAGTTGTACCAGCCGTTAAAATGAACAAGAAATTGAAAAAAACAGTAGTCTAATCATTTTTTTGTTCATTTTCCATGTTTTTCTTGATAATGATTTTTGTTGTTATTATTATATTTGAATGAACAAGAAATTGGAGAAAACAAGGGTGGTCTAATCATTTTTCCCATGCCTGTAGACTGGGAGAGCTCCAGAATAAGGCCTGTGTGTCCGATCCAGCTTCACTTAAACACTTAAAGACTCTGTGACAAATCACTCTCAGTGTTTCTGTCACATGAGAGTCACAGGGGTCAGAGGTCGCCGGGTGGCCCCCGCCTGCAGGAGCGTGTCACGGAGGCGATATTCGGGAAGTGAGACGCTTCTTACACAGTGTTACAGTCATTGTTTTCATGCAGCTGTGTGTGTTTGTTAGCAGGAAAATAGGAACTAGAAATATATGAACACGTGGCAAAATAACACCACAATGTTCTATTCTGCATTTCTGGGGAAATGTTGAGTATGGAGTTTGTTTTGTGTCTTTATTTTTTCATTAAACATGTTTGAGAGAAAAACTTTCCACACTGCAACAGAAAAATAGATTTAAGAGCAAAAATACTGACACTGGAATTTTAAAAAATGCTTAATTACAAGTAAAATAAATGTGTTTAAAAATGTTTTATTGCAGATGAAAAGTTGTGTTTGCGGCTGAAACTTTTGGATTCACAAACAAAACTTTCTTATGTGCAATAATGCATTTCTGTATTTGCTCTCAAATCTGTTTTTCCATTGCAGTGTGGAAAGTTTTGCCCTTTTTAATCTGCAAAACAAAACCAATCCAATAAAATCCAATAAAAACACCAAAACCAATACTTTACGACTAGTGCTGCACAATTAAAATGCAATATCGTTCAATTTAATTTCAGCAGGGTCAGCTCAGTGGTGGTTTAGTTTTGTTTTTCATGAAATCTGACAGTTTGACAAGACAAAGAGAGAACATCAGCAGATGTTCCCGCTTCATAGAGAGATGTGTGATCATCTAAAAGTCACATTTTGTAAAAAATCACATGTTAAAGTCAGATTTCTGCACAGACGTCTGACAAACATCACAACAGATTCACACAGAGAAGAAGAAGACGAGCTGATTCCTCAGCAACATGCTACACTCCACTACAACACTTAAAACCCACAGCTCAATGAAACCAGATCTGATCTGGTCGATCACGTGGAATTTTTAATCGATCGGTGTATTTTTTCATTTGAATTTTATCTCTGACTGTGTATCACAGGAGTCTCAAACTCAAATTACCTGGGGACCACTGGAGGCAGTATCAAAATGACCAAAAAAAGAAACAAAACTAAATTACTTAAAAGAAACAAAATGACCAAAAAAGAAACAGAATTAGCAAAAACCACACAAAATTAGTTTAAAAAGACACAAAATTATTTTAAAAAAAAGACACAAATTACAAAAAAAAGACACAAAATTACTAAAAAAAAGACACAAAATTACAAAAATAAATACATAAAATTACAAAAAAAGACACAAAATTACCCAAAAAAGTAATTAAAGGGACCTTCCACACACAACACGGTAAAGTGCCATTCATATAAAACTCACATTAAACTTTCATATCAAGGTGGGGGCCACAAAATATCGTCACGAGGGCCACAATTGGCCCTCGGGCCATGAGTTTGTTACCCATGGTGTATCAGTATCACTGAACTGAAACACGCCGAGCTGAGAATTAAGTTGGATAAAGCTAGCAATTATAAAAACACGCAGAAATACAAGAGTAACTAGCTTCCTGTATCAAACCTTGCTAGCATGAATTACTGAGATTAATTTGATCCAAAACTTATTTAAACACAAAACACATTTCAATATGAAGATTATGGTTAAAACTAACTTCACGCCTCTTCGGGGGCTAAAACATCAAACATTGAACTCCTTCACGTTATCTTTACAGTTTAATCTCACCGAGTTAGTTTTATGATTCACAGGATCAAGTCTCTCTTCGTCCTTTCAAAATAAAAGCGTCCAAACAGGCTTTTGCATATTACTGTATGTATATACGCCTTATCTCCTATCTGCCCGAGGAGATAAGTTCTTCAGTCAGTAACTTCTTTTAAATCACTTCTTAAAATCCACTTTTATAGACTTGCTTTTATGTAATGCTTTCTATCTCACCACTCCTTTTTACTTCTGCTCTTTTTACTTTTTGACGCCTTTTATTTTCTGTGTATCTGAGATTATTTTGTGATTGTTCCTGCTCTGTCTCTTATTGTTTTTCTTTTAATGCAAGAATAGTTTTTAACCTTTTGGCATCATTCTCGTTGTGATTAACTGCTTGAAGCACTTTGTAAACTGCTGTTTTTAAAAGGTGCTATATAAATAAAGTTATTATTATGATTATTATTATATTATTTTGCCCATGAATGCACGCAGCGATTAATCGATTAATTGATTGTTAACGTTATAGATAATCAAGTTGGCAGGTTTCTTTCAAAAGCCCATCCCTACTCTGGAGCCATTAAATCATATAACTTATTAAAACATATTAAGATTATGCAGCCTTTTGAGCTTTCATTAATATGTTTTTTTGTCCGGATGCAGGAAAGACACAGCTGCAAAACAGAATCAGGACACTGAAGAAACGTCTCTGGAGATCAGGAATCAATAGTTAACCAAGCAGGGAAACTGGAGACCACAGCAGCTCTGTTACATTTAGAGGATTAGATGCTTTGTGATCAGACAAAAGTCAAACATCACTGTTATTCAGTAAATAAGCTCTACATGTGAAGTACAATTGAAGAATGGAAGAATCACCAGGCCACAGCAATGAAAAATGAAAAATAAAATGCCAAATGTTCTTCATTTTTCATGTTATTTCTTTCTGCAGAGCTGCAGAAACATGAGCAGCTGCAGCTCTGCTCTCCTGCACTGCAAGGAGGTGAAAAGCATTCTGGGAAATCAAACGACTGATAAAGGTCGAGCAGGAAAACAGGTGCAACTCAAGGTAACCTGTGATTCTCCCAGTGTGTGTTAAACTCCTCATTTTAATAATAGAACAGAAGCTTTTCTTTGAATGAATAGAAAAATAAAAGTGAGCTGCAGCTCCAACAAACTTTCATTCATGTAAAAAGCTGCAGCAGAGTTTTTCTCCGTCAGTGACAACAATAGAAACCCGACTCTCTCTGCAGGGACAAAGACAGATGCTATTTCAGAAGACAAACACACACAGCAGCACTGTGGCCGCTCTATAAATACACCTGGTTAGAGACGCCTGCAGCCGCAGAGACTGACGGTATGTGAGACGTTGACCTCGTCTCTCTGCAGCAGCTCACACATCTGACAGGATGCAGGTCAGTGGGCTTCAAATGATTTTAAAGTGTTTAGAGTTTAGCTCCTCCCTAAAGCTGCTTGATGAGCTTATCTCCATGATCTCATACAGGATTCATCATCACAGCTTGTAGATTATTATAAATCTGTCAGAAAAGTGATTGGATGGAAAAGGGTCAGCTGTCAGAGAATAAAGACCAAAACAGAAAATAATAATAACAATAATAAAGAGGCCTCCTCCTCCTTTGTGTGATGCTGCTGTTCTCAGTCACAGTTTGTACGTAAACCTACAGAAATGATGCACTATAATTCATATTTAACACATCTGATTCTGAGCTGTGAGGCAGGTTGTGCAGGTATGATGCCAAAAACTGTAGAAATAAAAGTTGCACCTGAATGCACCATGAAGTCCCTGTCGGCGTAATTGTTACCATTTGTTGTTTATTTGTGTTCATTTAAGATTTAAGATATGTTAAAACTCTTTATTCTGCAAAGAAATGTGGAACACAATGGTTTTCTCTTTTTTTTATCATTTTGTTCAATAATACGGCCTCAAAGACATCAAAAAAACATCCGAAATCTGAAAGTCCATCAGGTGCGATTTATCAACATACCTGTATATAACGTGATATTTCGAGCTACAACCTTGATTCCAAAGAAAATGGGATGACAATGAGATGTAAAACTGAACGGACAGACGGACAAACCAGCCAAAAAACTGTAGAAATGAAAGTTGCACCTGAATGCACCACAAAGTCCTTGTTGTCGTAATATTACCATTCATTGTTTATTTATGTGTTAATGTACGATTGAAGAAGTGTTAAAACACTTTATTCTGCAAAGAAATGTGGAACACAGAGGTTTTCTATTTCTCTTGTGGCACAATGGATTCATTTGGTTCAATATTCGGCCATGAAAACATCAAAAAACATCCGAACACTGAAACTCCATCAGGTGCAATTTATCAACATACCTATATATAACATGATGTTTCGAGCTAGAACCTTGATTCCAAAGAAATTGAGATGAGGATGAGATGTAAAACAGGACAGACAGATGGACAAACCGGCCCAAAAACTGTAGAAATGAAAGTTGCATCTGAATGCACCACGAAGTCCCTGTCGGCAAGAATGTTACCGTTTTTTACAGAAACTCACAGGGAAAGACAGAGAATCTACACAGTGAAACAGGAGGATTTTCCCTTTCTGTTGTTTCTCTATCTTTTTTCTGACTCTGGCTGTGTTCCTGAAGTGTAAAAAAATTGCAAACAAACAGCTGTCGGGTCAGAACGGAGATGAAAACTTGCCGACTCAAGTGCTTTCAACTCAACTCAAAGTGCTTAAACGAAACACAATGTGTCACTTTGCGCAGCATCTTTCACATGAGACACCAACATCTGGAGTTTTTCATAAAAAGGTGAGTGAAACTCAACAATCCCTAACTACCATAATATCAGACTATAAAACCTGTTTCTACCTGCTCATCATCAAAAGGTTACAATGCAGAATTTTTGTTTCCACATCAAATAAACCAAACTGCAGGTGTGAAATGATGAAAGAGAAGAAACTCTCCAGCCTCTGATCTGCTCAGCCTCATCAATGCACCAAAGCAGATCTATAAACATGAAGCTGCATGAAGGTGAAGGTTCAAACTCTGGCTGGAAATGAGCAAAACACAGAAATATGAAGTGGATTTATGCCAAAAATAAAGCCTTTAAATGTCAGATCTACTGTCAAATCTGAGTGCAGCAGCTCTGTTCATCAGGATATATATGGAGCATTGTTTCTCCTCTTTCTGTATAAAAGTTACAGTCATGGAAAAAATTATAAGACATTTTAAAAATCATCTTTTTTTGGTCATTTCACTTCTTTTTTTTTTGGCAATTTACATCTTATTTTGGTTGTTTTGTGTCTTTTTTTGTTCATTTTGTCTTCTTAATTTTGGTCCATTTTGGTCATTTTACATCTTTTTTTGATCATTTGACGTCTTTTTTTCACATCTCCTGGTGAAAGTTTAATTTAAGAGCTGATATCTAGACATTTTCCATTGTATTCTTGATAATTATTTTGGTTATTATCAAGAAAACCATGGAAAATGTCTAGATATCAGCTCTAAAATTAAACTCTTATCAGCTATTTTTGTTGTTATCATTATATTTGTCCAAACAAATGTACCTTCAGTTGTACCAGGCATTAAAATGCACAAGATATTAGAGAAAACAAGGTGGCCTAATAATGTTTTTGTTCATTTTCTAGCTTTTTTTTTTCTTCAATTTTTCACTCTTTTCACTTCTTCTTTTTTGGCAAATTGTCTTTTTTTTGTCATTTTACATCTTATTTTGGTTGTTTTGTGTCTTTTTTGGTTGTACCAGGCATTAATGAACTGAGAAATGAACAAGAAATTGAAGAAAACAAGGGTCTAATAATTTTTTTCCATGACTGTATGTTTGGAGAAATGGCCCCAAAGAGCTTCAGATCTTTTCATCCCATTATGTTAAAGGAGCAGCAATAACAGGAGATTTAATCACTACAATCATCCGTCGTGTCTTCAAACGTGGCTTTCATTCTATATGAATTATTAAAATGATGATTCACACACGCTCCTCCTCACACGTGACGGTGTCGAGATGTTTATATAGAAACAATCAGCGTGATGTTTAAAAATGAAACGTTTCAGCTGTTTCAGATGTTTCTGTTCTGCTCTCAGGAGATCTGACGTCACAAACACAATGAAATGTTAATGTCAGAGGAGGAGGAGAAGAGGAGAGATGAGGAGGAGGAGAGTTGATGAAGAGAAGGAGAGATGAGCAGGAGGAGGAGAGAAGAGGGGAGATGAGGAGGAGGAGTGGAGGAGGAAAGGAGGGGGAGGGGAGGGGGAGAGAAGGAGGAGGAGGAGGAGGAGATGATGAGCAGGAAGAGGGGAGGAGAGGGGAGATGAGGAGGAGGAGGAGAGATGAGGAAGAGGAGAGAGGAGGAGGAGGAGGAGAGATGAGGAGGAGGGAGGAGGAGGTGGAGAAGGAAAGGAGGAGAGGAGAGGAGGAGGAGAGATGATGAAGAGGAGGAGAGATGAGGAGGAGCATGAGGAGGAGGAAAGGAGAAGAGATATGAGGCGAGGAGGAGAGGAGGAGGAGCATGAGGAGGAGGAGGAGGAGAGGAGAGGAGAGGAGTGGAGGAGAGGAGGAGGAGGAGAGATGTGGAAGAGGAGGAAGTGAGGAGGAGGAGGCTGCACCTCACCTGCACTCACCTGACCTGGCTTTTCAAAATAAAGCACCTGTAATGATTTCCTCCCTGAGGCTTTTTATGAACTCATCACATGCAGACACAGAGTGCTGCAGAAACAACTGCACTTCAGAGAGAGGAGGAGGAGGAGGAGGAGGAGGAGGAGGAGGAGGAGGAGGAGGATCACCTCTTGAGGCTCTCTGGTGGACTGAGACCTCGGGGCCCTGCTGGTCTGGTCTGATCTGGTCTGTCTGAGGCCATGCAGACCTGTTTTAACACGTCAGCTGACTGAGACCACCTCAGTAATAAACTCGTTCTGTCTGCTGCTGATTTCAGCTTTAAACTGACTAACAGTGTCACATTTACACAACAGATACAAACTAAACGCTCTTATTCTGTCATTTTAACCACGTTATTTCTCCACATTCACTATATTTATGTTTTTATTTAACATCAAAGAAATGTTGAAACACTTGATTCTGCAGAGAAATGTGTAACACAGTTGATTTCTCTCATTTTTGTTCAATATTCAGCCACCAAAACACCAAAAAACATCCAAAGCACACTGAAGCTCCATCAGGTGCGATTTATCAACATAACTGTATATAACGTGATGTTTCGAGCTACAACCTTGATCCCAAAAAAGATGTGATGAGGATGAGATGTAAAACAGAACGGACAGACGGACGGAAGAACCGGCCAAAAAACTGGAGAAATGAATGTTGCACCTGAATGCACCACGAAGTCCCTGTCAGGATTAATGTTACTGTTTTTTGTTTTTTACAGAAACTCACAGGGAAAGACAGAGAATCTACACAGCTGACTTCAGTGAAGCAGGAGGATTTTCCCTTTCTGTTGTGTCTCTATCTTTTCTGACTCTGGCTGTGTTTCTGACGTGTGAAAAAATTGCAAACAAACAGCTGTCGGGTCAGAACTGAGATGAAAAACGTGTGGTTCGTAGTACATAGGCGACTCGTGTTAGTAATTGCTTGTTCAAAACCAAAATATGTTAAGTTTTATGTCAATCCAGACTCAGAAAACCAGCAAATATCCACATTTGAGGAGCTGATACCAGTATATATTCCAGTTGCAGGTTAATTTTTAGGCCTAAACTTCAGACATTAAACTCCACAAAAAATCCCCACTTTAAATCGTGTGTTTACCATTTTTATCAAACCATAAGAGATTGTATTCAGCATGAAAAAAAGCATAAAAAGTGACAAATCAACTAAATAAATCTTCATCCAGTGAGACCAAAACACCCATCAGTCTCCTGAGAGGAGTCTGTCGGTGTGTTCCTCCTCTGAAGCTGTGGTTCTCAGGTTTCGGCCCCGGGGGCCAAATGTGGCCGGAGATAGGCGCCAAAAGTAGCGTCACAATGGGGTTTTTGCACTTTAAATGTAAATAAGGTACCAAGCTGAATTAAAAGCATCAAATAAAGCTTAATTATAAAAAATAACTTCCCCTTGACCTGCCAACAGAGGTCCTCACATCCTATCATAATAGACTCTACTGCAGCTTGATTATTGGCCTTTACCATGTTTATTTATTATTCATTATCTTATCTGCTAAGTGTCAGAAATAGAGCAGCCAAGAGGAGGTGGAGGGGCATCAAAGCCAGAAAGATGCTGAAAACACGGACGCACATTCATAAGCACGATGCAAAAGATATTTGACTGGAATGACCGACGTTTAGACATGAAAGTCTTACTCTTGTTTTTTTGTTTTGCATAAATAAGTCTGCACAATGAATCAAAAATGTACCAAAGTTGCAACTAGTAAAACACTGTGTGCTGCTGTGGATGCAGGTTTGTGTTAGTGTTGGTGTGTAACAACACAGCATCAACAAAACACACAAACTAACACACCTTAGTGTCAGATGGTCAGCTCTACGTCTTAAAGGTGAGATCTGAAGTGATTAATCTGGTGTTTACACTAACAAGATCCTGTTAAAAACATTAAATTCTCCTCAGAGACACTGAAGACATGATTGATTCTGCTGAGACCAACGGTCACGTGACAAATATTCACTGAGAATCTGTTTACACAGAGCTGAGAGGAGAGGACAGGAGAGGCTGTTTACACAGAGCAGAGAGGAGAGGACACACCGCAAAAAAGGTATAAAAACCAGATAAAAACAGTAAATCTGAGGGAAATGATCTTGCTGCATAGACAGATCATTTCACTTCACAAGATTTCTTAAATTAAGATTGTTAAATCTAGAAATAAGCATGTTGAACACTTATAATAATAAATTAACTCTTAAAAGCAAGATCAATTATCTAACACTTCTAAATCTACGTTGTTTTTTTATCTTGGTAAGAAACAAATCATTTTCAGTGCAGGAGAGGCTGTTTACACAGAGCAGAGAGGAGAGGACAGGAGAGGCTGGAAACATGACAATACTTCAATATGTACTATATGATTTCTGTCATTCTAACTGTGTTATTGTGTTTGAGTTGTTCCCACTTCTATCCATGATTGTACTCTTTATATATATTCATATATTGCAGTAAAATATCAGGCCACAGTGAGTAAAAAACGCCCTGAAACGTCCAACCAAACACCTGACTAATCACTTCAGATCTCACCTTCAAGATACAAAGCTGCACATTGTAGCTACAGGACAATAAGGTGTGTTAGTGTGTGTGTGCTGTGATCAACAGGAGCAGCTTTTACACACCAACACAAACGTGCATCCACAGCAGCAGCAGCTGAACATCCTGGAGCCTCAGCAGCCTCAGCAGGCAGCAGCAGCGTGATGTCAGCAGTAAAAACGACTCACACATGACGACAAATGTCACAACCGTCCGTCACACACAGACCCGCAGCCTCCTCAGACCTCCATCCTCTGCGACAGCAACCCGAGCAGCACCATCAGCTAGTGCGTCACGTTCACTGCTGCACTGTCACACACACACACACACACACACACACACGCACACACACGCACACATAAAAAAATCTGCAGCCCAGATGTGAATGTGTCCAGCATGCAGCAGGCAACATCTGCAATTTACGCATTATGTAAGAAAACAGCGTGACATTTATCCGAGGAGGAGGAGGAGGTGGAGGAGGAGGAGGAGGTGGAGAGCCTGGAGCCCTAAAGGGTGCGTTCAGGGCTCCTGGAGGCTCTTTTCACCATCCATTCCTCCCTCAGTCAGACATGTTAATGTGTCATATGTGCGGCAGCGCGCTGTGCCACTGACAGCCGAAAATAACCCAAGAGAGGAGTCAAAGAGGAGAAATAAGCGCTTACCTCCTCCTCTGCGCCTTCAGTCCGCTGCTCCGTCACCTCCTCCTCCTCCTCCTCTTCCTCCTCCTGTAAACCCTCTTTTTCTCCTGACGAGGAAGAGCAGCAGGCAGCCCCGTGCGCCTCCGCTCCGCTCCGCTCCGTCCGTGAGCGGGTTTTACCGCAGAGAAACGCTGTCGTGCGTAACAACGCGTCCCGCAACACAAAACGCTCCAAATGTGCGGAAGATAAGATCCACTTTCTGAAGCTGTCCCCCTCTCTGTGTCTCTGTGTGTGTGTGTGTGTGTGTAGTCCTCAGAGGTCCTGCCGTCACGTCCTCGCTCCGTTTTTCTTCTTCTCGCCTACAATCGCCTGCCTGTCGTACCAGCGCGTGCACTCGCACTGCGCGTCCACGTGAGGAGCCGTAGGGTGGGAGCAGTATCACAGAGATGGGTGGGTGGGATCAGGGAGGAGGACCCTCCTGCCTGGAAGAGTAATAATAATAATAATAACAGCAAATGTGTTTTAATTTAATTACCAGGATAAATTAATATGCATGTGTCTGTTAGCATGGCTGTTTATCTGATTAATTAATTCATTAATTAGACAGAGTGATGGGGCAGGATGTGATAAAAGGCACATGACTGACAGGAGGGAGGGGTGGGGCCAAAAACTGTGGACACCCCCCCTCCCTCCCCAACACACACACACACACACACACACACACATACAGATATGAAAAAAATGATTAGACCACCCTTGTTTTCTTCAATTCCTTGTTCATTTTAATGCCTGGTACAACTAAAGGGACATTTGTTTGGACAAATATAATGATAACAACAAAAATAGCTGATAAGAGTTTAATTTAAGAGCTGATGTCTCGACATTTTCAATGGTTTTCTTGACACTGATTTTGGTTATTATCAAGAAAAACATGGAAAAAGTCTAGACATCAGCTCTTAAATTAAACTTTCACCAGGAGACGTGGGAAAAAGACATCAAATGATCAAAAAAAGATGTAAAATGACCAAAATAGACCAAAATTAAGAAGACAAAATGACCAAAAAAAGACACAAAATAACCAAAATAAGATGTAAATTGCCAAAAAAAGAAGTGAAATGACCAAAAAAAGATGATTATTAAAATGTCTTATAATTTTTTATTATATCAGCTCTTCGATTAAACTTTCACCAGGAGACGTGTGAAAAAATGATCAAGAAAAGATGTAAAATGACCAAAAATAAGAAGACAAAATGACCAAAAAAGATAAAAAAAGCTAGAAAATGAACAAAAAATTTTTTAGACCATCCAATTTCTTGTTCATTTTAATGCCTGGTACAACTGTAGGTACATTTCTTTGGACAAATATAATGATAACAACAAAAACAGCTGATAAGAGTTTAATTTAAGAGCTGATATCTAGACATTTAACATGGTTTTCTTGATAATGATTTTGGTTATCAATAAAACCATGGAAATTGTCTAGACATCAGCTCTTAAATTAAACTCTTATCAGCTGTTTTTGTTGTTGCCATTATATTAGAATTTTTTTCCATGACTGTAGATGCATGTATGAACCAGAATGTTATTTCTAAATGATTGAAGTACCCATTTCCCCACTAAAATGCATACTAAACACACCATATTCTTCTTCAGGAAAGTTCAAGCAAAAGGCTACAAAAACACATATGTTTATGACATGTTTATCCTATTTAACACTTTATTTATTTAATTTAATTTATTCTATGTTGGTTTATCCGATATTTCAATGAAAAAAAAGCCCCCTTGTGTCATTTGTTGAGCAGCTGGTTCCCTCTGTAGTTAGAGGCGCCCTCTAGTGGCCATGTGATGAAGGACACCAAGGCAGAAGTGATTTTTTAATCCTTTCCATCCTGCCTGTATACACCACTTAAAAAATGTTTAAATGCCATGTTGGTATATTTTTTTTCACCTATATGACCTGATAATAATTTATTTTTTATTCTGATTTACTGGATCAACATTTTGAACCAAAAAGAAACAAAGAAAAACCAACATAAATGTGATCTTGTGATTGTGTGTGATCCTGTCATCAACTCTGGTTTTTATTCTAGTGGGACTCTATTTTATTTGTGTCTTGTGTGATTAGCGTAACAATTTTGGTCATTTTGTGTCTTTTTTGTGTCTTTTTTGGTCATTTTGTGTCTTTTGTTGTGTCTTTTTTAGTTATTTTGTGTCTTTTTTTGGTCATTTTGTGTCTTTTTTTAGCAATTTTGTGTCTTTTTGTGTCTTTTTTTGTCATTTTGTTTCTTCTGTGTTTTTTTGTGTCATTTTGTCTTCTCATTTTGTGTCTTTTTTGGTCATTTTGTCTTTTTTAGTCATTTTGTGTTTTTTTTTTGGTCATTTTGTGTTTTTTTTTGTCATTTTGTGTCTTTTTTAGTCCTTTAGTCCAACATAAAATGTGATTTGAATCCTTTTTTTACTTTCAAAACACTATCATGCTCAATAAAGAATTTTAAATGTTGCAAATGTGAACAAAGGTTGCAAATATAACATAATATCTAGCCATTTTCCATGGTTTTGGAGTCTAGATATCAGCTCTTAAATTAAACTCTTACTAGCTATTTTTGTTGTTATCATTATATTTGTCCAAACAAATGTACCTTTAGTTGTACCAGGCATTAAAATGAACAAGAAACTGAAGAAAACAAGGTTGGCCTAATCATTTTTCCATGACAGTTTGTGTATGTGAGAGGAAGTGAGTGTTTCTGGTTCATTTCTGGAGTAATTCAGTGAGTGATGATGTGAAGAATGAGTAACAGGTTCTTCCCTCACGTCACAATGAGTCTGTCAGGTGAAAGGTCAGTGTGGTTTCATTTTCGTTATCACCGTGGGGCTGAGCAGTAAAACCCACAGAGACAACACACACACACACAATCTCTGGTGAATCTAATTCATGGGTCTCAAACTTGCGGCCCGCGGGCCAATTGCGGCCCTCGTGACGATATTTTGTGGCCCCCACCTTGATATGAAAGTTTAATGTGAGTTTTATATGAATGGCACTTTAACTTGTTTCTATGACGACGTTAACAAAAAGAAAGGCAGCTGCTACCGGACCGTTTAACATCTGCCGTGTTGTTGTTACCGGAAGAAGTGGAAATGTTATGTATTGTAATTTTGTGTCTTTTTTTGGCAATTTTGTGTATTTCTTTTGGTAATTTTGTGGGGTTTTTTTGTAATTTTGTCTTCTTCTAATAATTTTGTGTCTTTTTTAATAATTTTGTGTCTTTTTTGGTCATTTTGTGTCTTTTTGGGTCATTTTGTGTCTTTTTTTCTGTCATTTTGTGTCTTTTTTTAGTAATTTTATGTCTTTTTTGGTTATTTTGTGTCTTTTTTTAGTAATTTTATGTCTTTTTTAGAAATTTGTGTCTTTTTTTTGTAATTTTGTGTCTTTTTTAATAATTTTGTGTCTTTTCCTAATAATTTTGTGTCTTTTTTTAATTAATTTAGTTTTTTCTGTCATTTTGTGTCTTTTTTAAAGTCATTTTGTGTCTTTTTTGTCATTTTGAGCGTTTTTTTAAAAAGGTAATTTAGTTTTTTCTGTCATTTTGTGTCTTTTTTAAAGTTATTTCTTGTGTCTCTTTTTGGTCATTTTGATACTGCCTCCAGCGGCCCCCAGGCAATTTGAGTTTGAGACCCCTGATCTAATTAGAGCAGATTTAGCAGCAGATATGTGATGAAACGCTCCGGGGCTGCTGACTCTGACAGACAATCCCTCCTCCTCCAAGTGTGTGTGTGTGTGTGTGTGTGTGTGAGGGGAGAAAACAGATCACACACTCTCCTGTGGCGGGTCTGAAAACATCCCACCTGTTTTTCATGGGATCAGTTTGCAGCCCGGTGACATATTTACCAGCCAGACATTTTGAAAAGGAAATCCTCCCTGCGGCCCTGAGAGCTGGAACCCTACTCCGTGCTGAGGGCCCCTCAGCGTGCTGAGGGCCCCTTGGCGGGCTGGTCCAGGCCGGCGTCGGCGTCCCCGATGACAGCAGCTCCTGGTACAATAACAGACAGTAGCTGAGGGCAGAGGGCGGTTGGCTGCTGCACACAATAGACCAGAGTCTCCTGTCACAGAGAAAACTGAGACGGGACGGGAAAAAAATCCTCAAAAGCAGAAGAGACGACAAACGGGCCTCTTGGTGTTTTACTGTGACATCTGTGACTTTTTGTTACTGTAAACTAAGAAGCTCTAAAAAAACTGATGCATTATTTGATACATTTTCTGTTTTTTTTAAAGGAAACACCCAGTCAGCCCCAGCAGAAAGTAAGAGGTGACCACGATTTTAGATATATACAGTCATGGAAAAAAATATTGAACACCCTCGTTTTCTTCATTGCAAAAATAGCTGATAAGAGTTTAATTTAAGAGTTGATATCTAGACATTTCCATGGTTTTCTTGATGATGACCAAAATCATGATCGATCGATAGATCATTCACCATATGGACATGAATCGATCACTTCCTCCCCTATCGGCTTTTGTGTCTTCATACGTGTTTGTTCACTTAAGTTTGTCACAAGTAATTTTAGCCGACGTGATGCAGAAAAAAGAGCAGGGTTTTCCCAAACATTTTTGATTACTTACTTATTTATTTAGTTTTGTGGATTACATGACTTTTTTTTATTTGCATTTACTGTAATTATTTCTTTTTTTTTTGGAAATATTTATTTGTAATTACTTCTAATTTTTTGCATTTTTTAAAATTATTTATTTTTTGAAATTATTTCTCATGTTTTGTATTTTTGAAATTATTTCTCATGTTTTGTATTTTTTGTTATTTCTCGTGTTTTGTATTTTTTGTTATTTCTAATTTTTGTATTTTTTTGTTATTTCTCATTTTTTGTATTTTTCTATTATTTCTCATTTGTGTATTTTTTATTATTTATCATTTTTTGTATTTTTTTATATTATGTTTTTTTTTTTTGTTTTTTGTAATTATCTACATAGTATAGATAGATAGATTAGATATATATTGAAGAGTGTTAACAGGACTTTAACTCCTGACAGTTTGGTTGTAATTTCAGTAAGTAAATAAAAAATCAGAGTTGGTTTAAGTACATTGTGTCCTTTTACACTGAAAACTAACTTACTAACTTAAAATGCACTGTCCAAAAAACCAGTAACTGAATCACACACACACACACACACACACACACACCTGAGCTGACACACCGTGTTTGTTCTCAGGTGTCACAATTTCAAAATCCACGTTTAGTTTCGTTTTGTGTGGACGTTCTCGTGATTAAAGCTCAGCTGACTTTGTGACTAATGAAACCAATGAAAGAAAAACACAACCAGCAGACTCTCAGACAGTTTGTCTGATTTGTTCTTGGTAATGTGGGAAACCACATGTGAAAGAAGTCAAACTTTCCCAGACTGAACTCAGCAGGTGGACAAACACTGAGTGTGGAGGCAGAAGTCAGAGAAATGACTCAAAGTCTGGACCGACGCGGAGAAGAAGAGCAAAGTTCAGTGTTACAAGAGGACGATGCTGAAGAAACTGTTCACCTGTAGTGACATAAGAACACATAAATACATGTAGAAACATATATAAATATAAGGAACCTGTTCAGGGAATAAAAATATTTGGTAAGGTTAATGAAAATAAAAGGAGTTTATGATTCTTTTGCTGGTTTTTAAATCTCTAAATGGTCTTAGTCCAGCCCATTTATCTGATTTAGTTTTATCCTATGAACCCTCGAGGACCCTCAGGTCTTCTGGCCTTTTGATAATACAAAAAGTTAGAACGAAAACCCAAAGTTAGGCGTCGTTTTCTCATTGTGGTCTCACCATTTTCACAACATGCTTAATTTTACAGCCTTACATATCATCTATGATGTTGCTTCTGTCACATTTTCAGCCTGTGATCTCAAAATCACAAATAAAGTATCTTCGTGGAGTGTTTTCATGTTTTTTGTTTACATCCTGTAATCAGTAGTTCTATATGGTCTGACCTCTCTGCTGCGCCCTCTAGTGGAAACCTCCAGTAACACGTGTTCTACTCAGACAATTCTGTTCACATCGCAGCCATTTGTGTACATAAACGATGGCTAAACAACAAGTATGTCTCCGGGTGAACACAGGACCAGAACAGAGGGTGAAAGTCTGTTTGATCCACCACGTCCTGGTAACACGGACTTTGTCGCTCTTTATACTCCACCCCCTGACCTTCTATAAGGCAGTTCTGGGTTTAATATAAATGCTAGTTAATTACTTTTTATATACGCAAACAAGGAATGAGAACATCTTAAATATCTGCAGTCAAAACAATATATTTTCTTTCCCCTCGTTTGGGAACTGCTGCTGATATTAAATGAGATTATAAAGACACAGTTATTTGTTGCAGCAGTTGTTTTGGTATGTTGACCTTCAATCATTATTTTACTTTGTACAAGTTTGGCAGCTGAATGTGAGAGTGAAACGTCCCAGAGAGAGTGTGACAGTCTGACCGTGTGTGTGTGTGTGTGTGTGTGTGTTCTTGTACTCCCTACATAGTGGGGGCCAGAACCTGTGTTAACCAACAGAGTGAGGACATATTTGTGAAGTGAGGACATTTCAGCCGGTCCTCACTTCTTTAAAGGCTTGTTTTAGAGTTCAGACTTTGTTTAAGGGTTAAAGTTACAATTATGTTTATGTTATTAGGGTTAGGGTTGGTCATTTAGTTGTGATGGTGAAGGTTAGGCTAAAGGTTAGGGTAAGGGGCTCGAGAATTCACTATTCCAGTATCCTTGTTTCCTTTAGGGGGAAAAGTGGCCACCGGGAAAGTCTCAGGCCACGCCCTCTCAAAAGTCCGCTCACTCTCCGATGGTGACGTGTGTTTTTTGCCGTTGCTAACTGTGCACAACGTCAGCAGCTGAAAGCAGCATGGATAATTATGCAAAGAATCTCCACTGATCATAAACATAGTGATTGTGAATTAACCGGCATCACTAACTGTGCACAGAGTGTCCGGTGCTTGTTGTAAACAAACAGAGATCGCTAAGTGAACACCTCCTGCAGCAGCAACACATACACACTGTACTGCTACAGAGCTAACTGTTAGCCTGTTAGCACATACACACTGTACTGCTACAGAGCTAACTGTTAGCCTGTTGGCACATACACACTGTACTGCTACAGAGCTAACTGTTAGCCTGTTGGCACATACACACTGTACTGCTACAGAGCTAACTGTTAGCCTGTTAGCACATACACACTGTACTGCTACAGAGCTAACTGTTAGCCTGTTAGCACATACACACTGTACTGCTACAGAGCTAACGGTTAGCCTGTTAGTACATACCCACTGTACTGCTACAGAGCTAACTATTTTCCTGTTGGCACATACACACTGTACTGCTACAGCGCTAACTGTAGCCAACTGCTGCTAACGGCGGCTCTTCTTAACAAGCTGCCCACGTGCTCTTCTCACCTGCTCTTCTACAGGGACGAAAAAAGTCCAGACAAAAGCCCACTCCGGACGGCTCGTATTCAAATTAGGGGCGTTTCGGCAAGTGAGACCCGCCTCATTCTGGGTATTGCCCGGTAGTGGAAACAGCCCTTATGAGGGCCCTCACAAAGATAGAAGTACCAGGATGTATGCGTGTGTGTGTGTGGCTCGGTGCCATCCTCCTCTCAGTGATTGGTGTTCGTTCTCTCCCTCCTCCTGTATTTCACCTGAACACCTTCTGCTGCCTCTCTTTTAGTTTATAGCGGCCTATAAAACAGGTTTTGGAGCCGGCCTGCAGCTCTGGCAGCTAAATACTGACTCCAACAACATAATCCTCTTCAGAGAAACCAAACAATCAGAGTCCAGAGCAGACAGTTCACACCATCCCTCAGCCTGTGGGAGAATCCTCCGGAGATGTTTTGGGTTCAGCTCAAATGTTAAAAACTACAGTGAGAACAATGTGAGAGTGAGTCAGAGGCCTCTGAAGGTAAATACGGTGCAGCAGCAGAACAAATGAAAGCAGGGTGTCCTCCTCTGCTCTGCAGTGTTACGGTTGTTTATTGAGGCGCTGCAGCTGCAGTTCTCTGCTTCCCTGCAGAACAATGTGAGGATGTGATTATTTTTCATAATCTCAAGGTAAGCTGGCAACGCTCGGCTGCATAACTGAGAGGAAAACCTCAGACAAAGAGGTTTGTTCTCCGAGGCTACAGCACTGTTTATATGTTTCACTTGTTAGAATAATAACTGGCTGTGATTCTCTACAGTTAATGAACCATGAAGAGTGTCACCTTTTGACAAAACAAGCTCACCTTCAGGTTTAATTAGCAGCTTCAGGATCACAACATCTTCAGGTGGATTACAGATTCTGTTTGGAGAAAAATGTCAGAATTGAGGATTTGGAAAATCTCAGCAGGCTGACATGACCATCTAATCTCCAATAACCTTAAAACATAAGAACCCACGATGACACGGGTGTAACAAATACTTTAAATGTACTAGAATCTCCCATATTCATATTTTAACTCATTACATCCCTAAGCGCCACATAATGTGACAAGTGACCAAAATGTGGCTGTGACTGGAAACAGAAATAAAATAAAAAGTAGCACATTTCTAAAAGCTTATTTTTTGTTACTAGGCTAACCCTATTAGGGTTTGTTATTTGTTTTTATTTATTATTGATTTACTATTATTTTGTTACTTAAAAACAATTCTGAAAATCATTTGTTGTTAAACAGCACTACTAATGTCACAATTTTTAATATGTTGTGGAGATGCAGAGAAAAAAGGCAAATTTGTGGTTCTGTAAGCAGAAAAGGTGTCGAGTTTATTTATATTAAAATACGAATTATCATAATAATAAATACCGTAAACACCCTATGTAACGTATATGATGTTAAAAAACGTATTCTGATGTAACGTATTCTGATGTTAAAAAAACATCAGAAATATGTTCTATGTGGTCCACTTGGTCCGTGGTAGATCCCCCATAATTTTCCTTCAAGGATAACTGGGTCTGGGTTCTTATGGGATAAAACAACATAATGACCTTTATACTTAATTAACACTGTGAATTGGAACCAGGCTTATTGGTGAAAAAAACCTGCCTGGGTTAATATGAGTATGTGACGTGAAGTAACTCCCTGACAGAGTGAAATAAATCCCAGTGTGAAGTGAAAATAAACGGGTCTGACCTTTAGCTCACATCCAGGCCGAGGCCGCCCCCTGCTGGTGGAAACTGGTAGTTACATAAACAAACAACCTGCTGAGTTTCTGCTCAACCCTTTGGAGTTTGGGGCCATTTTGATGGTTTTGACTCTTTTTCATTCTGCCTGTATAAACGACTTTAAAAAATGTTTATCATTCCATGCTGGTATCATTTTTTTTTTCAGCACAACCTCACCTGATTATTATTTTGTAATTTTTGACTTACTGGATCAACATTTTGAACACAAAAACCCCCACACAAAAACACACTAAAATCACACAAAAAATACAAAACACACTATAATATGAATATATATATATATATATATATATATATATATATATATATATATATATATATATATATTAATAAAATAATATAAGATTAATATCAAAGTCTCAGCACATTTAATGTTTTTTTTACATATACATATACATATTCATAGCTATTGATACAAAACCTTTGGTTCTGTACAATTTTGAAGCAAACAACTGTAAATACATTTGTTCTTGTCAATTGAAAGTGAAATTTCCTATGTATGAAGTTAGACATCTTAGATTACAAATATAATAATAATAATAATAATAATAATAATAATAATAATAATAATAACAAGGAGATGAAGAAACAAAGACAAAAAAATAAAGACAGCATTTAAAAATATATATATACTAGATCATATACAGTCTATGATCATTACTAAATAATTTCTTATAATTATGGACGGTTGATACGTTTTATTGTTTCCTTTATTTTATAATAGATGAAATATGTAATATTAAATCGTAATACAAACTTCATAGCAAGGGGATGACTTGGCAAATTTAGATTTGTGTTTATGATCCTGAGATTTATTATGAAATAAAAAATATAATCAAATAAAAAAGAAAATACAGCGGCGCACCTATTTGTCGTCACCACAACGCCTTCATGTGATGTCATCAGAGCGCGCTGGGGAGGCAGCTCTTTAAGCGGTGAGAAATTTATATTTTTTACGAATTAAAAAACACAGAAAAACTCGTTTTTAACGTGTTTTAATGTATAATTTCTCCGTTTATCTGTATGATATTTACATACAGATCAAGTAGTTAGTGAAGCGTGGAGAATAAAGATAAATAAATTCTGTTGATTCATCTCCGTTTGTTTCTGATTTAATGTTTATTATTATTATAAAGTTCTGATTTATTCACATTAAACTGAATAAACTTAGATGATAAAGAGTTTAATCACAACCTCAGGCAGAGTTTAATGTTTGTTAACTGATGGTTTAGTTTCTTTCACTTTCACATCATTACGAAGCGAATTAAATGTTTTAATGTTTGTTTTCAGGTTAAAATGCTCAAATAAACTTCACCGTCTTTATTAATAAATATATTATAATATTATATATTATATCCAAGATTAACTTTGTGTTTGTTCTCCACAGTTTGACTGCAAACATGGTGAGTTAACTCCATTGTTTTATTATTATTATTATTATTATTATTATTATTATTATTATTATTATTGTTTGTATTGACGATGTGCTGTTTAGCACCTTTTTCACTTAACTTTTTTTGTGGGATTATTTATTATTACTTTTTGTTTTATTTTGTTATTTTATTTCGTGAGTTTTTATTATATAAGGACCATGTACAAACAATAATAATCTCAAAATAAGAAGAGATGATTTATATTGAGGACTAAAGCTGCCAAAATCAAAAGCAAACAAATAACGTGATGAATAAATCATCTTACCATTAATAGTTCCAGTTATCGTAACATTAAAAATGTGACAGATTGATATGGTTTTAACTATATATGAATATTTATTTTATCACAGCTGTGATGTGCTGAAGAAAACTTGAAAAGTGCTTAATTTTGACTTAAGGTGAAGGGACTATTATTTGTATTTTGTCAGTAAATTGTCTCAGATATGAATCTGATCTGCTGAAACACATTTATACTTTTTTTTAACCGCCATTTATTTTATTTATAAGTATATATACACAAGTATACTTAATAACATACTGGTCAACATCAACCTACTAGTTTTTATCTCCCAAAAAAAAAGGAGAAACAGACTTCCAGGTGTAAGATATTAATAAGAGAAAGATTACTGATTGTCCTCAGAGAATCCTAAAAAGAGTTTTAATTCCTTGCAGCTCTGTGATCTTTTATTTTGAAGTTAATTAAGTTCCAATTAACTTATAATACATTTTCTGTTTCCTTTCAGTCTCGTCGATATGATTCAAGAACGACCATCTTCTCTCCGGAGGGTAAGAAGTTCACAGTGAAGCCTCTAATAATGTTCTATTGTTGTTTTTTAATAATTTCTACATAAACATCAACTTGTACTCATTTGAACCCAGATAAAGCTTCTTTGTTCTGACTCTGTTCTCCACCTGCTGCTTCCAGGCCGTCTCTACCAGGTGGAGTACGCCATGGAGGCCATCGGTCACGCCGGCAGCTGCCTCGGGATCCTCGCCAACGACGGCGTGCTGCTGGCGGCGGAGAGGAGGAACATCCACAAGCTGCTGGACGAAGTCTTCTTCTCCGAGAAGATCTACAAGCTCAACGAGTGAGTAGGCCTGGGACGATAACAAATTTTGCTGGACGATATATTGTCCCACAAATTATTGCCGATAAACGATATTATTGTCAACATGATAATATATCATAATAATGCACAGCCTTTCAAATACAATACACTTTTATTTCTCAGTGTTTTTTACCATTGTAATTGTAATTTTAAGAACGTTTAAATATCCTAAATAAATAAAACGAACATTTTTTTTTTTTTAAAGGGCAGCATTTATTTTGCGATGTAGCAAACTCCACTTTCTGTGAGCGCACAGCGTTTATATTGACTTTGTCGACCAGTGTTGACTGTCGGGACGAAGGCTCTGCATCTCCAGCTGCAGTTTTTTTGCCCAGCTGGGAAAACTGGGTCGGGTGGTTCTGCTTTAGATGGGCATGCAAGTTTGTTGTGGTGGCTTTTTTTGTTGCCACCACTTTTGAACAAATTGGGCATACAGGCTCGTCCGTGTGTTGATGGGCTCACCTTTTTCATTCGGTTTGAAACCGACATATTCCCACACCGGGGCTGTGGCATTTGGCTTTGCAATCATCTTTTTTCCTGGCGTTGCTCCGCACGAGGCTCACCTGCTGCACTCTGTGTGTAGCCAATGCTAGCGGCCCAGCCTTCCCCACAGAGACAAAGAGACTGGATGACTGACAGGAGGGTTCACTCCGCTCATTCTGCTATGGAACAAAAGAGATCCAGCACAGAGTGAACCCTCTTGTCATCCAGCCTGCTTGGAGGCAACAGACGAGGAAAACAAACATGCACGCGCATGGCGATACATCGAGGCCGGCAAAATTATTGAGTTCATTTAATTTATCGTGCGATTAATTGATTTATTGATTATCGGACCAGGCCTACGAGTGAGGAACATGTTTCTGTAACAACAACAAACAAACAGCTGATTAACTCTCTGATCTCCCTGCAGTGACATGGCGTGCAGCGTGGCGGGAATCACATCAGACGCCAACGTGCTGACCAACGAGCTGAGGCTCATCGCACAGAGGTGAGCTCTTCATTCTGCTGCAGCTTCTAGAGCAGGGTCGGCAACTTTTACTAAGAAAAGAGCCAGAAAAACAGAAAAAATGTCAGAATAGAGCCAAAAACCTTATTTTGGGCCTTAAAATGAAGATAAAACAACCTACGAAGAAGTCAAAATTAGCCTACGTAGATTACTAATTGGTCATAATGAGCATTTATTAATATGATTTTGTTAGAAACTGACAAGGACCCGAGTGCAAATGAGGCTGGACACCAAAGAAATGACTCAGGAGATTTAGAATTGAAAGGGAAACACAAAACAAGACATGAAGTTGTCAAAATGTGGAGTTTAAGGCACCAGGCGTAGACTTCAGTAAGCTATGATGCACATTTTAGTTGTTGAAACATTTTTTTTAATGCCGTATAGAAGCTACACATTTTGCTTTGGGCCTACACCAACGATAAATGAAAATTAAATGCAAGGAATTAATTCATTCAATTCATTCTGTTGTTTTATTTCGTATAATTTGTTTGTCACAGCCACAGGGAGCCGCTGTAGACGGCCTGAAGAGCCTCATGTGGAACAAAATATAAAAGTCACTCTAATAATGTATGTGTGTGTGTGTGTGTGTGTGTGTGTGTGTGTGTGTGTGTGTGTGTGTGTGTGTGTGTCAGGTACCTGCTGCAGTACCAGGAGCCGATCCCCTGCGAGCAGCTGGTCACCGCGCTGTGTGACATCAAACAGGCCTACACACAGTTTGGAGGTACACACACACACACACACACACACACACACACTCCTGTCCTACAGACCAGAGTTTCATCTATATGCAGAGTTGACCAACTAACCTTCAAGGTTCATGTGTCCTTAATTCCCAGATCTTGTTGATTCTCCCTGTACAACATCAGGAAGATCAGACTCTATCTGACCCAACAATCCACACAACTCCTGGTTCAGGCCCTTGTGTTATCGCATTTTAGCGTAAAGTACTGCTTATTTAGAATCTGTTAATAAAGTCTATAAAATCTAATATAAATATTAATTAAAGATATTCAAAGATTTAAGTTCAATAAGTTTCTTATTGAAAAGCAAACTGTAATAATTCCACTACTGTCCCTTACATGATTCATTTAGAGCAGCAAATCTGTCTAAAAAATTATGAAATAGTTATTTTAAAATAAATATCATTACCTGACGTGTTTAAGTGTATGTGTGGTGTCCAGGGAAGCGTCCCTTCGGCGTGTCTCTGCTCTACATGGGCTGGGACAAACACTACGGCTTCCAGCTGTACCAGAGCGACCCCAGTGGGAACTACGGAGGCTGGAAGGCCACATGCATCGGGAACAACAGCGCCGTGAGTCCCACACTCAGTTTATCACTGTTTACAACAGGCTGTCATTATTTTACCATCATTACATTTTTGATCTAAGAGTATTTCACAAAGCAGCTCCTGAATCTGTAAAAAGTTAGAAGCAGTCATGAGGACTCCACAGTCACTGAGAGCAAATCACAAACAGCAAAGATCTCCTTTTTAATTACTTTCTTTCCTTCCTCCAACAAGTAAAAACTTTTCTTGCATCCATTCTGTTTTTTCATTTGCACCTCTTGCTATCAGCCATCGTTATGTTACTACTATTATTTATTACTTGATATACAGTCATGGAAAAAATGACGAGACCATCCTTGTTTTCTTCATTTTCTTGTTCATCAAATCTGATTTAGAAAATGATGTTTCTTTAACTTTCAGTGAAGAATTTCAAATGTTGGTTCCAAATCCAACATCCAAGGGGTGAATTGAGAAGAACATCTGGTTCTATCAAATATATTTTATACTTAATATATTTGATCTTATCTCTGGTTTTACTTGTTCTACAGTCATGTAAAAAAATATTAAACCACCCTTTTCTTCAATTTCTTGTTCATTTTAATGCCTGGTACAACTAAAGGTACATTTGTTTGGACAAATATAACGATAACAACAAAAAATAGCTGATAAGAGTTTAATTTAAGAGCTGATATCTAGACTCTATATCTAAATGTTCCAACGTTTTCTTCATAATAACCAAAATCACGATCAAGAAAACCATGGAAAATGGCTAGATATTATGTTATATTTGCAACCTTTGTTCACATTTGCAACATTTAAAATTCTTTATTGAGCATGATAGTGTTTTGAAAGTAAAAAAGGATTAAAAATCACATTTTATGTTGGACTAAAGGACATGAAATTACCAAAAAATTTATTTTTACATGGTTTTCTTGATAATGACTTTGGTTATTGTCAAGGAAACCATGGAAAATGTCTAGATATCGAACAAGAAAATAGAAGAAAACAATGGTGGTCTAATAATTTTTTCCATGACTGCGTGTGTATATATATATATATATATATATATATATATTTACACTGTTAACAAGCTGCATATACTTGACCTGTCAGCAGTATCCTTTATGACTCTGTTGGTCAGGTTAAATCTGGGACACTTGGGCCACATTTTATTTTATAATCTTTGTTTGGGAATGACAGAAGACCTCCTACTGTATTTCTGTCATGAATTCCCTGACATATGGAGGAATTATACTATCTTTATTCAAGATTATTCATTTGAGAGCATGATTTTATTCCTTTTCAGTGACGCAGCTCCTTCTCATGCTCACATTTTGTGCTCGCACTCAGATTTCTGCTGCTTTCTTTCAAAATATGTAACTCAGAACTCAGAAATAACATGCTTGTGCTCACATTTCTTCTTCTTGGATTGGACCATTTCGCTTAGCATTCAAATGTCCTGAGAATAAATCTGAGCATTAGAAGGAGCTGTGTCACTGAAAAGGAATAAAATCATGCTCTCAAACTGAAATCTCCTGAATAAAGACAGGATAATTCCTCCACACTGACAAAGATCTGAATAATCAGTTCTGAGCAGGTGATTCTCATAAAGCTTGGTGAAATATAAAACCGCCACTAGAGGGCGCCGCTGCTCACAGTTTAAGCAGCGAGCCTGAGAATCAGCGGACGGTAAACTCTGCCGAGGCTGTGTCCTACTTCCTGCTGACTCCTGGGGACGCTCATTGTGTAAGTCCTGATTCATGGCCTGCACACAAAGCATTGTGGGTAACTGAGCCTCCTCGGGCATTGTGGGGACACTTTTGTCTCCGAGGTCTTTCAGGAGCCTGAGTGCACGTTGAGCTCAGGTGTCTCCGCTGAGGAAACACACACCTGAGCCTCAGTGGTGAGGTTGTTTCTGCAGCACTACTGACACACACACACACACACACACACACACACACACACACAGTGTCTCAGAGATGTTTACCTTGTTTTCTCCTCTCGCTGCAGGCTGCCGTCTCCATGCTGAAGCAGGACTTTAAGGAGGGAGAGATGACCCTGTCCTCGGCTCTCGCCCTCGCCGTCAAAGTCCTCAACAAGACCATGGACGTCAGCAAGCTGTCTGCAGAGAAAGGTGCATGAAAAAACATGTAGTTACTGATGTAACACACACACACACACACACACACACACACACACATACACTGTCTGCAGAGAAAGGTACATGACAAAAACACTCAAAACTCACAAGAGCTATAGCACACACACACACACACACACACACACACATACACGTCTTTATATAGTTGTGAGGGCCATGATCGTTGAGTTGTTTGTGAGGACCACCACTTCCCCTAGCCCAACACACACATTTCAGGGTTTACCATCTCTGTTAGGACCTTCCCTGAAATTCATACAGATGATTAATTAAGACCTTTAGAGGCTATCCTAGCATTTTCTTTGTGAGGACCGGGCAAAATGTCCTCACAACTCCAAATGTCCTCACAATGTTGGTCTTCTGCCAAGGGTTGGTCCTCATAACTATATAAAGACAAGCACACACACACACACACACACACACACACACAGGTAAACACAAGTAGACACACACACACACACACACACTATCACACAAGGAGAGATAGAGACACACAGACGGAGATACACACACACATCTAAACGTTATCTAAAACGTTTAACATCTTGAACACGTCTCAGAGTTTCGTTTGTCTGACAGCCGTCATAAAGTTACTTTTTATCCCGTTTTATGCCACTTTTTTTTACAAGAACTTTAGATTTTGGTGTTTTTTTTAGTCATCTAACATCTGGATCTTAAGTTGTGTTTTTGAAGAGTTTTCTTCCAGTTTTAAACAGTTTTCTACCTGAACACGGAAGGATTCCTACCAGGAGCAGCTGACTGCTGCAGCAACAGAACGGCTCTGTGTTTTGTTGTTTTCATTTAAAACAGCAGAAAACGACATATTGCACATTTTAATATTTTGCACATCATGTGCAGCAGTTAAATATGCTTAAAAGTTTAGTAGTTTAACAAAACAGTTGTTAATAGTTAAAAGCCAATAGTTTTTAGACACAAACATCATGATGTAACAGCAGAAGGTTTAAAGGCTTCATGTTGTTTTTAAATGAGGTTTCATTTGTTTACATTCAATAAACTCGACAGACAGCGAGTCCTCCAGTGACATCACACAGACCTGCTGGACCTGTCCACAGGTCACATGATCCTCACCTCCCTCTTATTATCAACACAGCTCATATTATAGACAGACAGACAGACAGACAGACAGCTGATCCTCACCTGTCTGTCTGTCTGTCTGTCTGTTAGTCACCTTCCTGTTCCAGCATGTTCCAAACATTATGAACCACAGCTGATATTATAATTATAATTATTATTATTATTATTATTATTATACAGCAGAAAAACACTGAGACAGCAGCTGAGCCTTACCTGTCTGTCTGTCTGTCTCTCCCTGTCTCGCTGTCTGTCTCCCTCTGTCTGTCTGTCTGTCTCTGTCTGTCTGTCTGTCTGTCTGTCCCTCACCCTGTCTGTCTCTCTCTCACCCTGCCTGTCTGTCTGTCTCTGTCTGTCTGTCTGTCTGTCTGTCTGTCTGTCTGTCTGTCTCTCTCTCTCTCACCCTGTCTGTCTCCCTGTCTCTCTCTCTCTCTCTCTCTCATCCTGTCTGTCTCTCACTGTCTCTCTCTCTCTCTCACCCTGTCTGTCTCTCTCTGTCTGTCTCCCTGTCTCTCTCTCTCTCTGCCTGTCTGTCTGTCTCCAGTGGAGATCGCCACTCTGACCCGTGAGAAGGGGAAGACGTGCATCAAGGTGCTGAAGCAGCAGGAGGTGGAGGATCTGATCAGGAGACACGAGGCGGAGGAGGCCAAGGTGGAGAAGGAGAAGAAGGAGAAGGAGCAGAGGGAGAAGGACAAGTAGCTGTCTGTCTCTCTCTGTCTGTCTGTCTGTCTGTCTGTCTGAGAGTGAATGAGTCTGATGTCTGTCTGTTTGTGTTGTTTCTTAAAATAAATCCACATGATGAATTATCGACTCTGTCCTCTTTATGTTTCTGCTCCATGTGTTGAGTTTTAAAGCTTTGAAGTTACTTTCATGACTTCTGTACATTTATAATAACTGAGATCAATATTATGGGATTAGAGCTCCGTGTTCCCGGCAGCAGATGGTCTTAATGTATGCTGCATGGATTGTATAATGCAAACATTAAACTGTTATGAAATCAGATTAACAATGATAAATATGTTCATCTTTAAGTGCTGCTGTTTACAGCCCTCGCTGTAAAAAAACAGGAAGTTTGTTTTAACTTTATCAGATGTTTGCTTGTTTTTCTGGACAGTGAAAAACAATCAGAAGCACCTTTTATTAATAATATAGCTATTTAATCATTTAAAGCAGATGTGGAACTCAGCTGGATGTGTAAATGATGAACTGTTTGCATCAAGTTCAACATAAAGATGTTCTGCTGCAGTGAGATCATGACGTGTTCAGACCCTGAACCTCGGGGGATTTCTTCTTTCAGAGTCATGAATAATAACTCGTATATTATCAGTAATATTAAATATAAACACAGAGCCACGTCACCACTCACCTACTGAGCCCCTTTTATAATATGTGCTCCAATATCAGGCACCAGATTTAGTCAAATTCTTTGCTCTGACCTCCATATTGAGGTTTTTTGCCACCACACCTACTGAAACCACCCGAGTTTCATATACAGTGTTTAATACATGGGTCTCAAACTTCCCTTGTGACGATATTTTGTGGCCCTCACCTTGATATGAAAGTTTAATGTGAGTTTTATATGAATGGCACTTTACCGTGTTGTGTGTGGAAGGTCCCTTTAATTACTTTTTTGGTAATTTTTTGTGTCTTTTTAAAAAAAAATGTGTCTTTTTTAAATAATTTTGTGTCTTTTTAATATTTGTGTCTTTTAAAAAAAAAATAATTTAGTGTCTTTTGGCAATTCTGTGTCTTTTTAGTAATTTTGTGTCTTTCTGGTAATTCTGTGTCTTTTTAAATCATTTTGTGTAATTTTTTGGTAATTTTGTTTCTTTTTTGGGTCATTTTGTGTGTTTAAATAATTTTGTGTCTTTTGAAAATGACCAAAATAAGACACAAAATGACTAAAAAGAGACACAAAATGACAAAAAAAAGACACAGAAAGACATAAAATGACAAAAAAAAGACAAAATGACCAAAAAAAGACAAAAGACGCAGAATGACTAAAAAAGACGCAGAATGACTAAAAAAGACGCAAAATGACACAAAATAACTAAAAAAGACACAAAATGACTTACAAGGACACGAAAAAAGGATTTAAAAAAATGGACAAAATAGCCCAACACTCCATATAGTTATAAAATAAAGCAGGATTTTAGAATTTGTTGCAAATTTACAAAAAAAACAAGTGAACTGACAGAAGCTGCAGCAGGAAGTTACAACTTTTTAAAACAGGCCACACCCAATGACACACACACACACCCTACCACACACCCTAACACAAACACATTCACACAAACAATGCACCTGAGGCTGCATTCATGACACTTCCTGTAAACGAGTCGCTCCCAGTGATGAATTTCTGAGGAAATTAAAAGAATTATGACTAAGACTTTCCGCTGAAAGTTCAGATCAGATCCAGGTAAGGAAAGCACCGGAGCCTCTAGGGGTCTCAAACTCAAATTACCTGGGGGCTGCTGGAGGCAGTATCAAAATGACCAAAAAAAAGACACAAAATTATTAAAAATAAATAAATAAATAACTTAAAAAAGACACAAAATGATTTTAAAAAATACACAGACTTACCAAAAAGACACACTATTTAAAAAAGACACAAAATTACTAAAAAACAAAACAAACTAAATTACTTTTAAAAAATACACAAAATGACCAGAAAAGACACAAAATAACAAAGACACAAAATTACTTAAAAAAGACACAAAATGATCAAAATAATACACAGAATTGCCAAAAAGACACATTATTTAAAAAGACACAAAATGACAGAAAAAAAACTAAATTACTTTAAGAAAAAACAAAATGACAGAAAAAAGACACAGAATTACCAAAAAAGACACAAAATTATTTTTTTTTAAAGACACAAAATTAAAAAAAGACAAAATTATTTAAAAAAGACACAAAATTATTTTAAAAAGACAAAATTTATTTAAAAAAAAGACAAAATTACCAAAAAAGTAATTAAGGGGACCTCCCACACACAACACGGTAAAGTGCCATTCATATAAAACTCACATTAAACTTTCATATATTTTGTGGGGGCCACAAAATATCATCACGAGGGCCACAATTGGGCCGCGAGTTTGAGACCCCTGCTCTAAGAGCTGCTGGAGCAGGAGGACGACTTTTAGAGTCTGAAGAGTTTAAGTCGAGGAGAAAACACCAGAAAGACGAAGCAGTGAAACTTAAACTAAGGTCAAAGTTCCTCTTCAGTTAGAACTTATTGTTTTATTATACTATGGACCCCGACCTCCTCCAGTAGAAACTGGCCCCTCAGCTCAGAGAGTCACAGAGCTGCTGGTCTGAAGATAAAAACTGAACCATGACATTGACATACAGTTGTTGTGGTTGTGACCTCTGCACCAACAGCCTCAGGTCCTTCAGCTGGGACAAAACAAGTTTTACACACCTGCATCTGTTGATTTTCTGCATTCTTCTGTGCACAAAGTCTCAGGATCCATCAGGCTGGACGGGGTCCATCGCAGGGTGTTTTCAGGTCTCCAGAGTGAAGGATTGGACCACAGGAGGACAGTCTTTGAAGATTATAAGGACATACTTTATTAAAACTAAATATCCATCCATCCATCCATCCATCCATCCATCCATTTTCTTCGGGTCGCGGGGGCAGCAGGCTAAGCAGGGCATCCCGAACATCCCTCTCCCCAGCCACAACGTCCAGCTCCTCCTGGGGGACCCCGAGGCGTTCCCAGGCCAGGAGAGAGATATAATCCCTCCACCGTGTTCTGGGTCTTCCCCGGGGCCTCCTACCAGTTGGACCTGGAACTCCTCTTACAGGAGGCGACCGGGAGGATCCTTACCAGATGCCCAAACCACCTCAGCTGACTCCTTTAGAGGAGAAGGAGCAGCGGCTCTACTCCGAGCTCCCTCCGGATGTCTGAGCTCCTCACCCTATCTCTAAGGCTGAGCCCAGCTGCTCTACGGAGGAAGCTCATTTCAGCCGATTGTATCCGCGATCTTGCTCTTTCGGTCACTACCCAAAGTTCGTGACCATAGGTGAGGGTTGGAACATAGATGGAGCGGTAAATCGAGAGCTTTGCCTTCAGGATCAGCTCCTTCTTCACCACGACGGTCCGGTACAACGCCCGCATCACTGCTGACGCCGCACCAAACCGCCTGTCCATCTCACGCTCCGTTCTACCCTCACTGCTGAACAAGACCCCCAGATACTTAAACTCCTTTTATATGAATTAACAATATAGCCATAATGGGGCACTATTCATTGTTTTGTGTTAAAATAATATTTTCTATATTTTTGATTCACAAATTCATTACCGTGATGCGTCCAGATAAATGTCATGGTTTCCCCCACACTTATATACAATAAATATTTAATAAACTTTATAAAAATAAATATACATTTGTTTAAAAATGTATAATTTAACAGAGTATAATCAAACATAACGGTTTTTAACAATGTATAAAGAACAAAATCTGAATGACAATTGATGAGAAAAAATGGTTAAATGTTACGGTAATGATAGAATTGTTTGAATTAAAATATGTGTATGCTTTAATAAAATACATTTTGGTGATACCAGCTACCCTTGAGCATATTTAAGTGCTTGTCAAAGAAGAAGAAAACTACTTTCGTTGTTTGTTTGTTTTTTTAAATGTCTTACAGTAATTAATATTGCTCACAGTGTCTCTAAAAATGTCAGAAATACCTTCACATTTTAAAATAGATTATAAATTCATATTAAACAGTGACTTTAGATTGTATATGTTATAAAGGGTCATATGTATTCAATGCTCTTGGATTTTTGCTATGAGCTGCACCATGTTGATGAGAATCACCCTGCGGTGTGTTCAGGGTCCTGTTGAGGTTTTCATTTCTGGTCTCTCTCTTCTTGAATTCAAATATATTTAGTATAAAATGATAGAACTGGATGTAACCCTCTTATATGTTAGATTTGACACCTTTGTTCACATTTGCAACTTTTAAAATTCTTTATTGAGCATGATAGTGTTTTGAAAGTAAAAAAAGATTCAAAATCACATTTTATGTTGGACTAAAGGACTAAAAAAGACACAAAAGACGCAAAATTACAAAAAAAAAAATACACAAAATGACCAAAAAAAGACACAAAAAGACTAAAAAAAAGACACAAAATGAGAAAACAAAATGACAAAAAAACAACAGAAGAAACAAAATGACCAAAAAAAGACACAAAATGAGAATACAAATGACAAAAAATAACACATTAGAAGAAACAAAATGACCAACAAAAGACACAAAAAGACACAAAATTACTAAAAAAAATACAAAAAATTACCAAAATTGATACTCTAAACACAGAAGACACAAATAAAATAGAGTCCCACTAGAATAAAAACAGGATCACACACAATCACAAGATCACATTTATGTTGGTTTTTCTTTGTTTCTTTTTGGTTCAAAATGTTGATCCAGTAAGTCAATTATAAAAATCAATTATTATCAGGTCATATAGGTGAAAACAATACGCCAACATGGCATTTAAACATTTTTAAGTGGTGAATACAGGCAGGATGGAAAGGATTAAAAAATGGACAAAATAGCCCAAAACTCCACAGAGTTAAAAGGAGCAGCAGTGAGATCATTCAGTCTGTGTAGTTACATCAGAATCCAGATAATAAACAGATATTAAATGGACGTTATGCTGAGTTATTGAGTCAGCTGCAGTTATGTCAGATAATAAACAGATGAAGAGGTTTTTACTTCTGATCTTCAGCGCGGTGAGTCTCAGAGAGGATCAGCTGTGCTGCGGCTGCTTTTAACTCCAGTTTCTGAGAAAGTGATGAGGTAACTGTTTATCAGCCTCAATCTGAGGTGACTTTATATAAAGTCAACATCAGATTAAGGCCAGCGGGGCCCGGCGTTCCCTCTGCTCTTTATTTCAGGCCCGGGGATTAGTGACCCAGCTTAAATACCTCACTGCAGATTCTCAGGGCTGCAACAGAGAGCAGGGACACGAACATCTCTCAGGGGCCACAGGGGGATCACAGGGGCTACAGGGGGCCACAGGGGGCCACAGGGGCCACAGGGGCCACAAGGGCCGGAGGGGCCACAGGGGGCCGGAGGGACAGTTTACAGATTTGTAGCATCACTAGTGGAAACTTCAACACCAATATGGGATGTCATGGACTTTGAGATCAATTTGTGGCTTTCGAGTTTGCTTTGTTGGTATTGACAAGGCCCCAAATTTATAACATTTACTAAATTATTTTCCACTGGAAGAGCATCATAAAAGGAACTTATTCAAGTTTCACGTCAATTAATTAAATTAAATTAAAAAAGAAGAAAAGAATTACAGCAACATAGTTGCAAAATTGAAATATAAAAAAACCTTAAATAAAAGACTAATAATATAATTATATAATAAAAAATATGAATAATAATAAGCATTATTATTATGATTATTATTGTTATTGTTATTATTATTTTAACAATGATAATATTAAAATCAAAATGGTAACATTTTATTTTTATTTTTTTTATATTATTATTATTATTATTATTATTAATAATAATAATAATAATAATAATAATAATAATAATATAACTTAGATTATAACTCAAATAAAATGGGGTAAAATGTCAAAACAATCATGAGCTAAAACTGAAATAAAAGACTAATAATATAATTATATAATAAAATATATATTATTTATAATAATAATAATAATAAAAAGTATTATTATTATTATTACTATTTTAATAATTATAATAATATTAAAATTAAAATTGTAACATTTTACCCCATTTTATTTTATTTCATTTATATTTTACATTATATTAATATTGCTTTATTATTATTATTATTATTATTAATAATAATATTAATTATTATTATTATTATTATTATTATTATTATTATTATTATTATTATTATTATTATCATTATTATTATTATAACAAAGTAAAATATAAATAAAATTTGGTTAAATTTCACAACATAAATACAGTAAGGTGCATAAATAAAATAGTGTAAATAGTGTATATAGTGTCTGGCTGAATAAATAAGTTTTAATACATTCCCTGTGTTTAAATATAATAAATGGTGTTGGAGAGAACAACAACAGGTCTGTCTGCAGGTCTCTGCAGGTCTCTGCAGGTCTCTGCTGCATCACAGTCAGATTTAGCTCAGCTGAGTCGGTCCTGGCCGGGACTGAAAATAGATCCAGATCAACTGACTCTGGATCTGTTTGGAGCTGAGAGATTATCGGCTGAGTCAGCGATCAGCTGAAACACAACGAGTGTTCACAAACAAACACAGAAACTCTTTCATGTGTCCAATCTGCCTCCTGATCTCTGCTGTCTGATAGAGATCAGCTTCATGTGCCGCTCTGCTGTAATTACAGTTATTTAAAGGCTGCTGCTGCTGCTGCGGCTTCTGGTTTCAGCCTGGCCTGCTCCCTTGTTGTTCCTCTGTGTGTTTACTGCACAACAACACAACAACACAACAACATGATTCACTCACTGTGCTGACATGACAAACTCTGAACCTGGTGAACACAAAAATGTCTAAAAACTGCCATGAATAATAATTTAAAAAAGTTGAATTATTCTTTTTCCATCTGGGTTATGTCAGTGACATTTTTGATATATATATATATATATATATAATAAATAATAATAATATATAGATCCCAATGTTTACCTCAGAGAACAAAGATGTCCCCAGTCTAAGTCTGTTATTAAATTCTATATATTATTATTATTTTCCACTTCCACTTATTTCATTTCTAACCATCCATTCTGATCATAACAGCCAAATTCCACAGAAAAAAACCCTGGCCCTCAGTAAACAGAAAAAATATATATCTTTTAATATTTAACAGGGGACAAAAATGTCTAAAATCTGCCATGAATAATTAAAAAAAAAAGTTTAATTATTCTTTTTCCATCTGGGTTATGTCAGTGATTTTTGATGCTTTTACTGAATCAATTTTATTATATTAACCCTTTAAATATCACATTTGAAATTCAATTTATGCATACTTTATGCTAGGTGGATTTTTTTTATTATTTCATTTTAATTATTTTCAGTGCTGATTTTGATGCATTTTTTGTTGCTGTCAGATTTAAAATCATTTGAAAAAAATCACAATGTTTACCTCAGAGAACAAGTCTGTGATTAAATTCTATATATTATTATTTTCCACTTCCACTAATTTAATTTTTAACCATCCGTTCTGATCATAACTACCAAAAAAACCTCGCCTTCAGTAAACAGAAAAAAATATATATATATAAATATATATATTTAACAACATTGAACAAAAGTTGTGTAGTGTAAACTGATATTTAAATTGATAAAATAAGTCAGAAAAACAAATATTTATTAAAACTATAAAAATTATAAAAAAAATAAATATATAAAAATACAATTTTATTAAAAGTATATTATTTAAAAAGAATATTTAAATAACAGTGTCTTTATTTAAAAAAAAAGTGGTATTAAAAGGGTTAAAGTTGTATATATATATATATATATATAATTTATTTAAATAAATATTAAATTATTTTTATCAATTTAAGTGGCGTATTAATAATACGCCACTTTTGTTTAATATTAAAAATTTATTTAAAAAAATTCTGTTAACTTAAGGCGAGGGTTTTTTCTTGTAAAACAGTAAAAACCAGAATTTTTAAAAAGGCATGACATAAAATAAAATGGTTTTAATGTGTTCCACTGGGACATTTTCACCCTCAAGGGTCTGCACTCTGAATTACTTTATTATAGGCTTATTAAATTACAACAAAACCTCACAATCTCAATAAGCACAGCCAGAATTATTGAAAAGATCTTTTAAGGTTTGCAAAGCCCCACAGCCAGAAAACATGTGACTACACACACACACACACACACACACACACACACACACACACACACACACACTCTTGTACTTCTATCTTTGTGAGTACCCTCATTGTAATAGTGAATTCCCTTGTAAGGTTATAATAGTTTTGGGTTTTTCATTAGTTTTAGTTTTAATTTTGTTGTGAATTTTTGTTTTCAAATTCAGCTAGTTTAACTTAGCTTTTAGATCGAGTTTGCTAGTTTTAGTTTAGTATTTATTTGTTTTAAATGCTTTAGTTTTAGTTTAGTTTTTATTAGTTGTAGTTTTTTGTAATGGGGTATTTGTTGAGTGGGAGATTAAAAGAGGTCACAGTAAATTTTGCCTTTATTTCCTTTGTCTTATCCATCTTCATTATGGATGAAAAAAGTTGATAAAGACAAAAACGAAGGACATTTTCACTATAATTTTAGTTAGTTTTGTATGCACACAATACAGTTTCAGTTAGTTATAATTTTTTTGGTAACCTTTAACCCTTAAAACAAAGTCTGAAATCTCAAAAAAGCCTTTAAAGAAGTGAGGACCACTTTGCAAAAATGTCCTCACTTGTTCCGGTCCTCACTATGTAGGAAGAACAAGAACACACACACACACACACACAAACACACACACCCTCACACACATATACACACTCTCGCCCTGCAGCCAATCAGTGACACGCCCGACACGAGGACCCAAAACAAACAGAAAACTGTTTAGATAACAAGTTTTATTTGTTTTTCCCCCAAAGACAAAAATTTCCAGAGTATACAAGTGTGTCATTGAATGCTTGTTAACTATGTCACTGAGAAGAAAAAAATAAATCCCTAAACTATCACAGTAAACATCCGAGAAATATACATACATAAAAATATACCTCTGAGAAAAAAATCCATATATTGACATTTCCTAACAGCTCGTAGTCGAAGGGCTCGATCAGTAGCAACAAGAAGAAGAAAAAGAAGAAGAAGAAGAAAAGAAGAAGAAGAAGAAGAGTGGTGATGTGAACATGCAGAAAGAAAAGGCCCCACCGACACGTCACGTCTCAGGTAGAACGGCTGATGGGGAATGTAGGTTAATATTGCTTTACATACTCCTTCAATCAGCTGAATATGAGAAGCAGGAGGAGTTCAGTCCACAGCGTTTACACACAGAATGGATTCTTTGGCGTTTTAGTTTTTAATAATAATAAACCACAGAAAGAGAGCAGGACTCGTCCCGACTTTAAACTAATTGCATATACGGTGATCACCTGAAGTGCTCCTGCTGTACCTCGAACAATGAGCGCTGTGACTCAGTCTGCACCGGGCGAAATATGGAAAACGGACACATTCCTCAATAAGACTCAAGAGTAAAAAATATGAACATTGCACTCTCCTCGTTAGGCACAAAAAGCCTCGTTTCTAACCGAGCTTTCAACTGGTGGAGACACGATGGGACACGAAGCTTCAAGCCCAGTTTGAGCCCTCGTATGAAATGTAAAATAATCACTTTAGGATAAACAATTATTCTGTTGTACAGAACAACAAGGACATTAATGTAATTTCTCACGAGAGCTGCGACAATCAGGATTCTGCACATTTTCAAAGACTAAATCTAAAATCTTTTCCAGGACTTTTCAAGGTGCCATAATTACATTTTTTACCAAGTGGAAGGCTGCAAAACAATGAAGAAAAAAAACACTTTAAACTATCAAAACTCTGCTAACAGCTTCAGAAAATAAATTTATTTATGTTCTTATTATAACACTTATTTTTTTAATCCACAGTAGATTACTGTAATAATTCATTGCACACAGAAAGATTGCATAACTTTTCCCAAAAAATGTTAACGATTGAACTGATTTCATGACTTTTCCAGGCCTGGTAAAAAGTAAAATTTTGAAATTCCATTAAATTTCAAGGTTTTTCGTAACCATGGCAACCCTGAATGATTAGTCTATGTAGCAACTATTTTGACAATCATTTAAATTTCATGCAAAAATGGCAGAAAATGCTTTTTTTCAGCCTCAGAAATATGAGATTTATGGATTTTCCAGATTCCAAAAAAGTTTGGACGCTGCCTAAATTGTAAATAAAATTAAAACGCAATCATTTTCTCATCATTTGTGATATTTATTTGATTAAAAAGTATAAATTGATGTCCAAAAATATGGTAATGATAAACTTGTAAATATAAATATGCATTGTTTTTGTTTACTTTTCACGCAGCGTCACAACTTTTCTGTGACGAGTTTGATGAAAATAATAATTACGAGGCACAAACTGGGCTGGAAGCTTCTCTAGATTCAAACATTATTTGTACATTTTAATGCAAAGTAACAGGAAGTGGAGCTTCTTTTTCAACCTGACCATCATAACTATACCAACAGTGATTCAGCTTATGACCTTTAAGAATCAAACAACTCTAAACATTGTTTGTGTGTTTGTTGCCGTGCAGACTGAAGCTGTTTGCTGCCTTACACTAACAGGGTATTTCCACATTTGTGGCGAGAAACAAACCAAAAAGAAAAAATCCCCAGAGTGATAGACGTGTGCTGGAATGATGCCTTAACAGAGAAACACTTTAAATGTGACAGATGAGGCTTCCACCCATCTGGATGATGAAGCAGAACGTTTTATTGAGCGGAGCCTGATTCCCTCCTGCAGATAGAAGCACACAAACACAAACCAAAGTCTGTTTTCTTACAAAAAAGGTTGCAGAGATTTTCTGAATTCTTCTGCTGAAAAGTCAAACCGCCGTTTGTCTCGTCGTCGATGGCGGCGTTAACAAATACCGTGGCCGAGAGAAGAAGAACCACGCAGTGGGAAAAAAAAAGAAAACTCCCAAGATGCAACGTGGGCGGCTGAGTTCACTCCCTGTTTGTCCGATCTGTAGAGATCCTCACACGTTCCCAAACACCCTCCTTAAATCACAAGTCTATTAAAAAAAGTGACAGCTCCTAGTCAGTGATGAGGGGCGGGGGGGGCGGGGCGGGGGGGTTCTATGTTGGGAGGAGGAGCAAGAGGAGGAGGAGGGAGGAGGAGGAGAAGGAGGGCGGTCACTCCTCGTCTGAGCTGCTGTTGTCCAGAGAGTAAACCATGAAGGCCAGGTCGGGCCGGGCCGGTACCATGGGGTTCCCCGGCTTCACCATCTCAAAGCCCATGTAGTGGAACGTTCTGATGATGGACACTGAGGAGCAAACAGGGACAACTGATGATCAATCACTAGGTCTGGTCAACTTGATTAATAACCAATTTATGCAAAAAAAAAGCCCAAGTTCTTCATGTGTGATGATGTTAGTGAGTGAAACTTGAGCTCAGTGTATAAAATGAAACATTACAACCACCAACTAGAGACCTGGAGCATTCAGAGGATGGAGGGCTGTTACACTAGATTCACTATAAGGGGCTTTCTCAGCAGGAAACAACACAAATTCTCGCACAAAATACACAAATCTACTAAATGTCAAAAGTTTCTGAAACCAGATCACAGCAGGATTTTTCTCTGCTGTTGTCTTAATGTGGGATTCTGGAGGAGTTTCATACATTTTTATCCTTTCTCGATGTTAAAAAATGTCTAAATTTAGCACCAAATGTGTTGAACAAATGGTATCAACCCAAAAATGCTGCAACAACTCATGAGACTGGAGTTGATACACTCGTATCATAATGTTCTCATGTCCACCTCTTCTACAGTTGACCTTGTATCTCCCCCTGAACATCCCCTCTGCAACAATGTTAAAAACAAGTGGAGCTCTTACATCGATCCTCTCTGTTTTTATGGAACCACAGGAACACGTAGTTAACTTTGAGCTTCTCTTCTGCAAACTCCAGCAGAGCAGTCAGCCTGAAAGAGAGAGAGAGAGAGAGAGAGAGAGAGAGAGAGAGAGAGAGAGAGAGAGAGAGAGAGAGAGAGAGAGAGAGAGAGAGAGAGAGAGAGAGAGAGAGAGAGAGAGAGAGAGAGAGAGTCAGTCATTGGTGATGACGCACATCATATTTTTTCTCCTCTTTACATAAGCGCTGCATCTTTACATAATAATGCAGTGGCAGCTGCTGGAGCGTCTGGCTGTGTGCCCGCAGCAGACAAGGTTACTCTGCTGTGGCATCGATTACAGACACACAAAGTCACGCCATGAAAACACTAACTTATTAGCATCAATTTTCATTAGAGACGTCCTGATAGAATGAAAACACCATGATGAGAACGTGAGAACAGCCTCTCTGCAGCCATACGCTGCTCAGGACCTGTTATCAGGTTATTATCTCTATTCTAACACTTTACTTCTGGTGTCTTATTTAATAACATGAAGGAATATTACACAAGAGAAATCCCCTCATACATGGGTCTCAAACTCGCGGCCCGCGGGCCAACTGCGGCCCTCGTGACGATATTTTGTGGCCCCCACCTTGATATGAAAGTTTAATGTGAGTTTTATATGAATGGCACTTTACCGTGTTGTGTGTCTTTTCTTATGAAATTGAAGCAACAAACTAAATGTTCCTCCTTTTCTTTAAACGTCGTTTAAACATCATTGTTCGTGTCAGAAGCGTTCTCATTTACTGGAAGTGTCTGGTTTTGTCTTGGCGAGGGGCAGAGCCGATAGATCGGGCAGCAGACCAAAAAAGAGCAGAACTCGTGGTCACGTAGCTGGTTTATAAACTGTCGTTCCATTAAATTTTTCTGATTCATTCCAACATCAGAGACCGAAGCTCTGGGAACCTGCTCGTCTCTTAGTTAGACGTTTTACTGCCGTCTTTGAGTCCCTGGAAATTCTCCGGACCATGTCCAGTTTTTTTGACAAGGGGACTCCTTCGGATCTTACATTAAAAGGTTCCTTTAATTACTTTTTTTGGTAATTTTGTGTCTTTTTTTGTAAATTTGTGTCTTTTTTTGTAAATTTGTGTCTTTTTTTAATAATTGAGTGTCTTTTTTAAAATACTTGTGTTTTTTTAATAAATTGTTGTCTTTCTTAAATAATTGTGAGTCTTTTTGGGTAATTTTATGTCTTTTTTTGGTAATTTTGTGTATTTTTTTTGGTAATTCTGTGTATTTTTTTGGTCATTTTGTGTCTTTTTTAAGTAATTTTGTGTATTTTTTGTCATTTTGTGTATTTTTTTAAGTAATTTAGTGTCTTTTTTTGGTCATTTTGATACTGCCTCCAGCACCAATCTTTGATTGAGGAAATCTTGTCAAGTGAAATTATCTGTCCATGCAGCAAGATCATTTCCCTCAATTTTAGTGTTTTTATCTGTTTCTATCTGTTTTTGCAGTGTACTGCTAAATTGTGATGAGGTGGTTAGTGATTTGGGAGGCTGAAGTTGTAAAGCTTTTCTTGTAGGGTAATTGTGAAGCTGATTGTTGGTTATGAAGAGATTATTAAAAACAGGGGAAGTGTTTTCTTTAATGAACCAAATACAAATTGTGCATCTTGGAAGTTGTTGATCTGATAAATGTTTAGATGCCAAGTTTTCAAAACAAAGGTAACGTCTTCTTAGACTTGGTGACACTTTAGTGACTTTAGTGTGGGTAAACCAGAGCAGGAGCTTCATGTCTTACCCCTCTTTGCTGCCCTCCACCAGCGGCCCTGCGGGGATCTCCAGGAAGAAGCTGTCTCCTGACAGAGCGGCGTCCCAGGAGGCCGAGCGGTGCTCGTTCAGCTGGTAGTGGAAGCGGAGAAAAGAGGGGTTTCCACTCGCTGGAGCGGCCTGCGTCACTGTTAACCTCTCATTCTGGAGGGAGGGCGAGAGAAAAGGAGAAACATTTAGTTTGTTGCTTCAGGTTTACTTTTCAGAAGCAAAGATTATTTTTAAACTGGAAGAAACCTCTTCGTCTCAAAGCTCTAGAGACAGAAAGTGCCTTTAACCATATAAAGCCTGAACCATGAAATAATTGCCAGAAAATTCTATTTTTTTTAAACTGGAGTGATAATTGAACATGCTGACAAAAAAAAAAACCCTATCAATTTGCTTATATGCATTCTGATTTGTATCATATTTGATACATCAGGTCTTTTTGTGCAATTTGTTACTCACATTTTGTTTTTCTTGAACTAACAAAAACATATAAAACCTAATATTTTTAACCTATTAAGACTTTGACTTTCCCTTTAAACATTTTCCTCAAACATATAAAAAATGTTTTTTCCCATATAACACAACATCAAACATCTGCAGATATGAAGTTTTCATGAAGCAACGACGGAGCGACCAGAGGAAACCTGTTTATCTTCAACACATTCCGGTTGGAAACACCCTGATGATGTAACAGTCTCAAAAGCTTGTGTATCGAATAATATACACTTGGTTTTATAGGGTTAAATTGGATCTATAGGAGCTGGAAGTGTAAACACAGATTTACCCGGACCGGAATTTAAACAGATTTTACCTTGCTAGCTCCCTCGAACAAAGTCCATGTAAGATCCGAAGGAGTCCCTGTGTCAAAAAAACTAGACATGGTCCGGAGAACTCCAAACGACAGCTGAAGGGTCGTTGACTCAAAAGACGGCAGTAAAAAGTTTAACTACACCAAACAATTTTCACAGTCCCAGACTAAAAACTGAAAGTCTTTAGTAAATCTAAGAGTTTAAATGGATTCACGGCGCTCGATCGTTAAGTGTGCGGTAGTAACCTGCTCCGTTTCAAATGTGTTTCCTAGTCTTGGGTTGGCGATTATATCAAACGTGTTTGATATGATCGCAAGTCGCAGTCACGTAACACAATCACAGACCAATAGAAGAGCAGGGGAAAGGTCCCCGGTTCCAGACCAGCCAGTAAAACCACTTCGACAGGAAAAAGGACACATATTTATAAACCAGCTACGTGACCACGAGTTCTGCTCTTTTTTGGTCTGCTGCTCGCTCCATCGGCTCCGCACCTCGCCAAGACCAAACCGAACACTTCCAGTAAATGACACGAACAATGAAGTTTAAATGACGTTTACATTATGTGGAAAAAGGACACAAGAGGTAATGAAGCGCACTTTTTTGACAAGCCAACAGGAGGGAAAACATTTGTTGCCACAATACACATTCTGACTTTCACAGGCAACGTTGATCGGAACGTCCTCACGTCTTCTTACCTGTAAACACTTTTATCTTATTAAAACCTCAGTTTTTCAGTTTGAAACCTGAGTCATGGGGTCTTTACCATGTTTAGTGTTGGGTGTTATTGGCGATATTGCTTTAAGAAAAACAATATACAATATTATCGTCCAAACAGAAGCTGAAGAGAAATTCAGACCAGTGTTGCCAACTTTCTCTCTATATTTGGCGACTATTCAGAGCCCTCTAGCGACTATTTTTCAAATAAGCGACTAGCAACAAATCTAGAGACTTTTTCTGGTGTTATTGGAGACTTTTGGAGACTCGTTCCTACTCTTCTTAACGAGTCTCCCTCATCCCAAAGCACTCACAATCGGCCCAGTCCTCCCGCAGCAGTCTCTCCCAGCTGCAGTCACAGAGCCGGAGGGGATGTTAACCCCTTAGTGTCTAGTCTACAAATCGCACATGTGCAAAGTCGCTGCTGGCTGGTTTATGTTAGTGTCTCTTTTGGGTGACTTTAGGCCGGATAAAGGAGGAGGCTTGGACTTGTGACAGAAGACAGTGCACTTGCAGTTCGTCTAGGCAGAATGTCCTCAAGTCTTCTCACCTGTATCTACTTTTATTTTTATTAAACCCTCAGTTTCAGTTTGAAACCTGAGTCATGGGGTCTTTACCATGTTTAGTGTTGGGCCTTTTGGCGAGATTGCTTTGAGAAAAACAACTATATACTGTATTAACTTCCACACAGAATCTAGAGAACTTCACAACAGGTGTTCCATTATTGAATAACTCTTTTAAATAAATAAATTCTTTTATCGCCGTGTTGAACAATAAGCTGAAGCCTGACGCAGCCACACCCATACAACAACTCATCTCAGACATGTTAAACCTTCTACACCATCAGTAAACATCAGACTGTACAAAGAGTTAAGTGTTGTGCCCAAACGTCCAGACGAGTCAGAGAGGAAGTGGCTGTGGTTGGGTTGGGTATCTGAGAGAAGCAGAACTGAGGATAGTTTCTGCAGAAAAACGAGTCTCACACTGTAACTGATGTGTTGTTAAACCACTTCTGCCTTCAGAGACGAGGCTCTGGTGTTTACAGCATGTGACGAGCCGCCACGAGTTCTGTGTCACCGTCCAATCACCCACAACAGACAGGAAGGTTGGGAAAGTATGTTTGTTCCACATTATTAAACTATTTACATTTTCACAACCTCTCTTTTCATTTCCTCTCCGCTCTGTGTGAACAGACTTTCAGTGAATATTTATAATGTGGCTGCTTGTCTCAGCAGAATCACTCACGGCTTCCCAGTTGTGCTGAGCATCGCAGAATTTAATGTTTTAACAGGAAGTAGTTGGTTCAAACGCTCTAGTTTTGGCAGAAGTTTAAATGGGATGTGAAATAAAGTAATTTTGAAGAAATGTCAAAATTTGAAGCTTTGTTTTGGTAACTTCTTCTAATGGAAGTGTTCAACACATATGATCCATTCAAGGACCGTTGGGAAGTTCAAACTATAATGTCTGTTTTAACAGTTTCTTTCTTTAGGGGCTCAGATTGGGGTTTTGGTGAAGAAAACCAAGGTTTTGCTCATCACTGCATTTTTTTTTTGTCTGTTGCTGGGTTTTGGTTGTTCATTAATATTTGGATTGCTGTTTGGTTGCAACTTGGGTTGGGCAATATGGACCAAAAGTCATATCCCGATATATTTAGGCTGAATATCGATAAATTATATATATCCCGATATTTTTTATGTAATTTTAAGAGAGAGCAAATGTTCTAAATGTTTTTAAAAATCAAAGCTCCATAAAGTGCACATTTATATAAAAAACTATCTTAAATAAAAATAGCGAATGAAATAAAATAGGCTAATCTTTTACTGAAATAAGTACATTTATATGAGAAAAGAATGAAACATTATAAAAAAAACTAAATATAGACCCTCCAAACCCTAGTAAGTTATATATTTTATATATAAAGAAAGAGAAGAAATTTGAACTATATCGATATCTGCGATATGGTCTAATTCCATATCACGTTTAAAAATATATTGATATATCTTTTATATCAATATATCGCCCAGCCCTAGTTGCAACTAACGATTATTTTCAGTGTTGATTAGTTGTTTGATCTATAAAGTGTCTTTGTTTCCCAAAGCCCAAGATAATGTTCTTAAATGTCTTGTTTTGTCTACAACAAGCTCAGTTTAGTGTCATACAGGAGGAAAAAAAACACAAAATATTCACATTTAACAGCTAGAATGGCAGTACTGAGTTATTTTCTTGATAAATAAGAAACTGATGAATCCATGTAGTTTGATTAATGTATTGTTGACAACTAATCTATTGATCTTTGCAGCTCTAGACTGCTGCTAAATGTACTGATGTGATGTTGCAGCAGTGTTTTCACTCAGTAGATGCATGTAAACACTGATAAAGACACGACAGAGTGTTGCATAACTTTCATGCACAAGTCTGAAAGAAGATAAAATATTTAAATGTTGCAGGAGTTTGTGACCAAATCTGATGAACGGTAATGTTTGAAAGGGTTTTTTTTTTGTGGAGGACAGATGAGGAGGTTATATGACAGTTGTGACTGATCTGTCTGATCCTAAATCTCTAATCCTCCGGGACAGTCAGACAGTCACGTGTGCACGGGACAAACACACACACACACACACACACACACACACACACACCTGTATTATTTTACATTCTTATGTTATCTCCATGTAATAAACTTATTTCTCTACATCATAACATTTTAACCCAGCAAGAGAAAATGAGGTGAAATAATTTTTTCTGAGAATAATTTGTTTTGAGACGAGCTTTTATCAGAAGCCGCGTCCCTGCAGCTTGCTTTCAAACCGCAGTGGGGATGATGAAATGAGGAGTTTTATAACAAAACATTTATTTTTTTTAAAATGAGTAGCGCATATCATATTTTTGTGTTATTGTTGAATTCCTGTGGTTCAGATGTGTGGTTATAGATTTGATGTCAGCAGAAGCTTTGCAGCTGTGTGTGTGTGTGTGTGTGTGTGTGTGTGTGTGTGTGTGTGTGTGTGTGTGTGTGTGTGTGTGTGTGTGTAGTTGTGTAGTTGTAGAGGACGGTCACCTTGTGTAGTAGCACGCCGAGAGAGTGATCCCTCACAGTCCCTCGCCCACCCGGGATCTTCTGTTGTGGGTGAGGGGCATCAGGAGCACCACAGAGGCCCTGGAGACTGAGGGATGGAGCCGGGGAGCCGGGACCCCGATAACCAGGAACTGAAGAGAGAGAGAGAGAGAAAGAGGAGTCGGTTAGAGGTTCATCTGTCCTGTACTGCCCTAAAGCAGCTATTCTCAACCTTGGGTGAGATGATTTCTGGGGGTCGCCAAATCATTTTGGAAGTCAGCTCTGTCTCCACTGTGTTAAAGTGTACACATATGTTAATGTGTTTTAGCCTTTTTGGTCATTTAATGACTTTATTTGGGTCATTGTGGGGGGTTTTTTTTTGGTAATTTTGTGTCTTTTCTGGTCATTTTGTGTCTTTTTTGGTCATTTTGTGTCTATTTTTGGTCATATTATGTCTTCTTTTGGTCATTTTGTCTTTTTTGGTCATATTGTGTATTTTTTGGTCATTTTATGTCTTTGTTAGTCATTTTGTTTCTTTTTTTGGTAATTTTATGTCTTTTTTGGTCAATTTGTGTCTTTTTGTGGTCATTTATTGTCAATTTGAGTCCTTTTTTGCTTAATTTTATGTATTCTTTTGGTCAGAGAGATGTTTTAGTTGTTGTCTGCTTCATTATTTGTGCAAAATTCGTTGTATCAACTGAGTTTGTATGATCTGAACTGTGCGTGTGAGATTCTGTTCAGTGAGGGTCGCGGACAACATGCATGTTAAATTGGGATTCGCGACTCAAAAAGGTTCAGAACTACTGCTCCAAAGAATAAAAAATAAAAAAACCCTTTCACACACACACACACACACACACACACACACACACACACACACACACAGTGTCTCTTATGCCAGCTCTAAAACTACACTGGGAAGCAAATGAAGAACAATTAAATGCTATCGATATTCAACAACTGTAGGCCCTCCAGAATAATTACATTATCGACTTATCGAGCTCAGCAAAAGTTATCGAGGTCATCTCCAGAAATCGTTTAATAGCGCCGGTTGTGTAAGGATGTCACCAACATTTCAGCCAGCATGACGCCACAGAAACAACAAGTTTTAACCAAACACTTGAAGTGTTTTTCTACAGCGCCAAAGCTGAAAAAAACAACAACTTTGTGGTGGCGCTGCTTCCGTCCTCACACAGACAATTAGTGCTATTTTTGTGTTGTCCGGACATGATTATTTCTGGGAAAATGTCTCATCCAACAAAATCGTGACAGGCATAAAAATTGATTAAAGTAAACCACATTTCTTTGACAGAGGAAACAGGCCTGTGACGGTTCTGGCTAAACAGTGACTGGGCATTTCCTAACAAGCTTGGACAAAAAGAAAAGCTGCACTCATTGTGAGACAAAACTAAAAGCTTGCCAAACTAAACGGTTTGGACTGTGTTGGTGTTGGCTGCTTCCAAAGGTTAGAGAGTCCATCCAGTGTTCAGGATTAGGTCAGAGTCACTGAGGTGTCGGGGCTAAGAACTGAAAACCCAGTTAGTTCGGTTTAGTTGTTTAGGAGCCAAAACGCAAAACCGACATTTAAATTTCTTAATTATTTCTTTTGTGCTGGTTCACAATTGGAACCAGATCTAGGTGTCCAACCTTAACATACTAACAAACACAGCAAGGCGTCAACAAAAGAGGAAAGAAGAAGATGTAAACAATGCACAATCAACCCTCTGAGCCCCGGGTTTGAAAAGTAGGTTTTCTTCGAATAAAAAAACAAAAAAACAAAATAAAAAACAGCGTGAATTTGACCTTTCAGATGGTCCTTGAATGGATTGAAGTTTCGAACATTTCTGTTATAAAAAAGTGACCAAAACGAAGCTTAAATTAGTCGTCTGCTTGCACAGACCTGAGAGGAGAGGACATTTACTGAATATATTGCAGTGAAATACAAGGCCACAGTGAGTAAAATGTAAAAAAAGCCACAAAAAAACCTCCCTCAAACTGCTTGCTGGGGTTCAGAAGATTAAAAACAGATATACAGGTGGAAAAGATGGAAAAGTCCATTTCCAGTAGTTCAAGTCAAACAGCTCCAACCAAGTATTGAGTCACATAGATGGACATACATTTCAGACGCCAACATTTCCATATTAAACATACTTTAAAAAAAAAAATGTAGGCACTGTATTTTAGGTCTTCATTAAATGTAAGACATAATCATTATAATTACAAGAAATTAAATAAATTAAGACATGGAATCTTTCATTCTGTGTGTAATGCATCTATATAATGTGTTATTTCCACTTTTTGAAATGAATTACTGACATAAATAAACTTTTCTATGATATTCTAATTCATTGAGGTGCACCTGTATATATTTACTTTTTAAATCACCTTTGCAATTGTTTTAGAATGCATCCAGGGGGAATCCTCAACTGAAACATGTAAGGACTAACCCTGCTCCTGCTGCAAACATCTCCACTTATTGCCTCACTCACACGGCACCATTTTAACTTCATTAAGACGCCTCTGGTTAGTAAATATAAAGCACCTGTGGCAACATGCCCCACCTCTGCATCCAGAGGACAGCCAGAGGGATTCAACAGGATTACACTGCACATTACAACAAACATGTTTGTTATGTGCTTTGCAGGTTCCCATCTGTTTGTCCAAACATGTATTGAACTTGGAACAAGTTGACTTTAGGAGAAATACTGTAATGTTTGTCTCAGGCAGAAGAAACTAGGGTTGTCACGATACTAAAATGTTCAACTCGATACCGATACTCAGGAAAATATTCGATACTCGATACCATTTTAGATACCACAAGGATAAAAACAAAGACCCCAAAATGTAACAGAAATATTTTTACCAACAAGAAAAATGCAACATGTAAAAATGAACAGAACCACAGGTTAAATATTTATAATTAAAATAAAAGTTGTGCAAAAAGAAACTGCAAATATGATAACAAGCTTCAGGTCTGAGGTAGTGCAAAAAATAAATAAATACAATAAAATTTAGAACAATATTTTGTATGCTGTGCACAATATTAGGCAAGCTTGATAAGTCGACACTTCTCTGCTTTATTCTGGGACTTCAAGAGAGAAAATAACACTTTTCATCGATACTTTTTTAAAATGAGTATCGTATCCGGATACAACGTTTTAGTATGGATACTTTTGACAACCCTAGAAGAAACTGCCAGACAAGTTTCTCATCAGAAGTCACACAGTGTCCTTAAACATGAGACTCACTGGTCCAGTTGGTCGGGTCTGGCTGGTGATCTATATATATAGATGTCAGCATATTATGCCAACCCTGTGACCACAAGGCAAACAGATTGAAATCATCACACACAAAGAAGGAACAGACCGTGTGATGTGGGCAAACAAGAGCGAGTTTCAGTCCACTGATTCTGCAGAAAATCCCCCAGAGGCTGATTGTTTCTGTGTTTGATGCCCTGACAGACAGAATTAGAGCGTCTGATTGATAACTGCATTCAGAGAGTTCCTGACAGGTTGTGCGTGTGGTGGAAGGCATGCTTCACAAACAAGCACATGATCTGTAAACACCTCTGCAAATAGCTGCTGAGGCTTTCGGGAACAAGTCTCTGGCGTTTTGAGTTACAGCCGTGCATCTCGACACAGACATGATGGCAGCCGGCCCACGTTGCCAGACCACCCTGGGCATGAGGGCTGAGGAGGGGTGCATCAAGATGTGGCCTTTTATATAGGACGTCCCTGTCATACCTTTATATAAGAGTAGAAGTGCTTCAATATGCGTGTGTTTGTGTGTCTGTACATAAAAGTATAAATTGTCTTTTTTTTCCCCTTTCTGTTTTTGCCCTTTTTTAATTTTATTTATTATTATTATTACTTATTTTTTTAATTTTATTTTTATTAATTATTTTTATTTTTATTAATTATTTTTATTTTTTTATTATTATTTTTTATTTTAATTTTATTTTTTTTAATTTGATTTATTAATTATATTGTATTATTTCATATTCATTTTTTATTTTACTCATTTTATTAATTATTTATTTCGGCCTTGTGAGAGGTGGGTGGGTGGGATTGATTTGTTGTTTAATGTTACTGTTCTGTAACTTGAAAAATCTATAATTAAAGTGCTTAAAAAATTAAAAAAAAAATTTTTGGCCTTTTAGACGAGTAAGTTCCCTCCCCAGCCTGCCTCAGTTTCATCCCCGAGAGATTCTTCCATCTTTAAACCTGACATGACAGGTTTTGATATTTGATATTAAGCAAATAAGAAACATGCATCTGTGTTTTTGAGCCAGGCTGAAGCTGTGCAGCCAGTTTCCCTGCAGACCGGACAGGTAACCTGGACAACCTGATCTGCATAGCTACAAGCCAAGAGAGTGAGCAATGGAAAACAAAGCTCATTATGTCTGCTGGCCTGTTTACTTTCCAGCAGCAACTGCACGTTCCCTTTCTCTGTCCCGTCACTGGCTGCTTCTTAACCATGCAGGGACGACACATGAACCAAAACTATTAAAGTGTGCAAACAACCGTCTGAATTTTTTACCGTTTCCTCATGTTTCACAGACTTAATCATCATCGTTATTTATTCAAGAGGTAAATTACCAGAATAATATAAATGATTGCATGTAAAAATCTTGATGCATGATTTGGGGAAAAATATCAAATTGGAAGAAAAACTAATAAAAATGGAGGTAAGGTTGCAATCATGACACACAGAAAGCAGACATTGCTTAAAAATTAGGGCTGCACCGATTTCCTTAATTTTGCGGGATCGGCTATTGGCCGATTCTTTTACATCAAATCGATCTTATCGAGCGATCTTTTCTACCTCTGCAAAGGTCTGAAAGTGCGTCTGCACGTACCTGTACTTCTGCATTGTATATATGTTGTACTATAACAAAACCAAAAACTCAGAACACTTTATTTATGGTTGCACTTCTTTTGTCCTGTAAATTGTTGCTATTTATTTTAAGTTCAATATTTTATTAACTACCTCACAGATTGTGATTTCCTTCATTTGTTAAAGAAAAATACTGCTGTGTTAATGTTTTTCAATAAAATAAGATTCAAACATTGAAGGTGTATGCTGTGAGCTATAAAAAAAAAAAAATCGGTAACGGCAGGTCAGGCTTTTTAAAAATCGGTGATCGGCCAGAAAATTGCATTCGGTGCACCCTGAATAAAAATCTACAAGACTCTCAAGTCTGAAAACAGTCAGACGGCCAAGTTTCACTTAATTTATTCCTCAGAAAGTGAGACAGTCTGTGTGGGGGACGACAGGTAGGACGCAGATGGAGGAAGAGATTAGCTCGCCTGCCAAGATGTCAAGACCTGCTTCTCTTTTTCCATCTTCCCGTCCAGAAACAGGCGAGAAGAGTCCGTCCTTGATGCAAATGCCAGCTTGTTTTGAAAGGCAACACTTTCATCGTCTGACATTTTAGCCGCGCACCAAGTAGCTGCCCCCCCCTCCCTCCTCCTCCTCCTCCTCCTCATGTCCCATGATGCCACTCCAGCTGGAGAGCTGCACCCCCCCAACCCAAAAAGGTCACAAGTTCATCCTAAAAACAGAATATAGGTTACGCTCTTAAAGAAGGTCGGGTGAAAGGGGCTGGGTGCAGCACTCTGTGAAGGTCAAGCCTGGGCTGTATTAATATGCTGGAGAGGATTTAATCATCTGTGTGTTGCAGCGAGACTCAAAGATGCCAAGTGCGTCATCGTCCCACTCTGCCAGCAGGGTGTGTGTGTGTGTGTGTGTGTGTGTGTGTGTGTGTGTGTGCAAGAGGGCATTTTTTTAAGGATGAATGCTTCTGCTGCCAGTGGGTTGTTTTGAGAACTGATTCAGGTGAATTGTTTGAGGGGATGAACGCTGAGTTGGCCGGGTGCTGAGGCGTTCAGCCGACAGCCAAGAAACACACAAAACAGGAAGCGCTCTGGCAAGTCCTCCAAGAAGACCGCAACACAGCAAACCCCACTTCTAACGCTGTAATTACCAGCTTAGTAATGGAAAATAAAGACCAAACTTAAACCCAGATTGTCAACAAAAACAAGCTTGATAGCCTTAAAAGAAAAAAGAGAGAGAGAGAGAGAGAAGAGGTTGAGGTTGGAGAGGTAAACAGCAGGAAGATAAACAGGAGAGTCCTCAGACCTCCGACAACCTCTGGAAGTTTGGCAGAGCGGCAGGTCGGAAAGATGTCGAGACAGAAACAGGAAAGGCACACATGCTCCGTGTGGATGGATGTATTCCTGTCAAAACACGTTGAAGTGACGCCTGCAGCCAAACTGTGGCTGCGCAAGACAAACACAAGACAACAAACACAACCCAACGAGTCCAAGTAACAAGGCCGGGATGTTCAAATAAGCGAAACAACAGAGGCAGGACCTTTGACACGCCTATAAAAAAGTATTTAATCAGAGGAAAACTCTCTTTTCATGAGGGAGGGAATCATAAGAGGACCCACAGAGTATTGTGAAAGCTTATATTGCAATTTATTACTTTTTTTTAAAGCTAAATATGGTGTCCCCAAAGAAAAACTTTATCAGTTAACAACTACAAACACATAACTTGACAAACTAGAGATCTAGAGCATTTAGAGGATGGATGCGCTTCCACACTATATTGACAATATATTTATATTTTGAAACCAACTCCCAGCATGGATTTTTCTCTGGTGTTCCTGAAAGTCTTGGTGTCTTAATGTGGGATTCTGGAGACAATTTTTTGTCAATCCATGAGTTAAAAAAGGTCAAATTTAGCACCAAATCCTGGGAACAAATTAATTGAATAATTCCTGACATTTTATTACAGATTTATGTTTATAATATCTTGACAGTGCTGAGCTGCATCTCACAGTCCAGTTCCAGTTTTTAGATAACGATCACCACTTCTATGTGACATCTACTGTTGACCTTCTGTCTCCCCCTAAAGACCTGCTGCCCCCCCACCACAAATCCTCTATTAAAAAAAGGATAATAAAAAAACCTTTACATAATAATTTGCCCCACCCAGAATTGGGTGAAATCCAACACCTGTGCTGGTGAGGCTGAGCTCAGGGTTGTGTCAGTACAGGCAGCTCTGTGAGCCTGTTGCAACAATACATTTACAAGTATGACACCAAGCTGAGGAATGAGCAGAGCAACGTCATAATTCATCGAATCATTAACGCAGAATTTGAACCTGCGTGTCTGCCACCCCGTTGACAAAACATTGGCTTTGACAAGAAGCATCAAGCTATTAATGTCAGAGCAGAGAGGGAGGGTGTGTCTGACACAGCGACTATCTGTGGTGGCACTTAAACTCTGGGTGGAGCCGGGACGACACCAGACGCTGTCAACAAGTCGGTTTAATCAAAAACATCTGCAGAGAAACTGAAAACAACCTGGTTTCCATCCTGTGGTTTCAGTTCTGAAGAAATATAGCATTTAAGTGACTAACAGTAACTGTATGAGACAATTTCACTTTTCATTTCATATTTTTTCCCAGTTTGTTGCCTTCTGATCAGATTATGAATGTTTTTTTGCAGAATATATAATGCAGAAATCAATGCTCAGGGTGATTTAGAAATGGTGTTAGCTCTTTATTTAAATTTTATTTAATCTGCATTCAAAATGGTCACTGATCACATGATACTGAACATAAAGTACTGATGTTTATTTAGCTATTTATTCCTTATTTAAATGGCCAGTAGTTGACTGATACTGAGCATACAGTACTGATGTTTATTAAGGCATTATAAATATAAATATATATATATGCATTTTTCATATTTAGCAAGTGATTCATACTGAACATAGATATAGTAACTAACAGTTAATATTAAAAAAAAAAGTTTTTTCTTCTCTATAACTGACTGACAACATCATGCACTAACTGTATAATAATGTTTAATATTCTTTAATAAAGTTATTCGTTTGAGAAAGCAGTTTTCTGGGTCATTTAGGTGCAAAAACCGGGTCACAACCCACATAGAAACGGTTTATTTTCATTCCAGCTCAAAAATAACCTATAAATCAGTCCCTATTTCAATAACTAGCGATTTTATGTATTATTTTTATAGGTCACGGTCTAGTGAGTAGGCTTATTTTTCCAGTGTACTGTGCCAATGTCCCGCCTGCAGTCTGCATGTTTCTCACTAGCACATGCATGATAAAAGGTTACCACTGCAGTCAGCGAGAACAGCTGAGGTCGACATCTCCTCATCTCAGCTGAAACCGGTTTGGGCACAGTTAATGTTTTGGTTTCGTTACGGAAAATTCAACCGCGCTCTGATCTGGAATCTTCCAGAAACCACAGCAGCCAGTGGAGAGGTCAGTCTGCCAGACGCTCAGGTGGGTCAGGTTAGATAACCCTGCTGTTTCTGACTGCATGCACGCCACTCACACACACATAAACAGAATCCATTGATGCTTGAGAGGTGAACCAGCAGATGAGGGGAGTTATGCAACCAGGCTGATGTAGGCCAGTTGATGCCTTTAGCTGACACGGCCGTAACAGTAACAGAGCTAATATAGTCACAGCTCCGGCTCACAGCATCAATGGACCTCCCCCTCTCTGCACTGCAGACGATTAATCCCACAGAGGACAAAAAAAAGATGCATGTACCTATTAATCTTCTCTACCTTACTATAATATCGTTTATTACATAAAAAACCTTGTATTGCATTTAAAAAAACGACAGATTAGCACCTCAGCGACAGCCGGTCCCTGCAGGACTACTGTGGTGACGCAGGAAGAGGAACATCCAGTGCAAAACACAACACAGCAGTCTAAGGTCACTGTGCTGCGACTGCACATGCACACTGTAAAGAATGTGAAGTGAAGGTAATATTATGCAGCTACCTTCAGGACAGTATGTACAGTGGAGCTAAAGCCACTTTCAATCATCACATGAATTAGCATTTATTTGATAATCAGGGTTAAATCATACATAGGCTATATGGTATGGGTTTATAGAATAAAATATATCAGAAAAAATTAATCAAAACTTTAAAATACCAATATCTAGCCTGCAGAATATGTCTGTTGGCGTCAAACACCAGACTAAAACTCAAAAGATACATTTTCAATCATGTAATAAGAAGGAACCAGCCAATGTTCCATGTTTGTGATGTTTTCTGATACACTTTACTAAATAAATATTATTTTAAAATGTAAGATTATCCGTCATTCTTTTGTCCATGAGATGCAGGTAATAAATGATTATCTGTCGGTTAAAGAAAATCCACATTGTGCATCCTAAGTTGTTATGGGAATTCAAAAACATAAATGATAATAATTCATTCAACTTTTCACAGTCAGGATATATTCAAGGAGCCTTTATTTTTAATGTACACTCAAAGTAATATGATCAAAGTCTGTTTAATGCATCTCCAAGAGGAAGGAAAGAGTCTACAAGTTTTTACAAAACAGATCTTGTTAGTCTATAAAAGCCTCTTTTATTAATTATTATTATTATTTGATACATTGATGTCTGATTTGATAAAATATGTTTAGAGTTTCTCTATAAAAGCCAAACTATGTTTGTTAATTTTTGTCCTACACTTCAGTAGAAAAAATATCATTTTAACATACAAAAGTTGCAAAATGATCAGTTATCAAATCGCCCATGAGACTCAGGAAATAAATAATTACATCACCTTTTTTTTTTAAGGGATCCCTAGATGTCAGGGTGATTTAAATAAATAAAAAAAATAATGTATTGGCTGTAGCTCAAAGTGCTGCTTGGAGATATTAAATGACCTTGCAGCTCCACATCCACTAATAAACTATTTAAAGTTTGCAGTCATGTGTTCAAGGATCATTATTGGTTTAAATAACATGTTGACAGTGGGTCTAAAGCATCTCTCTGGATGTTTAACTTCTACTCCTGTGCAGCATCCAGCTCTGTTTGCCCACTGAGAGTAAAAAACAGAATAAAAACATTTATCCGTGTTGTTGTTGTTGTCAGTCTGTAAACAGACTCTTGTTTGTTTACAGCGCCCTGTCTGTCATTACCGTAATTACCCTATGTTTTTTTTGTTTTCTGTCGAAGTTTGTTTCCTGCAAGCTAGCTTAAAGTAAAGTCAAGCTATTTTAACAACTTTATAAAAGTTTACAGACCGAAACAAACATCTAAGTTGATGAACTGCAGCCGTTAAAGAGTGTTTCAGCATCTCCTACCTTTCCTCTGTGTTCAGCATGATAGCTTCGAGGAAACACGGGTCTTTAGCTCCTTTTTGACAACTAAAACAGTTACTATTCGATAAGAACTCGACGGAATAGTTCACCATCCGTAAATAAGACAAAACCACGTTGCGGTAAAAGTGTCTCTGGTGCGGCTGTTTGCGGGGAAAGAGAGCCCGGGATCAGTGCTCACACAACGGCTCCACAGCGGAGAGTCTGCGGTCCGCAGCTCCGCGGAGGGCTTTTATACCCGCAGCAAGGCATCATGGGTAATCCACCGGGACGATAAACAAGCCTTCAAAATAAAATAAACAAACTGACATAAAACTGTTCAAACCACAGAAATTAAAATAATTATATGTGTATAAATATAGAATATGTAGTTTATTTATATGGTAAAACACATATAGTAAACATACGCGTTGAAGGCCTATAATAATAATGGTTTATGTTTAGTGTGCAATAACTTTCATGAACTTAATGGTAGTTTTATTTAAAACTTAATAAAGAAAAAGAAAGAAAGAAAGTTTGGGGTATTAAATAAAGAAGATAAAACAAAACAAAAACATGAAATAAATAAATAAATTTAATAAGAAATAGATTAATGAAACAAAATAAATATTAAATATAAAAGTAAATACATAGTGGGAATTAATATAAAGGAAAATGTATGTCACATTTTATTAATATATTTTACCTCCAGCTTCTGTCCTGCTACTCAAATACTATATAAGTTTATGGTACTTGCACTTTACTTGAGTTTAAGCTATTGTACACTGTACTTTTTACTAACTCTATTTTACTCTGAAGGCTCAGATAAATCAATAAATAATGATGATGATAAAATGTAATTTTGTAAACGTAATTAAAATGAGCTTCACCTTAATTATCAACAACATTAAATTGATGAACACATTATTCATGAATTGATTCATTATCTTTAATTCATTATACAATACAATACAAAAAAAATACATACAAACATGAGTAAATGCATAAATAAAAACAAACTTAATGAAATGATAAATAAATATGAGCTCCACTTTTATTAGTGGCAATGTTGAATTGATGAACACATTATTTATTAATTAATTAATTAATTAATTAATTAATTAATTATCTTCAAGTGCATATTCAATAAATGAATGAATGAATAAATAAATAAATAAAAAAATAAAATAAAATAAATAAAAATAAAAATAAAAATAAAAATAAAAATAAAAATAAAAATAAATAAATAAATTAATTAATTAATTAATTAATTAATAAATTAAAATGAGCTCCATCTTTACCAGCTGTTATAGGACAATATAATATTTTCCTAAATGAGCCATTTTTACCTAATAAGTATTTTTACTTTTAGAAAACATTTTGATACCGTTGTAAGCTTTCTCTGAAAAACATGCTATGCTATAGAGTATTTGCCCCGAGGGATTGACCTACTTGTATAGCTCTTTTCTCTCTAAATCAGTGCTCTGCAGGATTAGCTCACTTGTGGCCTGACTGAGGTGTTCTGCATTCAGACCCTCAGTTTTTTTTTAGCTAGTCAGCAGTAAGTACTGCCTATACATATCCAGGACAAATGTTGCATGTTGCAAACTGTATTCTGACCTGAAATAGAGCTATGTTTCATTTTAGTAATCCTCACTCTTAGTTCTAAAATGTTAATATTAATTTAAAATGACATATTTTACCCTCTCACCAAGTCTTTTATAGCTCAAAAGCTCAATGTAGCTCAATAGCTCTCACCTCACTAGAACATGTCTTGAAATATTAATTGTTTTCCTTTATAATATTCACACTTTAAAGCAGCTACGCTAAGTCATTTTATCGCTTATGAAACAGTCTCTGTTTAAATCTGATGCCTATATATGACCTACATATCCTAACAAGGCCATGAGAGAGAAGAGTGGATAATTCTATATAGTTATTATTATTAATGCCTGTCCTCAGGTCCACATCTCTGCAAAAAAACAGAGATATTTAATGACCATTTTGGTTAAAAAATAGTTCCAAACTGAGAGTTATCCCGATATTCATGCCGTTCCCTGGCCTTCAGCTGGACATCCTTCCTATTTGTGCATATTTGGATATTTTGCACAGCATTCAACAGTTTTATACATCACCAAAACAGAAAATAATACCTCAAACTATAGGAACACTCACTGTATCAACACATATTTTGGTCTCCACACTGAATAAAGCCTTCTGACTCTTTCAAACACTGCAGGCTTCAAACAGTAAGACAGAAATATATATTTACATGTAGGCATTTTTACACAAATTTGTACATTTAAATATGCTGTTGGAGGCTTTGGGTGTGGAGTGGTCAGGACTGGTTTTGCATAAAAAGTAACCAAGTGGAAAAGCTGTCATTTCAAAGTCAAACTTGAAGTATTTTCACTAACTAAGCTAGGTTTCCTTTCAAATGTTTCACAAATTTTAACCTAGTTTTGAAGGAAACTCATCATGACGTCACGATTAGCGTTAAATTAATCACATTGCAGTGTGACTTTACTGTCTCCTGTATCAGAAAAAAAGTGTTTATGTTTGTGAAAGATGGGAAAGTTGGTTTGCTGTTAAAAGCAAAGTGCAAGTAACACAGACTTAGAGAATAAATGGTGCTGTGTTTCTTGTTTGGTGGAGACTTAAAGTCCTCTGCTGCTGTATTAACCCTCTGGAGTCCACCGCAGCACGACTTCTTCATGATGTCACAACGTAACGAAGCAGCATCAAGCTCTGCCATCAGCTGAACTCTAAAGTTCTGGCTTGTTTGTGTGTTTATTGTAATTTTTTGTTTGTTTTGTGTTTTTATGTGGGGTTTTTTTGTATTGTTTGTGTGGATTTTGTTGTTTTATGCATGTTTTTTGTATTTTTTGTGTTTTTATCCGCGTTTTTTGTCATTTTTTGTGTTTTTTGTATTTTTTTGTCCTTGTGTGTGTTTTGTGTTTGTTTTTGTGTTTTATCCGTGATTTTTGTCATTTTTTGTATTTTTTTGTGTTTTTATGTGTATTTTTATGTGTGTTTTTGTGTGTTGTTTTGTCCAAAATGTTGATCCAGTAAGTCAAAATGAAAAAAAAAAAATAGCAACCAGGTCATATAGTTGAGGTTGTGCTAAAAAAAAACAATTCCAACATGGCATGGTGAACATTTTTAAGTGGTGTATACAGACAGAATGAAAAAGAGTCAAAAACTGACAAAATAGCCCCAGACTCCAAAGAGTTAACAGCTTGAGTTCACTCATCAGAGCCCAGAGCTGCTGCAGAAGACTCCACCATCAGAGAGTGAGACAGTAGAATCATTCTCGTCCCATTTGTTATCTGATAAACACGGTTGTAAAACAAGCTTAAGTCGCCTCCTGGAAATGACCACATCGTCCTGTCCTTCCTCTAAAAATGTCCCTCCGTCCTTCGCCGTGGTCATCTGCTGGCCGAGCCTGAATCTGGACACACTTATGTAAGGAGGAATGGAAAAGAGCCCCCGTGCCAAACAGATTATCCGATTAGTAACGAGATAGCGGCCCAGCTACTTGATCCTGGCACACCGCAGCAGTCATGTTGGCGGTCCATCCTGCCTGGGTAAGCAGGGGACACAGGGGTCACCGCCACCGCCACCGCCGGACACCACTTCATCATGATGTAACAGAGAGAAACTGTCCAGTAAACACCAGCAGCAGAGAGCTTCAGAGGAATCAACCTGTCTTAAACCTCTGAAGTCCAGGAGATTTTGGTTCAAATGTGTCAACTTCCTCTGCATTAATTTCTGTCTGTTCAGCATCTTTCAGTCTGTCCTTACATCACATGCATGGCTCCTTTTTCTCCACACAAACTTGGCTATCAGTCAGATTTTTCATTTTATTTTATATTTTACATTTTATTTTACCATATTTTTTGTGATTTTTTGTCATTTTTTTGGTCATTTGTGTCTTTTTTTGGTCATTTTGTGTCATTTTTATGGTAATTTTGTGTATTTTTATGGTCATTTTGTGTCTTTTTATGGTCATTTTTTGTCTTTTTTTGGTCATTTGTGTCATTTTGTATCTTTTTATGTTCATTTTGTGTCTTTTTTTGGTAATTTGTGTCTTTTTATGGTCATTTTGTATCTTTTTATGGTCATTTTTTGTCTTTTTTTTGGTCATTTTGTGTCTTTTTTTGGTCCCTTTTACAACATTTGTGTTTAGACTAGTGCCGTAGGAAGTATGTATTCATATAGTGGGAGATTAAACCTCTGAAGTCCAGGAGATTTTGGTTCAAATTTATCAACTTCCTCTGCATTCATTTCTGTCTCTGTTTAGCATCTTTCAGTCTGTCCTTACATCACATGCATGGCTCCTTTTTCTCCACACAAACTTGGCTATCAGTCACATTTTTCAGTTTATTTTAATTAACAAAGTATAAAGCTGCCAGGAACCCAAAATACAAACAAAAGACACAGGTTCATATGGAAATGTACCTTTTTTTTAAACCATTTATACACACAAAAACAGCAGAAAATAATAAATAATAAAACCACAAAACAGTCTATTTGCATAAAAATTAAAAATAGTAATAGTTTTCATTGTAGAAAGAAAATTCACATTTTAAAAATGGTCTAGAAACATAAATGTCACACTGTGAAAGCTCCTATGATTGAACTTTCAACTGTCTTTCTCAGCTTGTCTACATATCATATATAAATAAAGTTATTACTGTAAATAAAATGTGTGTATTTTCAATAAATAGATGGACTCCAGAGGGTTAACTTATAGAGTCCTCAACAATCACTTCAGGACATGTTAGAGTTAAGGAGACGTGTTGATTGGAGACTTTCAGTTGGAGACGTTTAAATTCCCAAAGCAATGAAAAAAAAGTCAAAAAGGAGACGAGATGAGGAAGATTTCTGTTGTTTTGTGTCTCTTTGAAGTTGTTACGCATCTCTCTGTAGTTATGGTCAGTTTTGTTTTTGTTTGTTTAGTATTGGGTATATTTCTGTTTGTGGTGTTTTGGTGCTTTTTGTAGACATGTTGCATTTTGTATTTGTGGTTTTATTGCACGTCTTTGTAGTTTTCTGCATGTATTTGTATTTTCTTTACTCATCTTTGTAGTTGTTTGCATGTCTTTGTAGTTTTCTGCATGTTTTGTAGTTTTTTGCACGTCTTTGTAGTTTTTTGCATGTCTTTGTAGTTTTTTGCATGACTTTGTAGGGTTTTTTTTACATCTTTGTAGTTTCTTGCATGTCTTAATAGTTTTTTGCATGTCTGTGTTTTTTAGTATCTCTTCGTAGTTTTTTACGTCTTTGTAGTTTTTTGCATGTCTGTGTTTTTTAGTATCTCTTCGTAGTTTTTTACGTCTTTGTAGTTGTTTGCACGTCTTTGTAGTTTTTTGCACGTCTTTGTCGTTGTTTGCATGACTTTGTAGGTTCTTTTTTACATCTTTGTAGATTTTAAATGTCTTTGTAGTTTTTTGTCCATCTTTGTGGTTGTTTTGTGTGTCTTTCCAGAGACATATAGACACATATAATTGCACATCTGCACACACACCCACACCCACACCCAAGTCAAAAGATCACCAAAGACAACGTCTGAATTTTAGTGCAAAGTTATGACTGATAAGAGAGCAAACGCTGATCTAGGAAGAAGAAAAATCTGTGAAAGTAGGTCAGTCCATCTGAGGAAATGCAAAATATGTGAAAATTCATGCAACATGACAGTCAACTGATGTTTAACCTGTTCTGCACTAGAAAAAAGAAGACGCATATTTAAAATACTTCCTGATAGGACAGAGTTTAGACAACAGAGGCCACATCTATTCATAACAGGACAAATCAAACAAATAAAATAAAAGATAACTTCAGCAGCAGCAGCAGACAAAAGCAATCTGAGCCAGAGCTGGAGCTCAGGATGAAACTGAGCATCTTCATCTGGGGACAAACTGTCCCTCTGTCCCTCTTTGTGACCTCCAGCACAGCGTCACTCAGCAGCACATGAGACGCTGCTGAAACACAGAAACGTCTCTCCAGTTTCAGCCTGTCGCCTCCACGCTGCTTGAGACGGACACCGCTGACCTGGTGTTTAGTTTTGTCCGGCGAGCTCCTCACGCCGAAGACAAAAGGCAGATCGTGTGAACGTCACGGGACACTCGGCCTCGGCTGAGGATGAAATATTCAGCAGCAGCTCAGCAGACAGAAGAACTAATGGGCCAATCAGAGGAGCTTTCAGACCTGAACGCTCATTTAAACACCAAATCTGCAGAGCTTTTTCACCAACTAAACTAGGTTTCCTTCTAAATGTTTCGGGAATTTTAACTCTATGGAGTCTTATAGGGCTATTTTTGCCATTTTTTAATCCTTTTCATGTTTTTTCGTGTCTTTGTAAGTCATTTTGTGTCTTTTTTGTGTCTTTTTTTAGTCATTTTGTGTCTTTTTTTGGTCATTTTGTGTCCTTTTTTAGTCATTTTGTGTCTTTTTTTAATTAATTTTGTGTCTTTTTTTGGTCATTTTGTGTCTTTTTTAGTCATTTTGTGTCTTTTTTTGGTCATTTTGTGTCTTTTTTAGTCATTTTGTGTCTTTTTTTGGTCATTTTGTGTCTCTTCTATTCATTTTGTGTCTTTTTTTGGTCATTTTGTGTCTTTTTTTAGCCATTTTGTGTCTTTTAGTCATTTTGTGTCTTTTTCTGGTCATTTTGTGTCTTTTTTAGTCCTTTAGTCCAACATAAAATGTGATTTTGAATCTTTTTTTTCTCTTTCAAAACACTATCATGCTCAATAAAGAATTTTAAATGTTTCAAATGTGAAGAAAGGTGTCAAATCTACCATATAAGAGGGTTCCATCCAGTTCTATCATTTGATACTAAATCTATCTGAGCTTGTCTCCAGTTTTACTTGGTATATCATCATCAAACTGAAACTGGCCTCATGGAGTTTACAGCCAGAACTTTAGAGGTAAATTTACAGTAGGGCTCCACGCTGCTTTGTTTTCTAGTCTGGATGGAGGCAACAAGTCTGGATTATTTGGAGCTTTTGGAGACTCCACAGGGTTAACCTAATTGTGAAGTAAACTAATTACAATGTCATGATTAGCGTTAAATGAGTCAGACTGCAGTGTGACTTTACTGTTTCCTGTCTCACCTGAATGATGCATGTTCGGTAAACATAAAACAGTAATAAAATGTTTGTTGGAGCTTTATCAGAGCAGAGAACCACCATGTGACTGCTGGTGCTCAGAACGAAACCAAAAATATTGCTTTTTTTTACTCATATCCTGCCTTAAAATAACCAGAAACTTAACCTCTTCACCTGAAAGGAAGAAAAGAAACGCTGACTCAAGACTCTTGTTTCTACAGAGCAGAGGACACACAGATAGAGGGACTGCTGCTGTCTGTGGGTGGAAACAAAATTAAACAATGTTACTTGAAGAAAAATAACTGTGTTGAGCTTCAGTCACCAATGTTACCACCTCACTTCCAGCAGTTAGGTGCTTTTATTTGACTTTAACCATCTTTTATAACAACTAATCATGAACTTTTCCTCCTAACTTTAAGGAAGTTGTTCTGAAGCCGAAACCGAACAAAAAAACGACTGTTTCAATAAGTCACATTGTTATAACATGTAAATAATGTCCATATTTTGAACTGATACTCTTGTATATTTTTATATTTTATTTTTACATAGAAGTTTTGCGTGTATTTGTAGTTTTATTGCATGTATTTGTAGTTTTCTGCATGTATTTGTAATTTCTTTACACATCTTTGTAGTTTTTTGCATGCCTTTGTAGTTTTTTTTTACATCTATGTAGTTGTTTGCATGTCTGTGTAGTTTTCTGTATGTCTTTGTAGTTTTCTGCATGTTTTTGTAGTTTTTTGCATGTCTGTGTAGTTTTTTTTTACATCTTTGTAGTTGTTTGCATGTCTGCGTAGTTTTTGCATGTCTTTGTAGTTTTCTGTATGTTTTTGTATTTTCTGTATGTCTTTGCAGTTTTCTGCATGTTTTTGTAGTTTTTTGCATGTCTTTGTAGTTTTTTTACATCTTTGTAGTTGTTTGCATGTCTTTGTAGTTTTTTTTACATCTTTGCAGTTGTTTGCATGTCTGTGTAGTTTTTGCATGTCTTTTTTAGTTTTCTGCATGTTTTTGTAGTTTTTTGCATGTCTTTGTAGTTTTTTGCATGTCTTTGTAGTTTTTAACGTCTTTTTTAAAGAGAGCGAGCGCTGATCTTTTTCTGCATGTCGTTGTATTGTTGTAGTTGTTTGCATGTCTCCTTATTTAAGTTTTTTTGTTGGCCACAGGAGAGCCATGCACAAAAATTGCTATGTGTTTGGCCTGTGGTCTGTCCACAAATGGCAAATAAAAAAAACCTTGACCTTTTAAACATGTTTACAATAGTGACAGTTTCAGGATGTTAATTCTGTGGGTTGAATAAGAGGGTAGAAATGTATGAAACGTATGTTTTGGAGAACTTAAGAAAGAACAAACATTTATCCCCCAAAAATGAGACCTAATGCAGCCACTTCACTGACTTCATGTTTGAGGAAATCTGTATCTTCTCCATTCATTTACACTTTGTGTTCTTCGATTTTTTAAAACTTTTTTAGGCCAAGAAGTATAAAAAGTTACTGTATTTTTAAAAAGGGGTCATTCAGGAGTAAACAACCTCACGTGCAGCCTGCAGCTGTGAAGCTCAGGTCATATCAGAAAAACATCCTGAAAAATAAAAAGATCATATTTCCTTATATACATTGTGTGTTAAAAACAACATATATGTTACACAGGAGAGAAAACATCAGAAGTGGGACACTGGGACACGAACTTCTAAACATATCTGTCTTCAGGTTTCATATTTGTAACTAAATGATCTCGATCACAAAGCACAAGGAAGAAAAGACGAGGAATGAAGACGTGTTTGTGTGGTTTTGTGTGTCTCTGACTGTTTATCTAAGTAGAAAGGTGTGTTCAGCAGAGGGCAGATCTCTCACAGATGTGTCTCTATCAAACAAAGAAGAGCTGAAACTTATTTAACGGACCCTTCAATAACTCCTGCCAACCAAAGCTACACTGGCCAATCAACAGTTTGCAACTAAAATATATATATTTTTTAAACTGGAAACAGCTAAATCATGCTCTCCAAACACACCAGACTCCATTGACAAAAAACAGACATTTTACAGTGTCATAAAACACAAACAGAACAAGTTTTAGGGTCTTATGATGGGACTGGACAAGTTTGAAGTCAATCACATTAAAGCTGTTGGAGGAGTTCGTAAAAGTATGGGGCCTGGAAATGGCCAAAAACTGCAAAAAAACAACTTCCTGTTGGGTTTGGGGCAGAGGTCGGCAACCTTTTCTAACAAAAGAGCCATTGTTGGCCAAAAAATTTGGAAAAAAGTCGGGATGGAGCCACAAAACTTATTTGAGCCTTAATAGAAGATAAAACGGCCTTAATTGAAGTCTACATTAACCTACCAACATTGCTAACAAGTCATAATGAGCAGTTATTAATATGATTTTGTCAGAATGCAGCGAGGACCCAAGTTCAAATAAGAGGCTGGACTCCAAAGAAATATCTCAGGAAATTTGGAATCGAAAGCTAGCCAAGCTAAGGAAACTCAAAACTAGACTTGAATTTGGCAGAATTTAGAGTTTTAGGTGCTGGTAAAATGTAAAAAAAATAAAATTAAAATAAACTATGCGATTTATAAACCACACAGTTTTACAATTGAAGATAACAATTGATATGGGTCTACTCCAATGATATATTTAAATTAAAATGTAAATAAATAACCTTTTTTATTTTGTGCAATTTTTTGGTCACAGCCACAGGGAGCCACTGCAGACGGCCTGAAGAGCCACATGTGGTTGCCTACCCCTGGTTCAGGGTGTGGGTCCAAGAGGCTTTTTGGTGCGTCTCCCCATGATACATATATTTTTGAGGGAAAAAAAAGTGTTTTTTGATTACATTCATCATCAGTGGTAGGTTTGATTTGAGCCTGGCATGAACCGCTCAGACGGCCTATAATGACAGTTTGACACGAATCAATCACCGGCCGAGCAAGGAGACTTCATCAAACGCTCTAGATGTTTGCTCTCATTTAGTTCTCAAAGTGCGCAAGATTGATGCATTTTACTTTACAAGGAGATGTGTCTTTACCTGCTTGACAGTTTCGACTGAGACTCCAAGTGTCATTACTAGTCCTTAAATTAAATTCATTATGGACGTGGACCTAAAATCATTGTTTTATTTCATGGCCCTGGCTTTTGGCCTTTGTGGCCTCAAAAAATTGACAACACAAAATACCAAGTGGCCTTGCCCCTAAAATAACCAAATTCGAGGCCTGGTTGACATAGGTGGCGTAAAATATGACGTAGAAAGTGACAAATCTACTATTGCTATCAACTTCTGGTGTCACACAGGACATGAACACTGTTCTCCTGAGTCTGTTTGAGCCATCCACCACCTCTCAAGAGTGAAATCCTTCATGTTGAACCAGAAACACAAACACACCAGACTCCATTGACAAAAACAGTCATTTTACAGTCAACAAAAACAAACTAAAACTCACATAAGGGGCTGAATTAAACGTTTATCTTCACCAAACCAAGACGGTTTTCTAACATTGTCCTCTTATTCAGATAAAAGTCTGGGTCGGAGCAGCTTGTGTCTCTTTGCCAAGACTTCAGTGGATGTTCTGATGCTGCGGATGGTTGTTGTGGGCGCGGTCCTCGTTAACAATAGAGACCGGCGTCCACAGGAAGGACACGTTGTACATTCTTCAGATGAGTCCAGTTTGTTTACGTGTTCTTTTGTAGATCAGCTGATCTGCAGGATGCTCGTAGCGCACATCCTAAAATATTATGTCCTGATAACCTGACTTTAATTCCTATTGTGCCTAAACTCTATAAAGCATGGGTCTCAAACTCGCGGCCCGCGGGCCAATTGTGGCCCTTGTGACAATATTTTGTGGCCCTCACCTTGATATGAAAGTTTAATGTGCGTTTTATATGAATGGCACTTTACCGTGTTGTGTGTGGAAGGTCCCTTTAATTTGTCTTTTTTTTGGTAAATTTGTGTCTTTTTAAAATAATTTTGTGTCTTTTTTAAGTAATTTAGTTTTTTCTGTCATTTTGTGTCTTTTTTGGTCATTTTGTGTCTTTTTGGGGTAATTTTGTGTCTTTTTTAAAATAATTTTGTGTCTTTTTTGGTAATTCTGTGTATATTTTTGATCATTTTGTGTCTTTTTTAAGTAATTTTGTGTTTTTTTCAGTCATTTTGTGTCTTTTTTAAAGTAATTTTGTGTTTTTTTCAGTCATTTTGTGTCTTTTTTAAGTAATTTTGTGTCTTTTTTGGTCATTTTGTGTCTTTTTTAAGTAAATTCGTTTTTTTTCTGTCATTTTGTGTCTTTTTTTGGTCATTTTGTGTCTTTTTGGGGTAATTTTGTGTCTTTGTAAAAAATAATTTTGTATCTTTTTTGGTAATTCTGTGTATTTTTTGGTAATTTTGTGTCTTTTTTGGTCGTTTTGTGTCTTTTTTTGGTCGTTTTGTGTCTTTTTAAAGTCATTTTGTGTCTTTTTTAAAGTAATTTAGGTTTTTTTTCTGTCATTTTGTGTCTCTTTTTTAGTAATTTTGTGTCTTTTTTTTAATCATTTTGATACTACCTACAGTGGCCCCCAGGTAATTTGAGTTTGAGACTCCTGCTATAAAGTCTTGTCTGTGCGGAGGTGAATGGTCCCGTCCCGTCACGTGAGAGTCACCTCATGTTTGTCACCTCACGTGATTAAACTGAGTTCACGTCTCAGAGCCGTCTTGTTCCCTCTGCAGTCAGACTCAGCAGCTTTTATAAGCTGATTGTCTCGGGGTAATGCAGCCCTGCAGAGTCGCTCCGTCCTGCAGCCCGATGATCTTCAGATAATCTGTCTCACCACATCAGTTCATGAACGTCTGCAGGAATAATCAGCTGCAGACAGAAATGCCTCTGAATCCACCGTCAACCAATCAGAGCGATGAGTGACGTACGTCTGAGTGACATGAGCAGGTCTGTTTTTACTGAAGGCAAAGTCAAATTACAGCTAAACACAAAACAAGACAGTAAACGGAATCTTACTTCAAATTTAATCAGCCTGGTTGGACATTTTGATATCAATCCTCTGATCGGCCCGGCGGGGGGCTTGACAGTGACCAGACTCCTCCAAGTGAAAATCCCAAATTTTTCTTGCAAATTCAAAAGTTTTGGACGCAAAATCCAAAAATGTTGTGTGTGAATACAAAGTTTTATTTGCAAAATCAAAACTTTTCTCTGCAAATTCCAAATTTTGTTTATAACTGCAAACATTTTGTTTGCAAAACCAAAAAATTGTTATTTGTGAATCCAGAAATATGCCTTTAAATCCTAAACGTTCAACAGCAAGCAGAAATGTTTCCATCCACACTAATCACAAATGTATTTTACTTGCATTTAAGCTTTTTTATTTATTTATTTTTTAATCCAGTCTATTCTGTTTGATAAGCAAATCAACTTTGGAATCACAAACAAAACTTTTGGATTTGTCAATGAAAATTTAAAAAACAAACTGTTTGAAAATAACTTTAGGGAAGTTGTTCTATAGCCTAAACCCAACAAAACTGTGATGGTTTCACAAAGTTAACATGTTTAGTATAGTGATAGGAACGGTTAAGGATGCTGATTTTGTGGGTCGTATAAGAGGGTAGAAACAAACAACATATAAAGTCGTATTTGGAGAACTTACGACAGAAATAACATGCATCTCCCAAATTTAGACTGAATGTGAATGTGTTGTTGCATGTTTAACAAAATCTGTGTCTTCCGCCTTCTTTTACACGTTGTGTTCTTAGATTTTGACTATTTAGGCCAATAAATATATTTTTTTATTTTACCTTTATTTAACCAGGAAATATCCCATTGACATTAAGAACCTCTTTTTCAAGAGAGCCCTGGCCAAGAGGCAGCAAACACAAAATACAGTTCCATATTTACATCAGACACAGACCTTAAACGCGTTATGAGAAACAAGTGCATATTGTGGAATTGGCCTCAATAACTCTCAGTTTGGATTTAAAAGTGCTCAAAGAAATGAAGTCAGTTAGTTTCCAGTCTTTCTGCAGCATATTCCAGCAGAAGATGCAGAGTAAACAAACGCCCTTTTACCAACTCTGTAGAGCAGAAGGGACAGAAAGCAACAACTGATCTTGTGAACAGTGGCGGTTCTAGACCAGTTTTACTGTGGGGGCCAAGGAGGGGCCAGTGTTTAATCAGAGGGGCACATTAAAAATCGTCAAAAATGATATTTAAGCATTCAAAACCTTTATTTTAGCTAAAATTCTCATATTTGGAAGAACTACATTGATTGAAACACTGAGACTTACCAACATTAACAGTTATTTTTGTACGACAATGACATTTCTCATTTTTGTGCACAATTACTTTTTTTTATTTTGAAAGTGCAGTACAGTGAGAATGATCTTTATATTTAGCTTTTATTGCACAATTAAACTATTATACAATGTAACATTCTGGGTTCCTTTTGTGTACAATGAGATAATGTTTGAACAATAAATAGGTAAGAATTGTTCCGTCATTCATTGTTATAAATTGATCATTTTAGTATTAATTTGACACAGCAGGGGCCACAGCAGGGGCCAAGGGCTTCTTCACAGGGGAAGTGTAGAACCTGTGTAGAACCACCACTGCTTGTGAATGAAGAAAATAAGATCCAGCATTTCTCACAGTAATTAAGGTGCAAATGTATGAAGGCAGCAGTCCCAATATTACCTTATAAATGAAAGTATACATATGACCTTTGCCCCTTGGAGTGGCCAGAGCAGGCCATCCTAACCCAGAGTATCATTCACATATAAAAAGTTAATGTATTAAAAAAGGGGTGATTCATGAGTGAATGATGTCTCGTGCAGCCTGCAGCTGTGCAGCTCAGGTCACATCACATTTAGAAAAAACATCCTGAAAAATAATGACCGTGCCAGTTTCTCCCTCGTACTAAAACAGCTGTTAACAGCAGCTAACTGTTACCCTAACTGGAACACAGGTGCATATTATTGATGGCATTATAAATGCACAGAGATACCGTGACAAGATCCTGAGTCCCATTGTTGTCCGTTCATCCACCTCCATCACCTCATGTTGCAGCATGATAATGCACGGCCCCATGTTGCAGAGATCTGTAAACAATTCCTGGAAGCTGAAAACATCCCAGTTCTTGCACGGCCAGCGTACTCACCGGACAAGAAGACCGACCGGACCGGAAGAAGTATTCAGATCCCTGACTGAAAAAATAGTAAAACCACACGGTGAAATTACTCCACTACAAGTAAAATCCCTGCATTCACAGCAGCTGATGGGGATAACAAGTTTCTCCCACAGTGCAGCAGCAGAGATCAGGTAAAGTGCCAGGATTCTGCAGGACTCTGTGTTAGTGGGTAATCTCTCGGTGGGCTCTGGTCCGACTGGATATGCTGATGCTTGAGGGAAAAAAAAGAAGAATCTGAGACATAAATAGTGCATTTTTTCCACAAGAGTCTCGGCTTTCCAGTCAGACCCGATTTATGCAGCTCACAGACTGTTTATGGACCCCAGGATGCACAAAGATTCACATACAGTAGAGGAATTTGTGCAAAAATATCACCTTTGCATGAGAAAACTGCCACAAACTGCATGTTATCAGCATAAAGTGGGCTTGTCTGTAAAGAGGAGAGTGATGAGGACACATAGAATCCAATTTATTTGGATATCTGGATAAGGGACCCCTCTGAAAATGGACATTTGGGCTCCTTGAATCCACAAGAGTCTCAGTTTTCCAGTCAGACCCGATTTGTGCAGCTCACAGACTGTTTATGGACCCCAGGATGCACAAAGATTCACACACAAGAGGATCACAAGTTTCTCCCACAGTGCAGCAGCAGAGATCAGAGGGTTCTGCAGGATTCTGCAGGACCTGTGTAAGTGGGTAATCTCTCGGTGGGCTCTGTGTCTGACTAGATATGCTGATGCCTTGAGAAAAAAAAGAGAATCTGAGATGTAAATGGTGCATTTTTTCCACAAGAGTCTCAGCTTTCCAGTCAGACCCGATTTATGCAGCTCACAGACTGTTTATGGACCCCAGGATGCACAAAGAATTAGTGCAAAAATATCACCTTTGCATGAGAAAACTGCTCCAAACTGCATGTTATCAGCATAAAGTGGGCATGTCTGTGAAGAGGAGACTGATGAGGACACATAGAATCCAAATTATTTGGATATCTGGAGGACAGATGTTAAGAGACCCCTCTGAAAATCAACATTTGGGCTCATTGAATCTCAGTTTTCCAGTCAGACCCGATTTATGCAGCTCACACACTGTTCAGGGACCCCAGAATGCACAAATATTCACACACAAGAGGACACAACAGGATCACAAGTTTCTCCCACAATGTAGCAGCAGAGATCGGAGGATTCTGCAGGACCTGTGTAAGTGGGTAATCTCTCGGTGGGCTCCGTGTCAGACTAGATATGCTGATGCCTCGAGTGCCAACAGAGATTTTCTAAAAGAAGCCTGCACGTCTCCCCTCAGCTCCGGCTTCATTACATAAGAGCTGCTGTCCCACTTCCTCCCTGCGTCCTGTGTGAGAGTGTAAATATCTTCCCATAAATAATACATGAAAACACGCTTACTTTGACTTTTCCATGCATATATAAACACTCCATTTCCTCTATATCTCTCAACACACACATCACAAGGAGTTGAAATGTGGCCCGAGGAGGTACAGTAAGATGAATATTTGATGCTCTTACACAACCTCGTCAGCTCAGCCGGCAGCAGCCAGCAGCTCGTACCCGGAGACACGAGCCGGACAGGAATGCTGCAGCACTTTTATTGTCTGGAGCACTTAGCAGTGTCCACATGCCACGGCTTTTATCACGTCCCAGAAAATATGCATCCAGGCCGAGCCGAGGAGGAGTGGCGTTAATTAGCTAAGTACTGTGGACTGAGTGTACGCAGCAGTAAGGCCACCTGCTCTGATATCCTCTGGTATTACTTATTAACTATGCTTTGATTTAACCCTGCGGCTGAGAGATGAAGAGCTGAACACGGATTAAAGAGCCTCGAGACAAATTGTTAAATATGTAACATGCAGAAAAAGCAGCATGATTAAAGTCTGACTTTGTAGTTTCGGTGGCTCAATAATATAATGTTCAATAAGCTGCAGATCAAAGTCGAGCTGATGTTGTTTCCACACAGCTTGGTTTTTAAACAGTAGCCATGTTTCCATCAGGGTAAAAAGTGGCCGCTGGGAAAGTCTCAGGCAACGCCCTCTCAAATATCCGCTCAAAGATTCACATACAGTAGAAAAAATTGGGCAAAAATAACCTTTGCATGAGAAAAGTGCCCCAAACTGCATGTTATCAGCATAAAGTGGGCATGTCTGTAAAGAGGAGACTCATGGGGACACATAGAATCCAATATATTTGGATATCTGGAGGTCAGAGGTCAAGGGACCCCTCTGAAAATGGACATTTGGGCTCATTGAATCCACAAGAGTCTCAGCTTTACAATCATACCTGATTTATGCAGCTCACAGACTGTTTAGGGACCCCAGGATGCACAAAGATTCACACACAGGATACTTTGGGCAAAAATATCACCTTTGCATGAGAAAACTGCACCAAACTGGATGTTACCAGCATAAAGTGGGCATGTCTGTAAAGAAGAGACTCATGGGGACACATAGAATCCAATTTATTTGGATATCTGGAGGTCAGAGGTTAAGGGACCCCTCTGAAAATGGACATTTGGGCTCATTGAATCCACAAGAATCCACCCGATTTATGCAGCTTGCAGACTGTTTATGGACCCCAGGATGCACAAAGATTCATAAGAGCACACAATAACACATTTTAATGTATGCTATCAGCATAAAGTGGGCATGCCAGTTTTCCTCGCTTCCCTACAAGATATGAAGAATGTTTGGTCTATTTTCATTTGGCACCACTATCTTCTTCTCAGTAGCCTTTAAACAGTCGGCTGAAGCCTCTGAGAGAAAAACACAGAGGAGGTCAAATATTTCTGTCTGAACCAAAGTGGTGATCGACCGAGCGACCAACATTCCCAACACAAGGGTCGAGGAAAGAAAAGCAAAGATTACATGTTTTTCATTCTGGTTTTACAACGTCCCAGAACTCTCTGGTAGCGTCTCACGGGGTCCCGACCCCCCGGGGAGGGGAGGAGGAGGGGGACCATCAGAGTCTGAGAGGAGATAAATGAGAAGGAGCTGCTCTCTGACCTCCAACACAACATCACAACATTACCTCATCACTGGAACATGAGACGGGTTTTCTTTTTTAAGAGATTTCTGATCTTCTGTCCTTACAAGAAGATTTATGTCCCACATGTTTTACTGGAGATGAGCTTCAGAGGACACACACACTGAGACACACACACACACACACAGTCAGACACACACACGGACAGACACGGACACACAGTCAGACACACACTCAGACGCACACACACACACACACACACACACACACTCAGACTCAGACACACACACACACACACACACACACACAGACACGCACGCACTCAGATAGTCGCAGACACACTCAGACGTACACACATACACGCACACGCACACACACACACACACACAGACACTCAGACACACACACACACACACACACACATACATACACACACACACACACACACACACACAGACACACACACATAGACACAGACACACACACACACACACACTCAGACACACACAGACACTCAGACACACACACACACACACACACACAGACACACACACACACTCAGACACAAACACACACACACACACACACACACACACAGACACTCAGACACACACACACACACACACACAGACACACACACAGACACACACACAGTCAGACACACACACACACACACACACACAGACACTCACACACACACACACACACACACACACACACAAACACACCCACCCACCCACACACACACACACACACACACACACACACACACACACACACAAACACAGACACTCACACACTCAGACACAAACACACACACATACACACACACAGATACTCAGACACACACACATACACACACAGATAGACAAACACACACACACACACACAAAAACGCGCAAACACACACACACACACTATCAGACACACACACACACATAAACAACCACACACACACACACACACACACACACACACTCAGACACAAACACACACACACACACACACACACACTCTCTCTCTCTCTCTCTCTCTCTCTTTCACATAATTCCGTTGAGACAATAGATCCATCAGGTCCTGATTTAGCCTCCAGCCTGCTCTGGTTTCCTGTCAGAGGGTGAGTAGGCAGTAACCGAGCAGTAACCGTGCAGGAAGGGCAGGAGATCGTGGGAACCCGGCGTGTCACCGCGGCCTCGCCACGTCCAGAGAGGGAACGCTGCTTCCACAGAACAACACCGCGGCCTGGAAGGAGGGGCGAGGAACCAGAGAGGAAGCTGGAGAACAATGCGTCCTGCCGGGCTGCAGGTCTGGGTGGGACCGGGCAGTCTGCCGTTCTGGACCAGGAGCCCGACTCCATGAAACTCATTGACAAAAACCCGAGGCCCAGTTCCCACGGCGACCTTTCCCACGCTGCCGCTCATGTTGTATATTTATCCTGCTCTTGTCGAAGCGTTTCCGCTCTGATTTGTGCGCTGCGTGTTTGTGTTTCCTTATCTGTGAGGACGTGCTGCGGCTGGACTTTCAGCTGCAGCTTTCTGATGGTTTGTTGGTGCTGAGTTGGCGTCGGTCCCTGCAGCCTCACTTCTTTCATGTCGCTCCAAAGAGACGTTTAACCTGCTCACTGTTTCTCCTCCTGCTGGGTGACAACTGACTGTGACTTTATTATGCAATAAAGGTGTGAGAGCAAAGCTTTACACCATAGGGCTCAAACTCGTGGCCCTCGTGACGATATTTTGTGGCCCCCACCTTGATATTGAAGTTTAATGTGAGTTTTATATGAATGGCACTTTACCGTGTTGTGTGTGGAAGGTCCCTTTAATTACTTTTTTTGGTCATTTTGTGTCTTTTTTTTTTAGTAATTTTGTGTCTTTTTTTGGTAATTTTGTGTCTTTTTCTTAGTAATTTTGTGCATTTTTTTGGTCATTTTGTGTCTTTTTTTAGCCTGGCTAACGCCAGACTAATCACAAATGAGATTAGTCTGGAAACCAGCCATTCATTTCTCCGTAGAGGAGGCGTGGTTTATGATCCTCCAGAGCCGTTTATTGGTCGCTACGAATGTCTATCATAAGCGTCTGTAGGTAGCTCTTAGCCAATCGTATCAGTTATACCAGATGACGCATGTAGAGCGACAGAAATTGATGTTTACATAGCCAGACTAGCCCATCTCTACTTTGAGACTAAAATGCTCAATTCTGCTTCTGCAACGTTTTTCTGCAGCATGTTCTGACTCTGGCTGCTCTGTAGTTTCAGCTCACAGTCTACCGGCTGTGTGTGTGTGTGTGTGTGTGTGAGAGAGAGAGAGTGTTGCTTGCTGCTTTGCTTCTTCAGTTCTCGCTTTCTGCAAGATTATTTATTTTTACGCCTTAATCCCCCTCATGTCATTCAGCCACACACATCCACTGATTTTATGGTCAATAGACGAGCTGCTGGGGGTCTCTGGGGGCTCCGCTGTCCCCCGGCTCGTAGCCAGATCACCGTGGTTACAGCAGCGAGCGGTAGCGGGGCTAGTTGGTAGATTAGGCTTTGGCCAAATCCTGTCGGAAGCAAGGCTAAAACATCCTTTTTGGTGGTGAAACAGGAGTGTAAAGTCAAAATTTGGCTCTAAACTATTTAAAACGCCGTCTACAGCTAAAGAGAGATTAGCATTTGCTGCAGCCATGTTGGATCCGTAAGAAAACTACAAGCTTCCGTCTGTCGAGTAGTACGCGTCATCGTCTTGCCGTCCCTCCCCGTTCTCTGATTGGATCCCTAAAACAGGTAAGTAATTAAGTAAGTAATTTAGTTTCTTCAGTCATTTTGTGCCTTTTTAGTAATTTTGTGTCTTTTTTTGGTCATGTTGTGTCTTTTTTTTGTCATTTTGTGCCTTTTTTGGTCATTCTGTGTCTTTTTTTAGTCATTTTGTGTCTTTTTTTGTCATTTTATGTCTTTTTTGGTCATTTTGTGTCTTTTTTGGTCATTTTGTGTCTTTTTTAGTCATGTTGTGTCTTTTTTTAGTCATTTTGTGTCTTTTTTAGTCCTTTAGTCCAACATAAAATGTGATTTTGAATCTTTTTTTTAACTTTCAAAACACTATCATGCTCAATAAAGAATTTGAAATGTTGCAAATGTGAACAAAGGTGTCAAATCTCCAGTTCTATCATTTTATACTAAATATATTTGAGCTTGTCTCCAGTTTTACTTGGTATATTATCATCAAACTGAAACTGGCCTCATGGAGTTTACAGCCAGAACTTTAGAGGTAAATTTACAGTAGGGCTCCACGCTGCTTTGTTTTCTAGTCTGGATGGAGTCAACAAGTCTGGATTATTTGGAGCTTTTGGACACTCCACAGGGTTAACTCTCAGCAGATTTCAGCACCTGATCTGTCTATGTACATTAAGATTTTCATAACGAGACAAACATGGAGATAAGTTGGTGTTGTCGGTGGGCGGATGGACGGCAGGATGTGGACGCTCAGGCCTCCAGTGTGACAGAAACCCTCCACGCTCCGTGTTGTGATTCTCTGCAGTGTTCTTTTAATCTCGCTGACAAAGCCTCCTGCAGGAAGCTATGCCAGATATGTCCGGCTTTTCCAGCAAAGCCAGTAAGTGAAGAATAACACTGTTTCACCGGACAATCCCCAATCGCCACAAACAAGGCCCAAGCGAACAACAGAGGGTTTAACCAAGACCACGGTTGTGCCTACTCCGGGGAATTCTTTCCATATTTTCCTTCTGGTGAGTCACGGGACGCCTGAGTGGATCTGGGCAAAACAAGGACCGCCGGGCGAAAAAAACACGATCCAGGAAGAAGTTTCTCCTCGACTGGCCCGTTGTTAAGCACGTTGAACTAAATCAGTCATTAAAAAACAGGCGTTACAAAGAGTTGAGTCACAGTTTGTTTTTACACCTTATACATCACAGCTCATCAAAGCAGATGTGGATGATATAAATTCATATTGTGGAGGCTTAATGTTTCTAAATGATGCTCTGATCACAGTGTTTACACTTGTCTGTAATTATCATACAGAACCACGACTCTAAAATAAAGATGGACTTTCCCAGCGAGGGTGTGAACCTGCAACATGACAGGATCAAACTCTGACTGCAGATCTGAACATCACAAAGTCACACAAACAAACTAAACTCCCTGTTTTTTACGAGGTAAAATTGCTGTTTTTGTCAATGAAGTCTTGGTGGCTTTGAACAGAGCAGAGATAACAGCTTCGGTTCCTGTCAGACAGATCTGTTATTCCTTTTCTCCGACGGAATACAAATTTTTTGCGACGTAAATTTAGCATTGAAGTGAATGGGACGGCCGAAAAAAAATGAGCGAAAAAGAACAATAATTGGAGATTTTCAAACGTCTACTTCTCCGGCATAATTTCACCTAGAGACTCCATTTAAACTTTAAACAGTAGACACAAGTCTTGTGTATCGATGTGTTAATCCACGTTTCGATAGGTCATATAGTTTTTTCTGAGATTATAATGGGTGTGTATTGCACGGAATGTTCGTGTCACAGTGTGTGACATCATCGCCAGAGTGTAGAGGGAGAGAAAAAATTGTCAAAAAATAAATTTGAAAACTGCGCTCCAGGCCGCAAATTCCACTCTACAGAAATAATTTATACATAGAAACGTAGGAAAATTAGTCTTCTCCCTCACAATCCTCTGGTAAAGCTGTCAGAGTTATAGTTTGGGCGTAGGATGTACAGATGCGCCACCAACACCACCAACAGCCTCATTGGCTCCCATATTAAAAACGCAGGAAGATTTCTGTAGAAAAGCATATTTAACAGTTCTTCAGGTTGCTCTTACAAAACTATTTCTTAACTTTTCTTCACAAAAAAACATATGTAGACGTTCAGGAAGAACTCAGGACGCTCAAAGTGAAGTCAGATCAATGATAGGTATTATGGTTTTGCCAAAAATTGCTTTCTGTTCGAGGCCAGAAATTCCAGCCTGTCCATCTCTGTCTGCTGTCACTGTTCCGGAAAGAGAGACCCAGACACACGCACAGGTAACTTTATGTGATTTTAGTTACAGATACACACATACACACACATGTGCGCGTAAGCGTGCACACTCCTCCAGATACACATGTACATGCACACACACACACACACACACACACACACACACATATATATATATATATATATATATACACTTCGTCCAGAATTGATGGAACAAATTCCTCTGAAGACGGGGAGAGAAGGAAATCTTTTCCATAACATAAATGTAATTTACGACATAATGTCTGAGTGAGATGTTTCGGCACATTTATGTTACTGGTTGATTGCAGCTGAACTTCCAGAGCTAACATGTCCATTCTGAGACAACAATCTGAATTATTATCTGAAAAATGATAAATTAATTTATGGACTTTTCTTCAGTCAGTCTGAACCAGATTGCATCACCAAAACACTTCCACCTCCCTTCAGATCAACAACCTGCTGAACTTGCGGTTGAACATTTTGAAAAGGTTCCAGTAAAAATTACTTTTAATCTTCAGATGAATCCCTTTAATTGTCAGATGTGCAGCAATAATCTCCTGGATTAGAGAAAATACGTCTCAGGCTCATTTTCAGTCTGTTTACATCTGCAGTAAACAAACAGATGTGAGACGAGGAGTTCGCTGTGTTTCTGTTCCCACGGCTCCTCCTGTTTACACACAAGCCGCTAAAAACAGATTCATGGGAATAAATTACATTATATCACAGTTATTTCAGTTATTATCAGGCAGCTGCAACATACTGTAAATATTAGAATTTTTTTATGGTGTAATAACCCCAAACATCCCTGATTATTATGCAGTGATAACTGATGTATGCTTATAACTTATTTCCATATGGTTTCTTTACATTTACTTTTTGAACTTTCATATTCTGCCAGGAAAATAAAAAATAATAATAAATTTAGCTATTTTATTCACTTATTTAATGTGATATGTGTTGTAATTTTATTTGATTTTATCTGTTATTTTTATGTTACTTTTTTTACCCTCCTTTAATAATTTCTCTTAATTTTTTTTTGCATCATTTTTAATATTTTCTGAATTGTATCTATTTTTGTAGGTTGTTCTTTTCTGTTTAAAAAAAAATTTTTTTATTCTTTTATTTCCTTTTTAACCCTAACTGTGTTTTTACATTGATTTATAAAATACATGTTTTATTGTTTTAATATTTATTTTTTTCACTGTTTTACTAATAATACTTTCATAACTGTTACATTATTTTATTTGTAATTATTTCAAATTAAATGTTTTGTGCTTTACTCTCTAACTATTAAATTTATTTTTTGGTGGTTTTATGAGTCTATTTTCTGTAGTTTTTTGTCATGATTTTAATTATTTTAATTTTATTTCTTTTTTCACTATTTTACTAGAAATACTTTTATAACTGTTTTTTTTTATTTAAATTAAATAACTATTTTTTGTCTTTGCTCTCTATTAAATTTATTTTTTGTGTGTTTTTAATCTATTTTCTGTAGGTTTTTTTGTCATGATTTTAATTCTTTTTTATTTTCTATTTCACTGTTTTACTAATAATACTTTCCTAAATGTTAAAATATTTTATTTTGAAATATTTGAAATTAAATGTTTTTTGCTTTGCTCTCTAACTATTAAATTAATTTTTTTGTGTGTGTTTTTTAAACTTTGTTTATGTTTAGTATTAGTAGTTTATTATTAGTATTATTAATATTTATTATCAGTCATGTGTGAAGCTCTTTTTAACTCTGAGTTCACAACTAAACTTTGATCGACTGATTAAAAGGAATTTAATGCTCCGATTATAAACACAATGAACTCTGTATTTATGCACTTCTCTATTGTTTCCCTGTATGATTCACAGCAGGTTGGTAGTAACTGTGAGTCACAACCTGCAGCTAATAATGAGGCTAAAAACAGAAACGGCAGCGTGAGACAGAAGACAGCGAGTTGTTGGGACACGCTGGAAGTCGTTTCTGCCTCCTGAACATCAGGAAGATCAGACAATCACAGGAAGGCCTTTCTCTCTTTCTCTTCTCACTGACAACAAGCAGCACAAACTGACTTCTACAACGAGTTTCTGTCTCTTATATATAATAAAAAGAAAGTGGGACAGACAGGAGACACTTCGTGTCCTCGACTATCAGGACGGCTCCACAGAAACACACAAATCCTCATTTTAATTCAGTAAAATCACATGAAACTACAAACATGGACGCTCTGATCTGCTCTGTGGAGCGAGGGAGCCCTCTGCAGGACAATCACACACACACATTCTTGTGCTTCTATTCTTGTGGGGGCCATCATTGGAACAGTGAATTCCCTTGCAAGGTTATAATAGTTTTGGATTTTTCATTAGTTTTAGTTTTTTTGTGAATTTTTGTTTTCAATTTCAGTTAGCTTTAATGAGTTTTTAGAGTGAGTTTGCTATTTTTTTTTTTTTTTTTGAAATGCTTTAGTTTTAGTTTAGTTTTTATTAGTTTTAGTTTTTTGTAATGGGGTATTTGTTGGGTGGGAGATTAAAAGAGGTCACAGTAAATTTAGCCTTTATTTCCTTTGCCTTATCCATCTTCATTATGTATGAAAAAAGTTGACAAAGATGAAAACGAAGTACATTTTCACTATAATTTTAGTTAGTTTTGTAACCACACAATACAGTTTCAGTTAATTAAAAAAATATATAAAAATAGAATAAATAGTAGCAAATAAAGAAAAATATATTGATATAGTTTTTTAAAAAATGTATGTATGCTGCCCTTACTAGGGTTTGTCATATTTAGTTCTTTTGTAATGTTTGTTATTCTTTTCTGATATAAATATATTTATTTCAGACAAAGATTGGCCTATTTTATTTCGTAGGCTATTTTTATTCAAGATATTTTTAAATTTAAATGTGCACTTTATGGAGCTTTGATTTAAAAAAAAAAAAAAAAAAGGTACTCCTGATCTTATACAGTATTTATGTTCATCTAAATAAAACGATTCCCTGAGTTTTTAGAGTGAGTTTGCTATTATTAATTTTTTAATGCTTTAGTTTTAGTTTAGTTTTTATTAGTTTTAGTTTTTTATAATGGGGTATTTGTTGGGTGGGAGATTAAAAGAGGTCACAGTAAATTTTGCCTTTATTTCCTTTGTCTGATCCATCTTCATTATGTATGAAAAAAGTTGACAAAGACGAAAATGAAGGACATTTTCACTATAATTTTAGTTAGTTTTGTAACCACACAATACAGTTTCAGTTAATTATCATTATCATGTAACCTTTAACCCTTAAAACAAAGTCTGAAACTTCAAAAAAGCCTTTAAAGAAGTGAGGACCGGCCAAAATGTCTTCACTTTGCAAACATGTCCTCACTCTGTTGGTTAAAAATGTGTTGTGGTCCCCACTATGTAGGAAGTACAAGATACACACACACACACACACACACACTGTCATGTTTAGTCCAGAGGAGTTGCTGAGGGTTTCGGGATGTTTTTTGCTCTTTTTACAATTTCCTCTCTGTGTCCTTATGTTTCACTGCGACATATAAAATCTATATAAATCTCTAAGTACTGCAGCTCTGTTGAATCAGCACAATCAGAACAACTCAAACAGTCTTTGTGCAGAATGACAGAATGACAGAAATCTGAAAAATAATTTCAAGTTAAAATCTAAAGATGAAATATCAGTATTTTCCAACAGAAACTTTTATAACAGATGATCAGTTTCAGGACCTTAAGAAAGTTCAGAAGTCTGTTTTTAAACTGTGTATTTTTGGCAAATACTTGAAAAACACATCTGTGGTTCAGAGGGTTGGGATGGGGGGATTTGCAAATAAAAATTAAATAAAATTGAAATAAAGACTATATTGACTTGAATCTTTTTTTTTTTTTTATTACAACAGATTACATCCATTTTTCCTTCCATACTTTATGAATAAAAATAGTTTTTGTATTATTACATCAAGTTTACACACATGGGTCAAAAATGACCTTGTGCATCAGAAGCGTAGTGAAACAAAAAGTGACAAATTAAATGAACAATTTGAGTATATGTGTAACTATGTCTGTCTTATTTTGAAGGTTTAACTTTAAAAGAGCTGTTAGAACCACCAGATTACATTGGAAAATCACATATTTTAACATTTGAGACTTAAAGCCACTAAATAATTTCCATTGGAAAATCACCAAATTAACAAAATAGGATAGTTAATATTTGTGTCTTCTTTGTCAGGTTTTAAATTGGTGACAACATATAAACACCTTCTAATGCACAACATGGGTCAGAAATGACCTTGTGCATTAGAAGCATAGTGATACAAAAAGGGTTTTTATTCAAAAAGTAAGAAATGAAAACAAAAAATGAGGATGTATGATGATCAAAAACACGTTATTTGAGGAAAACCTGCAATACTGAAAGATGAAATTAATTTATTGCAAAGATATAGAATATAAAAACTTAGTCGGGTCACTTTAGACCATGTTGTGCGTCAAAGGGTTAAAATCAAAAAGAAACCTTAAGACTCCTCTGACTGGGAGCCCGTTCTGCCCGTTCTCCCATGATGCTTTGCTCCAAGACACTTTCACCCTTCAGGCAACAAAAACACTAAACACTAAACAGTTTCCTTGTTGTTCCAACATGTGGTTTTACTAGTTTGTTCAGCCTTCGGCTCTGAAAAGCAGAAACTTTTTTGTGTTTTGGTGGCGCTCGTAATGAAATCAAACAGCCGTTTAACAAAAATGGAAACCTTTATTTCAGATTTCATTTGTTTTTTTACAAAAAACAACAAGGAACAGTAAGTGCACCTTGGAATGCTCGTTGGTGAGATGGACCCAGAGTGTCGTCGTGGTGATTGCTTGATGTTTTTGTTCTTCTGGTGCTTTAAGACGGCAGCCACAGACACACAACCCCCCCCGGCCTCCTCAGGACCCCGGGGCTCCCACGGATAAGATAAGGTGGCCTGCACGATTCCCCCGGACCCCCCCCCCAGTCCCCCCCAGACCCCTAGACCTCCAGACCCCGACCCCCCAGTCCTGCTGCCGGCCCCCGGCCTCTCTACTCCTTGGCCACGGCGAACGGTTTCTCCACGTCGATCTTCCCGCAGTCGAAGATGACGACGTCCTTCAGAGGTTTGTCACGGCCGTCTGTCGTCGTGCTCTCGATCTTCTTCACCACGTCCTGAAAGAGTCAAAGTCAAACATTTTAACAGGAGCTGAAGAAATAAACATATATAAATGTAACGTTATCTGAAAATAAGTTCTGAAATCATGACGTGTTCAGGACAGATTAGGGCTGGGCGATATAAAAGATATATTGATATATTTTCAAATGTGATATTGAATTTGACCATATCACACATACTGCATTTCCTCCATTTAAAGCCGGGCCCCTATTAATGACCGGCCTCATTCAGTAACCGGGTGTAAAAACGATTTTTAGTAAATAAAAGCCGGCCTCTTTTATAAGCCGGGTGTCTTACCGGTGTTATGTCAAAGTCTGTTCCCCCGTAGATATGTGTCCCCCTTACCTTAACCTGCACCAACCTGACCCCTGACCCCAGCCAGTCTTTCTTTAAGTTGTTAACATGAGCCCAAGTTTACCTTAACCCCAAACAGTTTTCTCTACAAGGCCTAACCTTAAACTGAAATCCTAACTCCAACCGTGGAGGTGATGCTACGGAGAACACCATTCAGGAAACATCATGTGACGGTAACAGATTTCTGTATTTAGAAGTTTGGCCACACGAGTTAGTACTGTAGGTAAATATGGTTGTTTCTCCCGCTGTCCTAGTCATTCTCTGTAAAGTCGAGCCGTTTATGCACGTTCTTCTGGGCTTTTTAGTAGTTTAGACATTTTAAATCCTGCTTAAAATGAACATTCAGCATGCTGTTCATTGTTTGTTTACATCCCAGTACTTCCAATATGGCCGACATACGGGTAACTGGCTACAATGCGCTGTGTAGAACAATCTAAAAAGTGCCGGTCAGAGCTGCTCTGATTGTCTTTTTTTAATAAAAGCCTCCTTCAAATAATAGCCTGCCCCGATTATTAGCCGGGTCCCAAACTGATTTTTTATTAATGGAAGCCCCGGCTACTATTTGAGGAAACACTGTATCTATATAGTTAAAAAAAGAAAAAGAAAAGACAGACAGACAAAATACAAAAGTAAATAATAATAATAATAATAATAATAAGTAAAAAGCTAGATAAAGAGATTAAAACAATAAATAAATTAAAAAGTAGAGCATGATAAAAAAAATATATAAAAATAGAATAAATAGTCGCAAATAAAGAATATATTGATATAGTTTTTGAAAAAATGTATATATAAAATACTGCCCTTACTAGGGTTTGTCATATTTAGTTCTTTTGTAATGTTTGTTATTCTTTTCTGATATAAATATATTTATTTCAGACAAAAATTGGCCTATTTCATTTTGTAGGCTATTTTTATTCAAGATATTTTTAAATTTAAATGTGCACTTTATGGAGCTTTGATTGAAAAAAAAAAAAAAAAAGGTACTCCTGATCTTATACAGTATTTATGTTCATCTAAATAAAACTACTTGTGAAATGTTAAATTTGACTTTGACTGAACACTGAGATAAAAATATCTGGATATATATGGTATATGGATATTCAGCCTAAATATATCAGTATATGACTGTTGGTCCGTATCTCCCTACGACAGACAGACAGATAGATCCCTCAGTATTTTCTCTGATACTCACTAAGCCCTCCAGGATTTTCCCGAACACGACGTGCTTCCCGTCGAGCCACGGGGTCGTCACCGTGGTGATGAAGAACTGGGAGCCGTTGGTGTCTTTGCCGGCGTTGGCCATGCTGAGCCAGCCGGGGCCGTAGTGCTTCAGCTTGAAGTTCTCGTCAGGGAAACGGTCTCCGTAGATGCTCTTTCCTTTATCCAGGAGGAAAAACACATTTAATTTAACACGATATGAACCATTTACAAGCTCTACCTGCCTGCAGAGACCTTTATCTGTTAATGTTTATCTGAACTTTATCTGCTGAATCACATCGACTCATTCTGGACGAGACGACGTGCCAAATGTCACAGTGACAGTTTATAACCCGTCTGTCCTCGGAACAGAAAGTTACAGAACAAGTTCAGTTCATAAAAGAATAAAACACTCAGGAGAGACCAGACAATCTTATTATTATCATTATAATATGGAAAGAAGAAAAAAAAAAGTGTGAGTGGAGACATACAGTGTTGGAAAAAAGGATTAGACCACCTTGTTTTCTCTAATATCTTATCTAAATACTTACGATTTACTTTTAGCAAATCCCTTCAGTCTGTTCTTACCTTTCACAATAAAAGCCCCAGACATATAAACTGTGTGCATGTTTATCAGGCGGAACTCAAATTCACTAAAAGGAAACTTTTTCCTCACAGTGTCACAGTTTCAACCCTTTGATTTCTTGTTCATTTTAATGCCTGGTGCAACTAAAAGTACATTTGTTTGGACAAATATAATGATAAATTAAACTCTTATTGGCTGTTGTTGTCAAGAGCTGATATCTAGACATTTCTTGATAATGATTTTGGTTATTATCAAGAAAACCATGTTAAATGTCCAGACATCAGCTCTTAAATTAAACTCTTATCAGCTATTTTTGCTGTTATCATTATATTCGTTCAAACAAATGTACCTTTAGTTGTACCAGACATTAAAATGAACAAGAAATTAGAGAAAACAAGGGTAGTTTAATAATTTCTTTGTTCATTTTCTAGCTTTTCCCCCCCAATTTTTTGGTTCATTTCACTTCTTTTTGGCAATTTTGTGTGTGTTTTTTGTCATTTTACATCTTATTTTGGTGGTTTTTGGCCTTTTTTTGCCATTTTACATATTTTCTTGATCATTTGGTGTCTTTTTTCACGTCTCCTGGTGAGAGTTTATTTAAGAGCTGATATCTACACATTTTCCATGATTTTCTCGATCATGATTTTGGTTATTATCAAGAAAACCATGGAAAATTTAGATATAGAGTTTAGATAACAGCTCTTAAATTACACTCTTATGATCTATTTTTGTCATTATATTCGTCCAAACAAATGTACCTTTAGTTCTATCAGCCATTAAAATGAACAAGAAAGCAAGGAGAAAACCAGGATGGTCTAATATTTTTTTCCATGACTGTAGAACAATCTGAGTGGGTCCATTCTGCATAACGAGTACATTTACTTTTGATACATTTTGATGCGGATACTTTTCTACTTTTACTTCAGTACGTTTTGAATGCAGGACTTTTACTGTAGTGGAGTAATTTCACAGTGTGCTATTAGTACTTTTACTGCAGTATGGGATGTGAATACTTCTTCCACCACTGTTACAGACTAAATTTAAGGATCTGCCATGATTCTTTCTTCAAAAACAAAACTTTACGGCCCTGAAGTCTCTGAATGTTCAGTAAAGAAAAAGATTCAAAATCACATTTTATGTTGGACTAAAGGACTAAAAAAGACAAAAAAAAAAAGACACAAAATAACTAAAAGACATAAAATGACACAAAAAAACCCCCGACAAACCTATTTGCAAACTTTGTTCACATTTGCAACATTTAATTTTTTTTTATTGAGCATGATAGTGTTTTGAAAGTAAAGAAAAAGATTCAAAATCACATTTTATGTTGAACTAAAGGACTAAAAAAGAAAACAAAATGACCAAAAAAAAGACACAAAATTACCTAAAAAAAGACACAAAATGCCTAAGGAAAAAAAGACACAAAATTACAAAAAAAAAGACAAAATGACTAAAAAAAAGAAATGACAAAAAGATACAAAATGAATTTAAAATAAAAAGAAGAAAAAGACACAAAAAGATACAAAATGACAAAAAAAAAAAAAAAAGGACACGAAGGATTCGTGAAAAGGATTAAAAAATGGACAAAATAGCTGAATGTTCAGTCAGAACATCATTAGAAAAATAAACTAATGTCTCACCTCCGGTGCCGTCTCCTCTGGTGAAGTCTCCTCCCTGGATCATAAAGTCCTTGATGACTCGGTGGAATTTGCTGCCTTTGTAACCGAATCCTTTCTGTTTCATCACAACACACAAACAAACAAACTCTCAACAAATGTGGTACATCAGCTGCAAGAATCTGACATTTCAGATGTCAGTGATATTTGTGTTTGTTTTGTTTTATAAGAGTTACAGAGGATACAAAAATATATATATATACAAATTTAATGAAATAAACTGATAATCTTAAATAGCAGATTAAGTAAATATCAGTTTGTAGGATCTAGCAGACTGTTTTACTAACATTTTCTCCAAAAGATATAAACTTTATTTCTAATTCTCACGTTTTATCCCCCATTTTTATCACGTCATTTACAACATCCTCCCATCTGAAACTAAATTCATTGTCCTTGAACCAAGTGACACTTCTAAACTCTTCTCACCACATCATGAAGTTTATTTTCTTTGCACTTACTTTTAATTTCTGGTGTCAAACATCCAATTATAGTCTTTTACTTTATTCTTTTTTATTTGGGTCAAAATAAACGGTGCATTAGTTGAGCTGAGGCTGTTTTATTACCATTTTCTCCAAAAAATATGGACTTTATTTCTAATTCTCATGTTTTTCATCACGTCACTTACAAGATCTTTCCATCTGAAATTAGTTTTATTGTACTTGAAACAATTTTATATGATTTATTTTCTCACTGATGCCCTTATTACTAGGAACAAGTGACAATCTTCTTCTCTTCTGGTATTTTTCTGAAGCATTCAGGTTCTTTAGTGGAGCTTTTTATCTAAAAAAAAAAAAAGATAGAAAAGTTTTCCGAAGAGACACTTGGAGCTTTAGATAAAGTTAAGACGACTGTGGTTCAAACTCTTCTCACCACATCCTGAAGTTTATTTTCTTTGCACTTACTTTGCATTTCTGGTGTCTAAAACATCTAATTATAGTCTTTGACTTCATAAGTTTAGTTTGAGCTCCGTGTGTTTCCGTGTCTCGGCTGTTTATGGTTTGAGAATGTAAACAAGGATGTTGAACTCAAGTTAGAAGTTTAAAACATGAGCTGAACTCCATGAGGCCAGTTTCAGTTTGATGATGATATACCAAGTAAAACTGGAGACGAGCTCAAATATATTTAGTATAAAATGATAGAACTGGATGGAACCCTCTTATATGTTAGATCTGACACCTTTGTTCACATTTGCAACATTTAAAATTCTTTATTGAGCATGATAGTGTTCTGAAAGTAAAGAAAAAGATTCAAAAATCACATTTTATGTTGGACTAAAGGAGTAGAAAAGACACAAAATGACCCAAAAAAAGACACACAAAATAACTAAAAGACATAAAATGACAAAAAAAAAAAACCGACAAACCTATTTGCAACCTTTGTTCACATTTGCAACATTCAATTTTTTTTTATTGAGCATGATAGTGTTTTGAAAGTAAAGAAAAAGATTCAAAATCACATTTTATGTTGAACTAAAGGACTAAAAAAGACAAAATGACAAAAAAAAAGACAAAATGACAAAAAAAGACACAAAATGACAAAAAAAAAGACACATAATGACAAAAAGAAGATACAAAATGACTAAAAAGACACAAAAAGACCAAAAAAAGACACAAAATGACAAAAAAAGACACAAAATGACAAAAAAAAGACACAAAATGACAAAAAAAAGACACAAAATGACAAAAAAAAGACACAAAATGACAAAAAAAAGACACAAAATGACAAAAAAAGACACAAAATGACAAAAAAAAGACACAAAATGACAAAAAAAGACACAAAATGACAAAAAAGACAAAAAGACCAAAAAAAAGACCAAAAAAAAGACAAAATGACAAATAAAGACAAAATGACAAAAAAAAAAAAAACCAAATGACAAAAAAAGACACAAAATGACAAAAAGACACAAAATGACAAAAAAGACACAAAATGACAAAAAAGACACAAAAAGACCAAAAAAAGACACAAAATGACAAAAAAGACACAAAAAGACCAAAAAAAAAAAAGACACAAAATGACTAAAAAAAGATACAAAATGAATTTTTAAAAAAAGGACACGAAAAGACATGAAAAGGATTCAAAAATGGATAAAATAGCCCAATAAGACTCCATAGAGTAAACTTGCAGTCAGTGATGAAACTGACTCACTGAGCCAACAGCAGATCCTGCAGACTAACTCTGCTCACAGGTTAAACTGAGATGTTCTGATGTTCTCACCTCTCCTGTCGCCAGAGTGATAAAGTTGTCGACTGTTTTGGGAACGGTTTTCCCGAACACGCCGATAACGATCCGTCCGACTTCTTCATCCCCGATTTTCATGTCAAAGTAAACCTGCAACAGAAGGCAGGATGTGGGCTTATTTACATGTTTATACAGGGAAATATTTCATTTGGTTACACCTCATATGCAAATATCCAGCAGATTATTTCCAGCATGAATGCAAACAGTGTCTCATTCACAGTGATCCTGTCTCTCAGATATTCTCATGAGGTGTTTAACAGCCAAAAGGTTTCGTTGCTCCAGGATTTAACCTGCTTATCATGTGACATTAGAGCACAGAAATTATATTCTGTATCATTGTAACATCTGTAACTGCAGATCTGCTGCAACTCTTTTAAATCAAGACTAAAGACTTTTCTGTTTGCCACCGCCTTTACTGCACTGGTTCACAACCTTTTTCTTGAGGGACCCACATTTTTACCATAGTAAACTTTGGCGACCCCCAGCTTCATTAAAACTGTCCATAATGTTTTGGGGCCTGTTTGTGACAACCAGTTCCATTTTTCTGAGTGAAAAACTCTTTGGGTTTGTTTACCCACCTTCTCGGGATGTTTAGTTGTCTGGTGTTGCTTCAGCTTGCAGGGTTTCAAACTTTCATTTGCCAGTTTTTCACTGCAAAAGATGCATTCGGCTCTAATTTTGTCCATTGCTTCTATGAAGCCGAACTCAAAGTGACTTTCATGGTACCCTCTCTTTTTCTTTTTGAGATATTCAGCATTTTTGTCTCCCTGACGCTACGCCATTTTTCCATTAGCTCTCCGTTTCTGTTGCTAGGTGAGGTTACCGCCAGGTGAAGTTACCGCCAGGTGAAGTTACCGCCAGGTGAGGTTACCGCTAGGTGAGGTTACCGCTAGGTGGGGTCACCACTAGGTGGGGTTACCACTAGGTGAGGTTACCACTAGGTGAGGTTACCACTAGGTGAGGTTACCGCCAGGTGGGGTCACCACTAGGTGGGGTTACCACTAGGTGAGGTTACCGCTAGGTGAGGTTACCGCCAGGTGAGGTTACCACTAGGTGAGGTTACCACTAGGTGAGGTTACCTGTGTATACTGCAGGAGGGATGTTACACATGTCCTTATTCTTGCGATAAAGCCTTTATTTTTAAACTTTTCTACAGTGAATTCTTTATTTAAATAAATGAATAAATGTTTAATGTAGCCCTTATTTAGTTGTTTTTGTCCCTCTAATGAATTAAATGCTGACTCATCTATATTCAACACATTAGATTTATTACATCCCTTAAAATCAAGAGGGCTTCTCGACCCCCCGTGGATCTTTGGCGTCCCCTGGTTGGGAATCACTGCCTTTACTGCACTGGAACTTTTATTAGCTGGCTTTCAATTTTAAAATTTTATATTTGAATATACTTTTGTATTTTTTACATGTCTGAACTAAACATGGGAGAGGTAGTTCAGTTTTTATGCTCCACATATCTGGAACAAACTGCAGTTTAGAGATGCCGCTTTCTCCTAAAAAGATTTTAGGGACTCCTCTCGTTTAGTAATATGAGTAGAGAATTTAATATTTTAAAATATATACATTTTATCAGCTCGTTTTCAATTTAAAAAGGTTATATTTGAATGTAATATATATATATATCTTTTAAATGCTTTTAATGTTTTGTGTAAAGCACTTTGAATTGCCCTTTTATATTCTCTCCAGCTCTTTTCAATGGAAGTGCTCATAAATTAGTTTTAAATTAAAAACTTTGCCAGTTTTTCCTTTTAAAAAAAACATACATAACAGATGACGCTGATTCCTGACTCACTAACTGACCTTGCAGTACAAAAACTGGATTTGTGACGCAACATATTTGCGATTTAATTTGGAACATCTGAAACTGACTCTTGTGCATCACTAGGGACTTTTAATTTGGATTTTTTCTGTCACTTTGGCTGTTTTAAAACATATGGCATTTATTAAGGTAGGGGTGTTTTGTTTTTTGGAAGTTGCACTTCAGCTCCTATAATTAGTTGATTATAACGTGACTCAGAAAAATCCAAACACTCAGAGCCTAGAGGACAAAAATCACACAATAAGTGCTTAATATTTTCCACCAGGTTGAGTGATTTCCTCATGTTTGTCCTTTGGGTTGAAAACAAGCTGATTCCTGGTTCTCGCTGCTGTATTATGGAGCTCTGCAGTGTTTGATCACATGCAGCCAAACCAGTGTGGCTGCTAATCACAGACATGTCAGATTGTTTGTATACAGTTCTTGTTGTTCTTGTTAATCATATGCACTGATTTTAAAATCTTACACTGTCACTTTAATTATCACCTGAAGTGGAGCAGGACAGACACTGGCCTACTTTTCTTTTTGTACAAAAACGAAGCTTGAGGAAGTTTAGAAATGGTGTCATCATCACAAAGTTCTTTCCTGCATCCCCCACACACACTTTATTTAAAAACTAGGCTTCTTAGTAGCTTTGCTGAGTCATATCGGCTCACAAACCACCTAGAAAAGATTTGTTTTCATTCTGGCTCAAAATACATCTTTTAGGCGCCCAAATCAGTAATCTGTGACTTTCTCTACCCTGTGAAAGTGTTATCAGTATCAGTTTCATATATCCCACATCAGTCAGGTCCTGACATGACTTATTAACCCATAAACGACTGGTGTTGAATGGTTGCCTCAGATAGATATAAGAAAGCTTTCCTGCCACGTGCCATCACACTGTACAATAACAGAAAAAAGTCTGGTTCATTACATACAAGCGCTATTTATGTGTTTTTTATGCACACTGTTCATTGCACCTTATTTGTTTCACGGCATCAATATTTTTATACTGTATATTCATATTTATTCTGCACTGGAATACTACTTAGTACATACTCCTTCAGACTTTTTTTTAAATTGTATTTTATTGCTTGAAGTATGCCTAGGTTGTTCTTTTTATTTAATTGTGTTGTTATTGTCTCTGTGTGTAATGCTGCTGTTACACTGTAATTTCCCAGCTTGGGATAAATAAAGTCTAACTATCTATCTATCTATCTATCTAGACACATTTACAGTTCTTAGGACAAATAAACACATTTTTTTTTTTTTTTTTTTTAAATGTCTCTTGCACTTTTTGCACACAGAAAACAATCAATTTGATTATTTTCCCTCATGAAAACATCCGTGGCATTAAGTGAACAGTCATGGAAAAAAACATTAGACCACCTTGTTTTCTCTAACATCTTGTTCATTTTAATGCCTGGTACAACTAAAGGTACATTTTTTGGACAAATATAATAACAACAAAAATAGCTGATAAGAGTTTAATATAAGAGCTGATATCTAGACATTTAACATGCGCTTATGGATTTTGGTTATTTATCAAGAAAACCATGGAAAATGTCTAGATATCAGCTCTTCTATTAAACTTTTATGATCCAAATGTACCTTTAGTTGTACCAGGCATTAAAATAAACAAGAAACTGAAGAAAAGGAGTGATCTCATACTTTTTTCCATGACTGTATATATCCTCTAAGGACTGGGGGTTTACTGAAAGTGAGACAGGCTTTATAGTCGGTGTGTGAGCTGAGATCAGATCAAAGCTTGGTGAACTGTAGACGTGGACAAAGCTGCTGCAGACACAACAAACCACAGAAACACTCACCGAGTCTACAACTCGGGGAACAATCATAGTTTAAACCTGAAGCTAAAACTGGATATTAAAAAGGATTTGGGTCAAAATAATCGGTGCATTAGTCCAGCTGAGGCCTTGTTTAATACTAGCTATGATAGCTATCTGGACTCAGGTTAGCCAGAAATAAAGATTTGTCAGTTTCATTCAGTTTGCTGTCAACTAGCACTGATTCATGCACTAATTTAGCTTTTTATATCCTTAATTACATGTTAGCCTCATATGCAATGTGATGCAAATCAATCTCGGCTTGCAGCTAAATATGCCAGGTTGCATGTGACGTGGCTTAACGGTCCGAGGCTAGCTGTTAGCATTAAATAGTTAGCAATGAGGGCTTGGTTTTACTATATAATCTGCTAGCAGGCTAACGTTAGCCGTGGAGCTAACGCGGCACGCACCTTCGCAGTCACTTTGGGGCCTTTCTTCTTCTCGTCCGCGGCGGAGCCATTCGGGAACGCGAGGAAAATCAGAGATCCCACGATGACCGTAACGGCTACAAGGAACTTCATCCTTCTCTCGCAGAGTCTCACCATCAACAAGAAGAGAGCTTGGCCCGAGGAGGAGGTCGGCCTGTCGGTCTGCTGCCTTTATACGAGCCGGGGAAGGAGTGCGGTATCCGGGGTGGAGACTGCCGCTCCGCCGCTCAGGCCGCGCTGCTGCCGCGCGGCAGGAGGGGGCGGGGTTTAACAGCGGCGCACAGACGCACGGCGCTCTGATTGGGTCACGTCTCTTAGTTTGAGCCAATCAGCTGCAGACGCGACGCAGCGCTCTGACGTATGGCTCTGACCCGTCAGAGAGCCAGCAGAGAGCTCAGGAACAAACTGTCTGTTCCTGCTGCTTGAAAAATGTACTATTTATATATATATATATATATATATATATACATATATGTATTTACATGTTGACATATATATTATGTTATGTACGTATGCACACCCCGCACAGGCTAAATATGACACATTGCTATGTTATTATTACTACTATTACTACTACTATTATTATTATTACATGCATATACTGTTGCTGCCATTACTATTATTGTTATATAATATCTAATTATTATTATATATTCTATTATTATTATTCTATTATATGCTATTTATATACTGTACTAATATTATATACTGTCCAGTCACAATAACATTATTTCCATCATATCAGAATAATTACCATCATCTTGCAACTGTACCTTACCTACCAACTGATCTTTTTAATTTCTTCAGTGTCGTTGTTCTATTCTATGTTTTTTTCTGTTGTTTTTATTTATCTCCACTCCATTTGACTCCACCCCATTCTGTGTAAACACTGATGAGACAAACAGCTCAAAAAACATATTTTATGTATTTGTATTTCCCTCAAATTATGAAATACTATATACAAAAGGGGGCGAGTCCTTCCCATGCAGCGCTGAGTTAACACCTGGAGGCCCCCAGGCAACAAAAAAAAAAGACACCCTGAACCACCACAAGCTCAGTACATTGTGTACATTGTCTACATATTTTAGAAAAGTAATTAAACATGTTTCCATGGAAGCTGAAATTTACCACAACAAAAAGTTTTACTTTTACAAAAACACAACAAACTTACCTGTGAGCTATGAGAAAGCCCTGATGGACTTCAACAGTCATTTGTGAAACATTTTATTTGTGATTTGTGTATTCAGTGATTTTGTTAAATAGTCCCCAGGTGAAGAAGGTTTAGAATAATCTGTTATCAATCAATAACAATTTATTATTTTATGTAGAGTTGCAACTAACTTGATTTAATTGATTAATCTGTCTTTATCTTCCAATTGTTTAGTCAATAAATTGTGAGAAAGTGAAAAAAAAACAGAACTCTACACTTTTTAATTCTATAAAAAACAGATAATAAGATAAGATAAGAAACTGGGAGAATGTTTTCATGTTTATCTTGACTTTTTGATTCACTTTGAAAATTGTTGCTGATAAATGATCATTTTAGGACCCATTTTACATTTTAAAATCTTCACAATAATCTGCAGCACAACACTGTATTCTCCATAGATATTTTTAATGACAGACTACAAGTAAATGAAACTTGTCGACAAAAGTAACAAAAGTTAAAAACATGAGACACAAACTAGAGAATGAGTGAAGATGAATAGATTGTACTTGCTAAAAATAAAGGGGGGGTTCGGAGTTCAGGTTACATTCACCTTTGCAGGCACACCTGCACCACTTCGTACTAGTGCAAAGAATTAATTCTGCTAAAACAAAATGCCACACACGTCTGTGCTGGATGTTTGCATTAAGACTCCATTATTGCATGCCTTCAGTGGCCATGTGAGGTATACGGATACATTGTTCCAACAGTAACGCCCCCAGATCCCAAATAAGCTCAGAGAGAAAATAAAAACAAGAACATGAAAAAGCAAAATGTTCCTACAGGAAGCTTCTCTTGCAGTTTTGTTTCACTGGCCAGCTTTTAAGATTTTCCAGCCGATCAGGTTAAAATCACATTTTAAAAAATGACAGAAAGAAATTCATCTTTACATCAAAACAGAAAATAACGAATACAGTAACCCTGAAAACATGTGACCTAAACTTTATTGTACCTTTAACTGACTTTATCACCAACAGAATTAATTAGTCGACATGTTTGTAAACTGAGTTTTACTGCACGAAGAAACAACGTTTGCATTTGTAAAATTAAACTTTTTCTGCATCAGTAATTTATAAGCAACAGCGACTAAAATAACTCTATAATAACCAGGTAACACATAATAATAACCCTTATGAATAAATGGTAAATTGGCCATTAATCAAACTTTTGTTAACTACTATTTTATTGTTATTGAAAAATTTAAATAAAATATTAAAAAATTCATCGATTTTCCTTTAATTGTACACCAAAATGACATAATTTAGCAAATATTTCCTGGACTTCAAAGGAAAAAAAGATTTAAGGGAAATAAATAAAATTAACATATTAGTTGTTATAATATAATAATTATGATATAGTTATACTTTGCTATTTAACAGTTAATTGTTGCACACATTATAACATTTTATACTATATAACTATTTAAAGTATCTGTTTTTATCTATTTGGCGATTTTTTACTAAATCATTTGTAAAACATCTATTAAAAAATAATTGATATAAAATAATTTTAATGGCATGATGAAGTTCAAAATGACGATTATAATACATTGTTAAATGGTAAATACATACATTTTTATTTAAATAGATAATATTTGTTGCAAAAATAACCACATTGTTAAAATGTGAGCAACAATAAACTGATAAATCTGATTTAACACAATTAATTACTTTTTTCCGACCTTAGACCAAAGTTTGTAATAACCAATAATTCTTCAAAAAGAAACTAGTGGGAACCAAAAAACTTTCCCATTCAGATAAATGTTAAATATCTAAAATTAAATTTAAAATGTAGGTGATTAGTTTCACAGCAGAAAGAATTTGACATTTTTCAAACCTTTAAAAAACTTTTTTTACAGTAAAATAAATACTAAATAGTAAGTGTAATTAACTGCTAATTTACCATTTATTAATGAGGGTTTTTATGGAGCGTTTACAAACTTTAACATCTTTATATCCGACTGAGGAAACTAAAACGCTGTGGTCCTCTTCCTCTTCCTCTCAGGAAACAAACTCCAGAAATGTCAAGTATTTATTATCTAGTTTAACAGTTATTAGAGGTGAAGAGGAGCGAGCTGAGTGACGGAGACACTAAGAGACGTTAATGAAACACAGAACATCAAGAAGCACTGAAGCTACAGTCAGACGCTCACCAGCTTCCAGTCAAACAGAGACATTTATATGGGAGTGAATATTTATGTCAGCAGGACGTGTTGGCATCGTACGCTTCTGCAAACCACAAAATCTCCACATTTATAACCACAAATATGTAGAATTTAAAGGTTACAGAACGGCTGCAACCCGTTCTCGTTCTAACATGGGATGATCGCTGCTTTAAAAGCTTTAAAAACACTTTGGTTAGAATTCTGTGAAAATGACAGGGTTAGATAAAAAAAAACAAAAAAAAACACAAATTCCAGATTTAACTTTCAGCAACAGGTCACTAACACCGTCCGCAGTTTAAAGTCCAGTGTAGGGCTGGGTGATATATCGATATAAAAAATATATCAATATATTTTTAAATGTGATATGGAATTAGACCATAACGCATATATCGATATTCAATTTTTTTTCTTTCTTTATATATAAATGCTGCCCTTACTAGGGTTTGTCATATTTAGTTATTTTGTAATGTTCGTTATTCTTTTCTCATATTAATATATTTATTTCAGAAAAAGATTGGCCTATTTTATTTCGTAGGTTATTTTTATGTAAGAGATTTTTTTTATTTAAATGTGCACTTTATGGAGCTTTGATTTTTTTTTAAAAGGTTCTCCTGTTGTTATACAGTATTTATGTTCACTTAAATAAACGGTTTCAATCAAACAACTTGTGACATGTCATATTTGACTTTGACTGAACATTTGCTCTCACTTTGTGATAAAAATATCAGGATATATATCGTATATCGATATTCAGCCTAAATATATCGGGATATGAATTCTGGTTCGTATCGCCCAGCCCTACTCCAGGGTTGGTTTTCTTACCCAAAAATCTTAACAGTCACTGACTCATCCTTCGATCGGTCGATGTGGGAAAAAATCTGCATGCTAGAGTTACTAAATCAGCCACAATGCCGGAGCAAACTCTACCTACAAGTGTTCCTGAGGGCAGCTTTAGTTTTTATTTCCAACACAAGAAACGAGCATTTTCACTCTGCAGCCGTCTGTCTGAGTGGAGAGTTATTTTCGGTCATCACAACCCACAAAATGACTCATTTTACAGACAAAATTTGATCCATTCGGCCCGAAAACAGAGGAGTTGTTGGATTAAATTGTTTAATTCTCATTCAAGTTAGCGGAGAGCTTAATCCCATTTTCTTAAAAAAAAAAAAGGAAGGGTGTCTAAAAAGAAGATAAAAACACTAAATCTGAGGGATGTTGAACACTCTAAATAAGAAATTAACTCTTAAAACAAAATAAATTATCCAACACTTCTAAATCTAAGTTTTTTTTATGTTGGTAAGCAAATAATTTGCAGTGTACAACACGTACAGTTTAACAGGAGCTGTGATGTTGGAGGGTAACAGCAGGTGGCGCCAGAAATAAAAGCCTGTTTTCTGCCCAGGTGATCATGGCGTGCACTGACTTTCTGCAGCTGCATGTTTTGAACCCAAACAATAACTCTCTTTGCAATAGATGAGCCAAGTTTTTAATGCATGGCTCTTAACTGAAAGGAAAAACAACTCTTTGGCTCCAAAGAGCTGAAAAAAACACTTTGTTGGACACATGAACAGCAGCGATCATCCAACCAATGAGAATTTAGTCTGACCAGAACGAATCGGAGGTGTCTGGTCCCGTCCACCTGATGGTTGTAACATCATATCGCTTCGTCTTCAGACAGAAGAACGTCTCATATTAATGAATCTGTGGTTTGCAGAAACATAAAATGCCAACACGTGTGCTGATCTATCGTCTTTCTCTGCAGGTTTACTGACGTGATGCTTCGCTTTTAGTTTGTTTTTGGCTCTAAAATGTGAATAAAATAATCTAAAGTTAAACTTCTCTTCTCTTCTCAAGGCACAGCATATGAAGATATGCAGGTCAAAGGAAATCAGGAGAGCCAACAGAACTCTTTGGAGTTAGTGGAGACGGCTGTGAGCTGCGGCCGGTGCATAGAGTCAGGTGGCCTCGCCGCCCGGCGCCGCGCCCCCGCCCCCGCCACGCCCCGGCGCTCTGGAGGAGCGGAGGAGGGAGGAGGGAGGCCGAGCGGGCCGGAGGAGTCATCAGGCAGGATTTATAATCTAACTATCGGTCGCTTCGTTACCTCGTGGAGCTTCGGAGGAGGAAGACGCAGGAGACGGCGAGCCGGCGGCCGCAGGCGTCCGGACAGACGGCGCCGCATCAGAACGGCTGCGGGCTCTGCAGCTCCGAGTACATGAGCCCCTCGGCGGAGATGGCGTCCCCGAGCCCGACAGTCCGCAGCGGCTGTTTGCAGACGAGCACGGCCGTCATGTGGAAGGTGACGTTGCCGCGGCGCCACACGGTGGCGGGCTGCTCCGGGTTCAGCCTCAGCTTCTGCCGCGGCTCCGTGTGCGAGCTGTAGAACTCCAGCGGCGCCTTCAGCTCCACCTTGCTGACGTCCACCGTCTGCAGGCCGCACGCCTGGCTGCTCGCCACCCGCGCCCCCGCCATCACCGCCGCCGCCTGGTTGCCCCAGTAACCGTCCACCGTGGCCAGGATGTGGTACGCCAGCGTGTGGAAGTGGATGCGCGTCAGGTCGGCCTCGGAGGACGGCTCGCTGCGGCCGTGCTGCTCCAGCACCCACAGCAGGATGTCGCTGACCCGGCCCACGTCGGGGATCCCTTTCCACGCCGCCAGCTCGGCGTGCGGCCCCTCGCCGGCCTGAGACAGGAAGAGCAGCTCCTGCTCGTTCAGCCCGATGGAGCTCACTATGGGCATAACCTGCTAACAGGAAACACAGAGGAACTTCTATTAAATACACAGAAATCTGCAGGAATCTGAGGAACACATTCATTGTTTCTGTGTGAAGTTCTGAACAGGAAAGACTCAGTTTTGGTCACAAGTTCTTTCACAGAATGTGATTGTTGCAAGGCGGAAAAAGTAGCACTTTTAAAAAAAAAGATTTTTTTCTTAGCTTTCACACTGCAAATAAAGACAAAAATCATTTAGGTTCATTTACTTTGGTTCCTTTTAGCACCGAAATACAGATGGCACGTACCAAATCCCCTCAGTCGGATCTTACCTTTCACAATAAAAGCCCCAGACATTTAAATTGTGCATGTTTAGTCAAATTCACGAAAAGGAAACTATTCTCAGAGTTTCACAATTTCAAACCTTTATATAGTTTCTGACTCCTTTTCATTCTACCTGTATATTAACTTAAAAAAATGTTTTATGCAATGTTGGTATCATTTTATTTCAGCACAGCCTCTATCATCTGATCATTATTGTTTCACTTTGACTCACTGGATCAACATTTTGAACGTCAAAAAACAAAACAAAAAACATAAAATTTGACTTCGAAAATTATTAAATTTTTTACTTTGAGAACGCAATCATGCTCAGTGAAGAATTGTAAATGTTGGATTTTATACTAAATATTACTAAAGCTGACAGCAGGAAACACGCTGCTGAATTTTTACAGCGTGATGTCATCAAGAAGTCATGTGACCTGATCGGCGACTCCTAAGGGTTCATTCTTAACTGAAAACCCATCAAAATGAGCTTTCAGTTTCAGTGATCAGAATCAAAGCAGGATAGGCAAAAAGAAATCAGAAATTGCGGCTCTACTGTGTGGAGTTTGCATGTTCTCCCCGTGTCATTGTGGGTTCTCTCTGATTCTCCGGTTTCCTCTCACAGTCCAAAAACCAACATGGTCTCACAGAAATCCGTGAAATAGCCACGGATTTCACTTAACTCAAAATCCGTGGAATAGCCACGGAATCGCTCAAATTTCAGTGAAACTGACACGGATTTCTCTACAATGCAAGTTAACGACAGTCATATCCCGTGGCTATTCCAACATACAAAGTGATTATGTACATTCACTGAGTGAATATTTAGAAAATAAAACATATATTTCTCGCTAGAAATGTGATCAAAATCCATTTTTATGCAGAAACTAAGTCAAAATATTGATTTTTCACTAAAAATGAGAGAACTGTCCGCCATGTTTTTTGTTCTGACCACTGGGACCTTGAAAGTCACGTGACTTGGAACGAACCAATAGCCACGGGATATGACTGTCATTAACTTGCATTGTAGCGAAATCCGTGTCAGTTTCACGGAAATTTGAGCGATTCCGTGGCTATTCCACGGATTTTGAGTTAAGCGAAATCCGTGGCTATTTCACGGATTTCTGTGAGACCAGGTTCACAAAAACATGTAGCTTAGGTTTAATTGGTGACTCTAAATTGCCCGTAGGAGTGAATGAGAGTGTGATTGTCAGCCCTGTGATAGTCTAGACCTGTCCAGGTGAACCCGCCTCTCGCCCAATGTCAGCTGGGATCGGCCCCAGGCCCCTGGGACCCAAGTGCTGATAAGCAGTTAATGATAATGAATGAATGACCTTAAAAGTGTAACTCTGCCCCCCCTTTCCACATGTACCTCCTGCATGATGCGGTTCATGTAGTCTTTGTCCGTCATGCTGGCCAGCTCCAGGTGGATGGGGATATCTTTACGGATGTCAGAAATGGCTGAAACAGCCTGCAGAGGAAACACAAACAGGTCAGGAAAGCTGCATAAAAATGCAACAAACCACAGACACAAGAAGCAAAAGACTCCATCTTTATCACAGTGTTTTAAAGGCGGTGCACCTCTTTGAGCCGCTCCTCCCACAGCTCTCGGCCCTGCCCCTCCATCATGTGGAGCCCCGACAGGACCACCAGCTCCGGCTCAAACTCCTCCAGACTCGCCACGAAGGTCTCCAGCGAGCTCATGGCGCCGTTGGACACGTCGTGGGAGAAGATGAAGCGGTTGGCCTGAGGAGCCTGAGTGGAGCCCCACTGCTCTCCTGCACACAGGAACCACACACACACTCAGGGTTTATTACAACATGACAATCAATCGGACATAACAGGAAGAAAAAGATTGATCCTAAACCACTGACAGCTATCATTAAAATAGCATTAAACAACCTGATCTCATACCATCTAAGGCCCCGTTCACACGAGGACGCTTGCGGGTAAAAACGACAAAATATTTTATCTGAAGTGCCTTTCGTTTAGACGGTGACGCCGTTTTGGGGGCTTAAAAATGCAAAAATCTGAAACCACCTTCCAAAGTGGAAAAGTTAAATCCTCTCCTCCGTAGCGTGTCGTCTACACTGACAAGACACAAAACTCTGATCTGATCTGCTCACGTCACGTATGTGTTTACGTCACATACATGCTCCAGTACAGGAAAATAAACAAATGTGGGATTATTTCAATGCGTGGGACCTTCAAGCTGCTCTGGCAGCTCTAATAAACTTACAGGAGTCTTTCCACCAAATGTACAGGATATGTACAGATAGTATTAGTGAACAGAGAAGGATCTGGAATTACCTCCATCACATTCTGGATGCACCGATTGGTGGGAGGAGCCAGACGGCTGTGAACGAGACCTGGGAGATCTAGTGATGGTGGAGAACTTTGTGGAAGGAGTAGCTGATGAAAATGTGTGGCGTGAAAACTTCTGCATGCCCAAAGATGCTCTTATGGCTTTAAGTGATGCCGCCTGGCTGCATACAATCCAATTTCACACACTTTTGCGTCACCGTATGCAGCAGATTTCCTCCCGAAAACGCTCGTCTAAACGAGGAATAAAAAGTGAAGACGCGATGCCACTTTTCTGTTCAGACCGTCCTCGTGTAAACGGAGCCTAACTCTCAATATAACACGATAGCATTTATACGTCTTCTAGCAAGCAGACTGATTTTACTAAACTGGAAGCAGGCTCGACCCCCGACTCACTCTGCCCTTTTGAACGATGTAATGCAACATTTACAACTAGAAATAATTAAATTCTCATTGAGAGGGTGTAAAGACAAATTCTATCAAATCTGGCGCCCCGTTATAGATTACTGCAACAGAACTCAACTTTATTTGTAAAGCACTTTAAAAACAACCACAGCCGCAATAAAGTGCTGTACATAAACAAGCAAACAAAACCGGAAATAAACACTAAAATAAATAGTTTTCATTGCTTTTTTACAGAAGCAAACAAACACTTCCTGCAATTTAACCTGATGTTAATATGAAGACAGCACTGAGCTATTCCATCCTCTTCCATTTCTGTCGCTTTCTCGTGTTTTTTTTATTTATTTATTGTTTGATTTTTTTTTTATTCTTTGCCGTTTATATGCATCATTGATATATATGGATATGTAAAATATGACAAATCTGTTTGTGTGTCTAACTCTGAAAACCCAAATAGTGTTAAAAAAAAAAAAACACATGATAATTATGTTAATGATAATTATTATGTTTCCTGCTGCAGCGTCTCCTCACCTGCTTTGTACTCCAGGATGAGGTGGAACTCGTCCGTCTCCTGCAGAGACTCTGGGGGGACGACGATCTGCTCGTCCAGCAGCTCGTGGAGTTTAGGACCCACCGGGCCGCATAACAGGACCTGAAAATAACAAATATTATCAGTCAGCAACCACTGGGGCTCCTCTGTCTTTAACCTCTGGGTCTGGAACAGGAACCGTCTCCTTCAGATTTACTGATGTTTGTGATTAGATTCTGATTTACTCTGCAGAGATGTTTACTGCTGCAGAAACACATTTACACATCCTGTTGAACGAGAAAGGTCGAGGAAGAAGAATTCATTTAAACTTTTCATGCTACAACTTTTCTTGCTGATTGATACAACAGCAAATATTCAGTGTTTCCTGTTTTCTACAGTCCAGCTCGCCACTTTATATTTTTACACTTCAACAGTTTGAGTAAACAGAGTCTGCTCAGTGTGGAAAGATTTCCTTTTAAGGTGCACCAGATTTATGCATAAATGTAATCTCTCCTCCAGAGGAGCAAAAGGCTCCTGTCGACCATCTTTACAATTTATATTGCAGAAAAAAAAGGTCACGTTGTGAGTGCAAAGAATATGTTTTTCCAAAGTTTTCTTTTGCTTCAGGCCAATTTTCTCTTGCTTTTGTGCACTCAAAACATCATTTAAATCCCTGAACACCAGCAGGTTTGAAAAGCATGTTTTCTTTAAAAAGAAATACATTTATCACAGACAGAAACAGTAAAAAAAACAGGTATTATTGTCAGGTTTTCAACTTTCTCACAGCTGTTTAAATATTCAAGTGCGACAAGCTTTTCTGTCAGGAAAAATAACTAAATCTAAGCTTGAAATAGTGATAAACCATTAAAATCTGTTCATTCTACTCATTTGATTTTCAAATGTCTCCAACAATAAGTCGTTTTCACAAACAGAATCTGCTTGTTTCAGAGTTAACTCTGTTAACTCTCTGTTAACTACAGGTGCATCTCAATAAATTAGAATATGATGTAAGATGTAAGTAGTCAACCAAGTATTGAGTCATATAGATGACATACTTTTCAGAGGACAACATTCACATATTAAACAAATTGGTCTTTTGTAATATACATTTTTTTGAGACACTGAATTTTAGGTCTTCATTCAATTTAAGCCATAATCATTATAATTAGAAGTAATTAAATAAATTAAGACATGAAATGTTTCATTCTGTGTGTAATGGATCTATATAAATCTATATAAAATGTTCTATGATACCAATCTTATGTATTGAGATGCACCTGTAGTATTTTTCACTTGAATCTTGTGTATTTAATCAGAGTTTATTATTTGAGTGAAAGTTTCCAACAGCAGTATAAAGGTGTTACCATCAGGTCGGAGTAGGTGGCGAGCTTCTGACCGATGAGCGCAGCGTTTCCTCCAACATACAGCTGCAAGAAGACAACAGTAAAGTTCATCAGAATAAAGATCGTTAGAATAACTAGAACATTTCCAAAGAAATTTTGACTGTGCATGACTTTCACCCATAAATTATTAGATTACAATTTGAAGTCATGTAAGATAATAAACCAGGTGTTGGTGTGTGTGTTTGTCCAGGTGTGTGTGTGTGTGTATCTGTCTGTCTGAAAGTAGTGTGAAACTCTTCAGTTTGTGTCTAAAACTCGTCAATGTGTAAAAATGATCAACTATGAATTTTCCTATGTTTCTATGTATAAATTATTTCTGTAGAGTGGTATCTGCGGCCGCAAGCGCAGTTTCCAAATTTATTTTTTGACAATTTTTTTCTCTCCCTCTCCACTCATGATTGCCAAGGACAGCTCCCACCCTGGCCACAAACTGTTGACCCTCCTCCCCTCCAGGAGGCGCTCCAGCTCCCTGCGCTCCAGAACCAGCAGGTTCAGGAACAGTTTTTTCCCCTCAGCTGTCTCCCTCTTGAACACTACACAGAGGTGACCCACCTACTGTCCTGTATCTGCCCACATTAATGACTGTTTTTGACTATTTATTACCATCCATTCATCTACCTGCACTGCTGCTTTACTGTACATTCTCTACTGTATATATTTCTATAACTGTATATATCCTATAGCATATTCAATTCATACCTGCACTATATTTATACTCTGTGTTCATATGTAAATACCCTGCACTTTACTACTCTGCACTTCTGGTTAGATGCTAAACTACATTTCGTTGTCCTAGTACTTGTACTCTCTTCAATGACAATAAAGTTGAATCTAATCTAATCTAATGATGTCGTCCACTCTAGCCTCTCCATAGGGTTACATCGGGGGGATTTTTGGTGTGTTTGGTGCAAGGTTATTATAGTTAACGAAAACTAACGAAATAACGAAAACTAGAATTGAAAAAACATTTTCGTTAACTGAAATAAAAATAAAAACTAGAGTTTTTAAAAAAACGATAACTAACTGAAACTGTATTGTGTGGTTACAAAACTAACTAAAACTAACTAAAATTAGAGTGAAAATGTCCTTCGTTTTCGTTTTTGTCAACTTTTTTCATTCATAATTCAGTGTTTCTATTTGAACATGCAACACATGGTAAATATGTTTACTGGGATGTCTACATTCAAACCAAAATTCAAAACACCAAGAACTGTAAGAGTTAATAACCTTATTGTGGCTGAGATGATAAACCAAAGGAAATAAAGGCAAAATTTATTATGATCTATTTGAATCTCGCACCCAACACATAGCCCATTGCAAAAAACTAAAACTAACACTAAAACTAATAAAAACTAAACTAAAACTAAGCATTTTCAAAAAATAAAAACTAAACCAAAACTAGAAAACTCACTCTAAAAACTAACTAAAACTAACTGAATTTGAAAGCAAAAATTCACAACGAAATTAAAACTAAAACTAATGAAAAATCCAAAACTATTATAACCTTGGTTTGGTGTGTTAATTTGAAAACTGTAGAAGAGTCATAGCATAGTGAATGTGAGACTAAACCTCAGGGAGGAGTGGTCGACCGAAAAAAAACACACTGTAGAAACGGAAGAATGGTAAAATTAAGCCTGGTGGATAACATAAAGTATGCCATTTCAAGCACACTCAGTAAAAGAATAAAACCAGCAGCAGAGTCCAGATCAGGTCTTGCCTTGGCTCCGGGGTACTCTGCAGCCGCCCGTGCGATCCTCTGGAAGACCTCGCTGTCGCTGAAGAATCTCTCTGCAGCCGCGCCGCGCTCCATGTAGTGGATGAAGGCCTCCTTCAGGTCCTCTTTAGAGTGCAGGACCTCGTGGTCCAGACCAGAACCGGGATCCACAGCCAGAGCCTGCAGCAGGCCGACTCCAGAGACCACCACGTCCACACAGGCGTTCACCCTGAACCACAGAGGGAGAGAGAGAGGGAGGGTTATTAAAGAGTTAATAACCTGATTATCATCTGGATTTAACTGGAAATACTCCTGATTATACACACAGAATACCAACTAACACTGACAGACTGAAGAGAGCAGCTGGTGAAAGACCCAGAATAGTTTGTGTGACAAGTAATATAAAATGTAAACAGGCCAAGTTGTATCGAAGACACAAAACTATGTAGTTTTCAGTGTTTTAAATTAAAATCCCTTCCTTTTGAGTCATAGGAGCCATAAAAAAGTTTTAAAATATGCAAATAAATCTATTATTGACATTTGATAAAATATAAAATAATGATTGTATGCATTTTCATTTATGTCTGTATATATTAAATATGAATATAAACAGTTATTTTTTGCATATAAATGACGCTAAAGGGCCAAGTTGTCAAAAATAAATTTAATAATTTTTTTTTTTTTAATTTTAATTATTTTACTGATTTATCTTCATATTTCCACACTTATTTGCTCCTTTTCTTTTTACAGATTTATTTTTTCTGCAGGTCCTTCAGGTCCCTTACGTCCAGCCAATCATCACCTTCCACCTATATTTCACTGTGTTTTGCTGACGGTGATTTTAACCGTCGGGGCAACGAGCCACCTGAGCTGCTGAGGACACATTCCTGCAGAGCTGCTTACAGACTCAACATGCCGCAGAGAGCAGATCAGATCAGCTTCATACAGACCTGACCCTCAGTGACTCTCTGAGACCCTCAGTGACTCTCAGAGACTCTCAGAGACTCTCTGAGACTCTCAGTGACTAGCAGTGACTAGCAGTGACTAGCAGTGACTCTCAGTGACTAGCAGTGACTAGCAGTGACTAGCAGTGACTCTCAGTGACTAGCAGTGACTAGCAGTGACTAGCAGTGACTAGCAGTGACTCTCAGTGACTAGCAGTGACTAGCAGTGACTCTCAGTGACTCTCAGTGACTAGCAGTGACTAGCAGTGACTAGCAGTGACTCTCAGTGACTAGCAGTGACTAGCAGTGACTAGCAGTGACTCTCAGTGACTAGCAGTGACTCTCAGTGACTAGCAGTGACTCTCAGTGACTACCAGTGACTACCAGTGACTACCAGTGACTAGCAGTGACTAGCAGTGACTCTCAGTGACTAGCAGTGACTCTCAGTGACTCTCAGTGACTAGCAGTGACTAGCAGTGACTAGCAATGACTAGCAGTGACTCTCAGTGACTCTCAGTGACTAGCAGTGACTAGCAGTGGCTCTCAGTGACTCAGTGACTAGCAGTGACTCTCAGTGACTCTCAGTGACTACCAGTGACTCTCAGTGACTAGCAGTGACTCTCAGTGACTAGCAGTGACTAGCAGTGACTAGCAGTGACTAGCAGTGACTCTCAGTGACTAGCAGTGACTCTCAGTGACTAGCAGTGACTAGCAGTGACTAGCAGTGACTCTCAGTGACTCTCAGTGACTCTCAGTGACTAGCAGTGACTAGCAGTGACTCTCAGTGACTACCAGTGACTACCAGTGACTACCAGTGACTCTCAGTGACTAGCAGTGACTCTCAGTGACTCTCAGTGACTAGCAGTGACTAGCAGTGACTCTCAGTGACTCTCAGTGACTCTCAGTGACTAGCAGTGACTAGCAGTGACTAGCAGTGACTAGCAATGACTAGCAATGACTCTCAGTTACTAGCAGTGACTAGCAGTGACTAGCAGTGACTCTCAGTGACTAGCAGTGACTAGCAGTGACTAGCAGTGACTCTCAGTGACTAGCAGTGACTAGCAGTGACTCTCAGTGACTCTCAGTGACTAGCAGTGACTAGCAGTGACTCTCAGTGACTAGCAGTGACTAGCAGTGACTAGCAGTGACTCTCAGTGACTAGCAGTGACTCTCAGTGACTAGCAGTGACGCTCAGTGACTAGCAGTGACTCTCAGTGACTAGCAGTGACTAGCAGTGACTAGCAGTGACTCTCAGTGACTAGCAGTGACTAGCAGTGACTCTCAGTGACTCTCAGTGACTAGCAGTGACTAGCAGTGACTCTCAGTGACTAGCAGTGACTAGCAGTGACTAGCAGTGACTCTCAGTGACTAGCAGTGACTCTCAATGACTAGCAGTGACTCTCAGTGACTAGCAGTGACTCTCAGTTACTCTCAGTGACTAGCAGTGACTCTCAGTGACTAGCAGTGACTAGCAGTGACTCTCAGTGACTAGCAGTGACTAGCAATGACTAGCAGTGACTAGCAATGACTAGCAGTGACTCTCAGTGACTAGCAGTGACTCTGCTAGTTGCAGAGAGTCACTGCAGTGACTAGCAGTGACTCTCTGTGACTCTCAGCGACTCTCTGCTGCTAGTTGCAGTGACTCTCTGCAACTAGCAGTGACTCTCTGCAACTAGCAGTGACTAGCAGTGACTCTCTGCAACTAGCAGTGACTCTCTGCAACTAGCAGTGACTAGCAGTGACTCTCTGCAACTAGCAGTGACTCTCTGCAACTAGCAGTGACTAGCAGTGCCTCTCAGTGACTATCAGTGACTAGCAGTGACTCTCAGTGACTAGCAGTGACTCTGCTAGTTGCAGAGAGTCACTGCAGTGACTAGCAGTGACTCTCAGCGACTCTCTGCTGCTAGTTGCAGTGACTCTCTGCAACTAGCAGTGACTAGCAGTGACTCTCAGAGACTCTCAGAGACTCTCAGTGACTCTCAGTGACTCTCTGCAACTCTCGGTGACTAGCAGTGACTAGCAGTGACTAGCAGTGACTACCAGTGACTCGACTCACCCGACGGCCACTCGGCTCCACTGCCTGGTGGGCAGGGTGATGAGCGTCTCCCAGGCGGAGGAGATGATGGTCTCCAGGCTGCTGGGACTCTGGGACACCGTCTGGACGTTGGGCAGGTTGATGTACTGGAGGATTTCTCCCGGCAGCTCTGAGCCGCCGTGGTAGAAGTAACCGACAGCCAGCGCCAGCAGGGCCGCCGCCGCCGAGGCCTTCCTCCACATGATGCTCCCACGCTGCTGGAACAAAGAAGAGCTGTCACTTCACTCTTCTTCTCTCTACTATCAACGTTTAAATGTCATCAGCTGTTTGCTGTGAGCTGCATCACAATGTTCAGTCTTTACAGATATAAAAAACTCTGCAGAAACAAAACAGAATAAATGTGCAAAATCTTTAATTACTGCTTGTTTTAAATAGTTAATGTATCATCTGCGTTATCTGAAAATTAATAAATAATAATATTGAACTACAGGGTTTAAATTAAAACAGAAACAATAAACCATTTCACTGATTAGGTCCCTCAGGTCCTGCATTTCACTCATTACTTTCACTGATTGCTTGCATTTTCATTTATTTCTGTAAATAATAAATATAAATATGTACATTTATATTTTGCATATAAGTTAATCTATTTTTCTGGATTTTATTTATTTATTTAATATAATGTAATTTATTTGGTTTTATCCCTTTATATTTTACTTATTCTTTGCCCTATTGCTCTTTGCCAAGTTGTTCAAAAATAAATGTAATAATATTTTTTTCATATTTGTGATTTGTTTGTATTTTGTAGTGAATTATTTATTTATTTTTTTACATTTACACATTTTTAAATTTAATTATTTATTCTTTTATTCATTTATCTTCATATTTAAACAGTTATGTTCTTTTTTTATGGATACCTCTGACTCCATATTTGTCTTCCTGTAAAATTGTAAATAATATTTACAGACTTCTCTTGGAGGTGTATTGATCCAAATAAATATGATTTGGGCATGACAAGTGAACAGGTGTGTTTGCATCTAAAGTGGTAAAAAAATAAAATAGAAAGACAATAATTCAGCAGACATTTTCATCATCGACTGAGTATATTTTAAATAAAAAAGTTATAAAAAGTACTCTCTGGCCTCCTCCCACAATCCAAACAATGCAGCTGAGGTTTAACTGGTGACTCTATATTGCCCGTAGGAGTGAATGAGAGCGTGAATGGTTGTCTGTCTCCGTGTGAGAGTCTGGAGACGTGTCCAGGGTGAACCGGCCTCAGGTAAGCAGGTCGGGTTAATGGATGAATGAATATAGACAATAAAAATAGAATAAATAGAATAAAGTCTCATCATTAACTTCCTGTTGCTCTGCAGCGAGGACTCGTAGCTTCAGGTTTCATGTCTGTAGTAAAATCAGAGCAACCAGTTCTCTGTAAGCTGCGTTTCACTGCCAGAACTTGAATTGACGCTGAAATGACACATTTTATGCAAAACAGCTGACATTTGGCATTAAATTAAACTGGTTTTAACTTGTACACAGAACAAACCAGCTACACCAGAAAGCCCACTCCAGTATCAGATTTACACCTGTGTGTCAGCACCAGGAACAAAAAAGAAAAATCACAGATCTGCTGTAAAATACAAGAAAAGAACATGTATTTGTGTTAATAGCCAGTGACAAACAAGTCAAAGAAGTCTTCAGCCTTCTTTTAGAGAAACTTAACTGTTTTAACTGGTTTTTAAATGTGTGAAGGAAAGATAACAGAGTCCTTCAGAGAGAACTAACAGTTCTGCTCCCAGCAGAACACCAACAGGACTGACAGAGATTAATATTATTATGTTATCATATTAATGAAACTAATGTGCTATTATCTTGTGTAAGGTTTCTGCACTCTGGTACATTATGATCTTTTTATGACATTGCATTATGTACATTTCAACATGCAATAATGTTCACTACATCCTGTTCATATCTGCCCACTTTCCCATGTGTCTGTGTGCACAGAGCAAATATGCTCTTATTTATTAGCTTAATACTTTATAGTTTAACTATTATCTTATTACTTAATAGTTTACATAGTTTGCAATATCAGAACATTAATGAATGTTCTGATATTGCAGTTTGTGTAAATATTAGTGCAGTTATTGTCTGTTTTGATATATAATCTTTGTGCATCCAGCCTTGTGAAACTTTACAACCACAACAACTAGAGACCTGGAGCATTCAGAGGACGGATGGCTGACACACTAGATTCACTGTAAGAGGCTTTCTCAGCAGGAAGCAACACAAGTGCTGCCACACAACCGCTCAAAATACACAAATCTACTAAATATCAAAAGTTTCTGAAACCAAATCACAGCATTGTTTTGATTTTTCTCTGCTGTTCTAAAGGTCTTGCTGTCTTAATGTGGGATTCTGGAGGAGTTATGACTATTTTTTTATCCATTTTCCATGTGAATAAAGTTGTATAATTCAGCACCAAATGTGTGTAACAAATGGTATCAACCTAAAAAATTCTGCAACAACTTATTGGACATAGTTGAACATGGAATTGGACTTCAGATAGCAAAATATTAATGTTCAGAACCCTTAACACACTTTCAAGATTTTTGACCAGAACATGTCGACCCACAGTGCTGAGCTATATCTCACATTAATCTGCAGGTTCACAGCTTTCAGATGATGTCACTAGGCCTGTCACATTTTTGGTTTTTGTGGGTATTTTTTTTTTTTTGCAGGGGTTTTTGTGTGTTTTTATGTGTGTGTTTTCTGTATTTTATTGTGTATTTTTCTGTTGTTTTTTTTTGTCATCTTTTGTGTGTGTGTGTGTGTGTGTGTGTGTGTGTGTGTGTGTGTGTGTGTGTCTTTTGTATTTTTTGTGTGTTTTAGTGTTTTGTGTGTTCAAAATGTTGATCCAGCAAGTCAAAAATTACAAAATAGTAATCAGCTGAGAGTTGAGGTTGTGCTGAAAAAAATGATATCAGCATGGAATGACAAACATTTTTTAAGTCGTTTAAACAGGCAGAATGAAAAAGAGTCCAAACCCATCAAAATAGACCCAGACTGGGTTAACACAGGGACCAGTTAAACCATAACACCAGTGAGAGGTTCTCTGTTTACACCTGGATGACTGAGCAGCTTCTAAACTTCATGTTCTCTAACAGAACCAGGAGAACCAGGAGAACCAGGAGAACCAGGAGAACCCCTCTGAGGCTCGGGACAGGATGTGATGTACTTTATGTACTTTATGTCTCAGAACACAGCAGGTTAACTTACTGCTAACGGTTCGTTAGCTCCATGCTAACACTAGCATTAGCTTCAGTTTATTAGAGCTAATCTGTTAGCTGTTAGCTCGTTAGCTCGGATTAGCAGTGGATCTAGTTGAGGCTGCAGCCGGAGACTCTCTCACCTGTAAACTGTCCAGGTGATTACTGAACCTCCTCCCGGTGATCCGGAGCGGCTCCAGATGTCAGCAGCACGTACCGACACACACACGGATCAGGTCCAGGTCTCAGGTCCGGGTCGCTCCGGGTTCGGGTCCCGACGGGTCACACAGACACAGCATGCAGAGAGCGGAGAGAGGAGCCGGATCAGAGCCGGGCAGGAGGAGGAGCAGGAGCAGGAGGAGGAGGAGGACCGGGAGAGAGCAGCTCACACACCGGGAGGAGACCGGAGGAGCACCAACACACACACACGCATTCACACACCAGCAGGCTTCCGTACACCGCGCTGCGCATGCGCAACTCCAGGGTACATTCAGGGTACAGAGTGTGAATAACCCATATACGGTCTATGGTGGAAGAACTATTCAGATTACTTATAAATACTTATATTATTTTTTTCTGAGTATCAAATTAGTACTAAAGTAGCAAAATAGTAAAGCCATGATTCTAAAGTAAGTTGGGACTTTATTGGAAACTGAAATAAAACAGAACATGATCATTTTCTGATCATTTTGGACATAGTCATGGAAAAAAAAATATTAGACCACCCTTTTTCTTGTTCATTTTAATGCCTGTTACAACTGCAGGTTTCTTTGTTTGGACAAATATAATTATAAAAACAAAGAGTTTAATTTATGAGCTGATATCTAGAAATTTTCCATGGTTTTCTTGATAATGATTTTTGTTATCAACAAAAAAAAACAAACATGGAAAAATAGCTAGATATCAGCTCATAAACTCTTAAGAGCTATTTTTTGTTGTGATCATTATATTTGTCCGAACAAAAGTACTTAAAGTACTAAATATGTTTAAAATTACATATTATTTTCCACTTTCTCTGAGTTTAATCTTTGAACTTCAGTTCTGATCATAACTACTAAATATTAATTCATTTTCAAAAAATTTACCCTTTAAATGCCAAATGATTTTTCCAGTAAAAAGAAAACAAACACAAAAACTGAATTATTTTCTGTAAATTGAATGCTCTTTTTTTTCAGTCAGTGATAATAAACAACAGGCTTTGTTTATGCATGTTTATATTTGTGCACTTTCAGGAAAAAAAACCTCTTACTGCTTCAATATTTCTTTTATGGAAAAAAAGCACAAATAAAGCCAAAATGATTTTCTGTGAACTACATTTTTACTATATTTATAACTATATTTTTTCACAGTTTGCCAATAATATTAATGATGATTTTCTTACAGGTTTTTTATTTGAGGACAAATAAAAGATGCTACTGCGATGCATTATGGGAAATGTAGGATCCTAATAAACCTTTTATTTATATTAAATCCTTTTATCTCTCAGAGAGAACCGCTCCTACAGGTCTGAAATCTGAACACTGGAGCCAGATTAAAGATTCACTAAACCACAAACAAACAACATAATTAAATACTCTTTGTTTTTGTTTGAAGCTCTCTTTGTTCCGGTCTTTTCTTTCTGCTGAATGTCTCCGAGCTGCTTGTTGCTGCCTGTAAACTATTTGCCTGCAGGCTGAGGGTGAGGCTGCTGCAGGAAACTGTCTGCAGCTAAACACACAGTGGGATATTAAAAAGAATTAAAAAACTGGTTTTAAGAAATAAGTCAAACATGAACCAATATCCTCAAACCAGTTTTTTTTTAATTTCCCTGCTGTTATTGTTTTCTCAGAGGACTTTTCCTGCAAACTTAAAGGTTTTTTCTGTCTTCTTATACGCAGGCAGAAAATGCATTTAATGAAAGTTTGTTATCCATCACATAAGGGTAAACAAAAGTATGTTTTCAAGCATTTTTGTTGATATTAAATATATATATTGTGAAATTAAACTGCAGAGAGAAATTCTTCTGTCTATCTGTCTGCTGCAGATCTCAATCTCTCTTTCTGTGTTCACATGCTGCAGATTTGCAGCTTAAAGGCTCTAAAAACCTGTTTTATCAGTTTCTTCCTTACTGCGACTGATAAGATCCAACAGGAACTCTGCAAACTTTCAGACTGGTTTGTTTCATTTACCTGGAAGATTCCTGTCCGTGAGGAATTATGATGACTCAGCAATTAATGAATGTTATTTTTAACCTAAACTTTGAGATTTGTGAATATTTAATATTTAAGAAATATTTTTAATTTCAGAAACATTTGCTCAAGGTAATTTAACACAATAAATATTTTCTAAGATAAAAAAATAAATGAAAAACAATCAAACATGTTGTGTCTTTATTCATTTTTTCCAAACTGAAGAATGTGGATCGTCTCGTTCTGCAGCTCAGGTTTGAATAAAGAAACATGATGAGTTGTGTTTGATTATTTATTATAATTTAAATAAAAACAACATGATACAAAACATAAAACTCCTAAAAACTCTTGTTTACTCTAAAAAATATCACTTTAAAATAGGACAGCCTTCCTTTCAGTGTTTAGCTGAAGGTGTCAAAGGCAATTTATATCATTAATAAAGTTATATAAAGGTTATTTCAGAAATTTATATCAGCCTCAATAAAATATAATAACTAAAAATGTATAAATGTAAAAACACCTCGAAACACATCCAGTGGAGATTCAAAGAACTACAAGAAAAAACTGCAGATTTCACTATTAAATGTTAAATATCTGTAACAAATATTGGCGTGCATGTTGTGTTTGTTTTCACAATAAAACCACTGGAACTCGTTTTAATTTAAAGGCAACATGAATCCAGCTGGAACAACAGATTTTAGAAAAAAAAACTCCTGAGTGAATTATTTCCTGCTGCAGGATTCGAGCATACGCTGATGACCTCATCATTTATCTCTCCATCTGTGATGTGCATTTGACTGTTTATAACTTATTCTATAAAATATAAAATCTAACTTTAGTCTCATGCGTCTATAGAGGAGCTGGGCTCTGAGAGGGTCGGAGCCGTGAAGCTGACTCGGACGTCCCGCGGGTAAAAACCCTGAAGAACTCCGTCCACGACGACGTCAGGGAGATCTGCAGGACAAAAACACAGTTTTTACTGTCAGAATCTGTTTAAAAACACAATTTCTGATCTGTGAAAACCATGTTCTATTTTATATTTAATAGGCTACACTAAATGCAGACTTCACAGTTTTTTTTCTTATGTGGACCACATTAGACCAGGTCGAGATAGAAAACCTGTGCACCTGAAATAAGTTTGAAGGCTATAAATGCAGTTTCTGATTTGTGAAAGCTTTGTTCTATTTGTGGAAATGCAGTAAAGTGCTTTTTTCACACCTGCACCAAGTCAGACCAGGTCCAGATAGTTAAACCAGAGTACCTAGACTGCTCAAACTGGACTAGATGATCTCAGAGAGACTAAAGACTCTTTATTTCAAAGTAAATCACCAAACAACAACACACACTTCTTTCACGTCTTTCTCACCTGATCTGCAGTCGGAGAGATATGGGTCCTGAAAGAAACCCAACACTCGCTGATTTGGAAACGAATAACTGAGGAAAGAAAAGTTAATATGATCTGTTAGTGAAATGCAGCAGAGATGCTTCTATTTATATATTAACCCACGAGTCTCCTCTTTACTGACACGCCCACTTTATGCTGATAACATGCAGTAAATGTGTTATTGTGTCCTCTTGTATGTGAAACTTTGTGCATCCTGGGGTCCCTAAACAGTCTGTGAGCTGCATACAGCGGGTATCGATGTAAAGCTGAGACTTTTGTGGAGTCAATGGGCCTGATTTTATTCATGTAAGATGATATTAACATTTTTATTGATGCTCCAGTGGTCAAAGTGTTAAATTTAGCACCAAATGTCAAACAAATGGTATTAAACCAAACATTGCTGCAAGAAAAACATAAAACATAACTGAGCATGAGAATTTAGAACTGCACAAGAACTTAAATTTTTACTTAAATATAAAACCATTTACAATACTCAAGTGCACAAATACAAATAAAAAAAGATTAAATAATAAATAAAACAATAAATAAACATCTCACCTGTCATCCTGACTGTCCAACTCATCCAGAGATCTGAAATTAATTCAGAAAACAGTTACAGATTTCCTGCAGAGATGCTGTCAAAATAAAGGTCAAAATACAGGGCAGGCTTTGGTAGCTAAGCAACCAGGGCCAGGTGGTGACCACCAATCAGAGCAGAGCAATCAACTGAAATCCACTGCTACTGTGAAGCCACTGACAGAGAGCGAAAAACCTTCTTCCTGAACGTCTATATATGTGTTTTGTGGAGAAAAATGAAGAAATTGTCTTTGTAGAGCGATCAGAAGAAACTGGTACCTCTGCTTTCCTCCAGAAATGTTCCCTCCTTTTTACCATGGTGGTCTATGAGGCTGTGGGTGGTGTTGGTGGATCATCTGTGGTCCTACGCCCAAACTATAACTCTATAACAGCTTCACCACACCAATGTGAGGGAGAAGATGAATTTTCCTACGTTTCCATGTATAAATTATTTCTGTAGAGTGGAATCTGCGGCCTCGAGCTCAGTTTTTTTTTGACAATTTTTTCTCTCCCTCTGCACTCTAGCTATGATGTCATCCACTCTAGCCTCTCAATAGGGGAACATTGGGGAGATTTTTTTGGTGTGTATTTGCAGAATAATTTGAAAACCATTTGCCGAAACCCTTAGAAAAGTCAAAGCACACTTGTCATGGCTGAGCCGGTCGATTTGATACCTTTTCTAGTGTATGTGCGACCTAGACGACCGAAAGAAATGGAAGAATAAAATCTAAGATTAAGCCTGGTGGACAGTATATAGTTTGCTCTTTCATTCACGAAACAAAACAAAAAAAACTGAAAAAGAATTGAACTGAACATAATATTTAAACATTTCTGCGTCGTCATCCTGAGTGATTCTGTGTTTGGGTTCGGTGCTGCGGCTCCTTGACACTGTGAGAAAAAACTTTTATGATGTTGCCGCGTTGCCCCGAATCCAGAAATAGCGAGGCTAAAAATATAAGGGGGAGTCTGAGGACTTACTCCATGCTGCTGACCTTCATCCCCGTGTGGAAATGTTTCAGATGCAGGAAGTCGAGCAGAATCTGCGGCACGTCCTCGTTCTCATAGATGATGTCCTGAAACATCAAATTATTTACATTTATGAAGTGAAAACTTTTTGTTTCTGAAGGTTTATGGATGAAAAGTTGATTAAAACACATTTTTAATCAACTGTACAACTGTAAATTCTGTTTAAAATGAAGTAAAATAAGAGCTCATAGTGGGTTAAACGAACAGTTTAAAGTGACATAAATAAATAAATATACATAAATCAAATTTGAGTCACTATGTGCTTGCTGTTATTAATTTAGTCGACTTTGTTGTGTATCAAGATATCTCCATGTATGATTTAATCACATAATGATTTATGGATTAAAAGTTGATTAAAATTAAAATGAAGTAAAATCAGAGCTTATAGTAGATAAAATGAAAAGTTTAAAGTGAAATAAATAAATAAATAGACATAAATGTATCAGGATATTTACATATATGATTTCATCAAATAATTGTTTTTTTATGGATGAAAAGTTGATTAAAACACATTTTTAATCTATATAAATGAATATTTTTATGTTCTCCTCTTAACAGCAACATGTTACATTAAACATTTGGTACATTTAAATGTTACGTAGCTGCTTTACAGAATAGTTAGTAAACTTGAAATTTCTCCTTCTCCCTCTTTTAGTAATCATTTCCAGGAGTTTTTCAGTGATGATCTAAACCTTTGCATGTCTACTTTAGTGAAATAGTCTCGTTTAGGTGTTAAAAAAGACGTTTAAAAAGTGAAATAAAAGAACTTGTGAGCGCCTGCAGGACTTCCCTCCTCAGTCTGAACCTCAGACTATATAAAGAGTCTTAATAAACGGTTATTTATATGTTTATCTTTATATTTTTGAGCAGCTACCTGGACGTAGTCCTCCAGCTCCTGCCTCCTCTGCTCCAGAGGTTTGGTCCTCAGATGTTGGTTCCTTTTGCTCGGGAAGTCTGGAGTCTGGATGATCTTCCTGAGCTGCAGGAGAACACGAGACCAGACACAAAACAGCTGAAATTAAAGAAAATCTGTGGAATATATTAACCCTTTGATGCACAACATGGTCTAAAGTGACCCAAAAGAGTTTTTATGTTCTATATCTTTGCAATAAATTATTTTCATCATTCAGTATTCCAGGTTTTCCTCAATTATTTTGTTTTTGATCATCATACATCCTAATTTTTATGTTTTCCTTTATTCATTTTTTCATAAAATGCCTTTTTGTGTCACTACTCTTCTAATGCACAACATGGGTAAAAAAAGACCCATATCCATTTTAGTAGCTTGCTAAGCTAAATACTTAGCTAACTTCTTGGCTAAGTATTTAGCTAAGTAGCTTGCTAAGCTAACTACTAACGTCTTGGCTAAGTATTTAGCTAAGTAGCTTGCTAAACTAACTACTTAGCTATTTCTTGGCTAAGTAGTTAGCTTAGCAAGCTACTTAGCCAAGTAGTTAGCTATATAATAATACCCTTTTTTTCTATGTATGAGAAGCAAAATGGAAATAATGATATGTTGTTATCAAATGCAATATATTTAAATAATACTTGGAATATTCAATCATAAAATAAGTTGATATCAAAAGATAGAGCACAGAAACACACAGCAGCATTAAATAACATGGGAAATTAATGCGGGTCATTTTTGACCCATGTTGTGCATTAGAAGGTGTTTATATGTTGTGCATCAAAGGGTTAAATATATTAAATATGAACAATGTGAATATGTTTGACCTGGAGATCATGTGAACTCTGATCTGGTTGAACCACAATAAAAAGTTCTATGTTCTATTAAAATAAACCTGGTAAAGGCGATAAACATGAGGTGATTCCATTAAAAGACGATAAATCATAATGTTTATTTATCTCTAATACATATATTTATTTTATAAGCTTCATCTTGTTCATTTAGATCCATGTAAACTGTTTATAATAACTCACACATCCCGCAGTATAATGTATACAGGAAACAACATTAAATAACATATTATTACTGTATGGTTTCTGTATTATTACAGTTTTATTATTTTGTGCTGTGGTGAAGAAACATACTTTCCTGTGCAGCGTCTGGAACTCGCTGTATCTTCTGAGAACAAAATGTTTCCTCCCGTTAAACAGAACTTCAACTCGGAAAAGCTGCAAACAAACAAATAAACAAATAAACAAACAAACAAGCAAACAAACAAGCAAACGGTTATTCACAATCTGACAGTAAAGATCATTTAAAGTGTGTCATGCTTTTTAAAAAATATATATTTTCACTCAAATCGTCAGCTTAACTTTAATTTTTTCCAGGCTTTTAATTAGAATGACAAAGAAAAAATATTATGAGATCAAGAAGACGGAAAACGGTTTTATAGTGAGCTTAATATCATTTTTATCACATTTATGATCAAATGAAGACAAACAGATATGATCAGGTAAAGCAGAATAAAAATATAATTTATATTCTAGTAAAGATTTGTCTTTACCACATAACAGTTTGTTTTACCTCTGAGTACATTAAACAATTTTTTATTTTGAAATATAAAATAAATGAATTTAAAAAATAAATAAAGTCATAAGATAAATAGTTTATTTTAATTTTATTTATTTTGAATTACTTTTTATTAATTATTCAATAAAACAATATAATAATAATAATAATAATAATAAAGTAAATTTAAATGAAGTTTAAAAGAATAAGGGCTTGGATTACCTCAAAGAAAAAATAAAATAAAATGAAACATATCTTGATATATATTATATTTTAGCAGCTTGTAGTGACGTCATGTGTCCAGCAGGAGGCGACACAGAGCTTCACACTTTAGATCAATAAATCAGAGAAATAAATAATAAATCAATGTTCCTCAACACTGAAACTTTTATTACACATTTAATACTCACTGCATGTATGATAAAATGTTTATTATAATGTTTTATTGTTTATCATGTCTGTGTTTCTTTAGATTTCTCAGGTGATTATCAAACATTTTTAAAACATAAACTGAATTATTTATATGTTTATTTGCATTTTGTTTAAAAAGAAATGTCATACAGGGGAAAAAAGTTAATAAATAGAGATAAAATACACGTGACGGTGAGAAGGCTTCTCGTCTGAAAACCTCAAAACAGAAAGAAAAAATATAACATATAAAATATGTAATGATGCAAAAACTTCACAACATGGAAAATAAACTTTTTTAAATTTAGAATTTTTAGATTTTTATAACCAAAGTTTGGATCCTTTAAACTTCATCAGTAAAATGTATTTATTTATTTGTTTATTATTTTATTTATTTATTATTTTATTATTTATTTATTCTTTATGGACATTTCCTCCAATGAATCTGACTCCAAGATTTTTGAAGGTGTGCATCAGATTTCATGTTTTTATATTTCTACAGTTACGACTTTTGTTATTTTGCACACAGAGACTGTGTGTGTGTGTGTGTGTGTGTGTGTGTGTGTGTGTGTGTGTGTGTGTGTGTGGCCCCTCCCTGTGTGAGGCCCCCGGGGACATTTATCTCACAATAAAAAAAGGAGAGACGTGTAAATCTATACGTTTTGTTTTCTATTCCCAATAAAAAGGTGTTTTTTTAAGGATAATATTTCCGCAGACGTGTGGGAAAACATCATCTCTTATTCTCAAAATAGTTTTATGTCTGTAAAAACACTGAATCTGAACAGAAAGTGAAATATTTTAACTTTAACTTATTGTCTGAGTTATTTATCTCAGATGCAGATTAAAATAATAAAACATGAGGTGAGTTTCCTGCTCTCCACTCCTACAGATTAATGAATTAAATGCATTTTATCTCAATAAATAAACACTATTGAGGAACTTTGTGCTGCAGAGGAGAAACTGTTTGAGTGTTTGAGCAGAACAAACTGTCCTCAGTGACTTTAGAGACTTTATCAGAAAAGTCAACAGAAAGTCTTTCAGGTTTTAACGTCTTTGTTGTGGGAGCGAGGAGTTAAACAGAGAATTCTTCAGGCTGCTGCCACTTTGTTTTAACACGTCGGTGTGAAAGTTTATTACAGATTCAGGAGCAGCTGACTCTCTGCTTTACCTCACAGTAGAAACATCTCAGAGAACTCACAGAGAACTCATTTTAAAGTAAAGTTTCCTCACTAAGAATCAGTTCAGAATCAGCTTTTAATTAGAGTTTTATTTCCCTTTTATTTAAATTATTTTCTTTTTTTTCTCCATACATGTTTGTTCATGTTGTTTTAATGTTTAATATCTGTAATAATGTTATCTAACCTTACACTGTATGCTTTTATATTTGTATTTCTGTTTACTTTTATTCTTTTATTTCCTTTTTAATGAGTTCCTATTACTATTTTACTGTTTCATTGTTGTTGTTTTTTTGTAGTATTTCATGAGCTTTTAATTAAGTTTTTATTTCCCTTTTATTAAATTTTTTAACCTTTTAATTGTAATACATTTGCATAAACATGTTTGTTAATTTTAATGCTTTATATCTGTAATAATGTAATCTAATCTCATACTGTATGCTTTTATTCTTTTATTTCCTTTTTAACTCTAACTGTTTTTTGATTGAGTTTCTTTTACTTTTTTTATTGTTTGTTTATTACTACATTTGTGTATGATTGTATTGTATATTAATAACTTTACAGCTCTTTGGTCAAATTAGGTTGTTTTAAAATGTCTATAAATAAACTTTGACTTGTCTCTATTGTCGTATGATATTTTCCTTTTTTCTTTTGTTTGTTTTAATGTGTTCTATATAATAAACTTGACTTTACTAACTTTACTTAATAAAAAGCTGATTCTTCAAGCAAAAATGCATCATCATCATGCTAAACACTGACTAAAAACATGTTCTCATGAGCTTTTAATTAAGTTTTTATTCCCCTTTTATTTAAATTGTTTTACCTTTTAATTCTAATACATTTGCATCAAACATGTTTGTTCATTTTAATGTTTTATATCTGTAATAATGTTATCTAACCTCATACTGTTTGCTTTTATATTTGTATTTCTGTTTACTTTTATTCTTTTATTTCCTTTTTAACTCTAACTCTGATTTTTAGACTTAGTTTCTATTACTATTTTAATGTTTTATTTAGTTTTTTTTAATGATTTCATTGTTTTTATTTATTACAACATTTGTGTACAATTTTTATATTATTTTAATAACTGTACAGCACTTTGGTCACCTGAGGTTGTTTTTAAATGTCTATAAATAAACTTTGACTTGATTTGACTCTATTGTTGATATGATATTTTCCTTTTTTTATTTTGTTTGTTTTAATGTGTTCTATATAATAAACAGGACTTGACTAACTTGAAGTTCATAAACTGAGACTGAAACTGATTCTGAAGGTAAAAATGCATCAAAATAAACATGAAGAACCAAAAGTTCTCATTATGTAGAACGTCCCATTTCACATTAATATATTAGATTAGATATTATCATAAATATTGATGCATTATAGTGTCTCAGCACCTGAATTTTCTCATTTTTTTCTTATATTTAGTTCTTTTGCACATGATTTTGATACTGTTTATTATCTTTTTCTTATTTTTTAAACGATCAGCGATTATGAACATGCAGTATTGATTTTTAAAAAGCTTTTTATTTTCTCTGTTATCACTTCTATAATTGATTTACAATATAATACAATATTATAATAATATATAACAAAAGGACTCCTTCATCTGTGGCTTCTTTTAAAAACAGAATGAAAACATGTTCTCATGAGCTTTTAATTACGTTTTTTATTTCCCTTTTATTTTAATTGTTTCCCCTTTTAATTCTAGTACATTTGCATCAAACATGCTTGTTCATTTTAATGTTTTATATCTGTAATAATGCTATCTAACCTCACACTGTTTGCTTTTATATTTGTATTTCTGTTTCTTTAGTCATATTTGATATTTGTCTATTTTCTTTTTGTTTTGTTTTTATTTATTGAAGCACATTAAACATCGAGTCTGTCATATGAAATATGAATAAACTTGACTTGACTAACTTTAGTTCATAAATTCAGACTGAAGCTGATTCTGAAGGTAAAAATGCATAAAAATAAACATAAAGATTTCACATGAATATATTACATTAGATATTATATGATTGTAATTATTGATGCATTAATGTATTCAATCCATTCGACTCATCACATCAAAATGTTGTTGTTTTTTTATTTAATCCGGTCTTTTAAAAAAAATATATTTAGTCCCTTGGCACATCATTTAGATAGTGTTTAGTTATAATTTTATTTTTAAATAAATTATTTTTTTTCAACTGATACTGAAAATGCAGTATTGTTTTTTTTATAAAACTTTTTATTTTATTCTTTCTTTTCTCTGATTTTATTTCGAATTGTTTCACAATGTAATACAATATTATAACATTATATAATAATTTAAAATATTTCTGCTGCTGCCTCTGAGTTTCGTTCCAGAGTCAGTAAACAATACTGAAATATGAAATACCACTTTATGAACTTCCTATTTGTGTAATTTGAAACCTTTATTATATCAGTCAGGCCATAAAATGTTTGTTCCTCAGAAACTTATCAATCACAACAAATGTTGTGGCACTTTTTATTATGATAAATATACTTTTTGGGCACAAATGTGTTAAATCTGCAGCTGGTGAAGGTGGAGCTAATTTTAATCTTCTTCTATGATATTACGTCATCATTTATTAGTTTATTTTATTTGGTAATATTAGTTTAAATATGCAAAGTAATTAAATGTTGTAAAGTAAAAAGTAGTGAAGTGTAAAATAAATTAAGTTTTTGGTGCATTCATTCAAGTTTACTTACTGCAATTAAATTCAACATTTCCATCCAGTTTAAATGATTTAACTTTAATTTTCTTTAATTAACACATTAATAATATAAACCTAACAGCTGTAGTTACATACTTTTCTTATTCATCTGAGTTTTATTTGATTTATTTAATAAATGAAACTTTTGTTTTTTCTTGTTTTTCTTTACTTTATATTTCTCTGGGAAGCTTGTGAATATTCCCCAGGCATCAATAAAGTTTTATCTTAATCTTTTAATCATACATCACAATTTATTTGTTCTTAATATTTCTAATATTAATCACAATCTGCAAAGTAACTAAAAGTAGTGGAATGACTTGCAGTGACGAAGAAAAGCAGAAAATGGAAAATATTCAAGCAAAGTTCATCAAAACTCACTGGGGTAAACTCAAAATAACTTTTTGGTCTTTTTACTCACTTTAATTACACTAAAAATTAATTATGTTGGTCACAAACAAACAGAATGCATCAACAGTAATCACATGAATTACATAAACTTAAATCATTTCAGTAAGTCTGTAGCTATAGTTACAGACTTTACTTATTTATCTCAGATTTATTTGATTTATTTAATAAATTATACTTTTTTCCCCTTTAGGTTATCTTTATGTATTAGATTTAGATTTGACTTTATTAATCCCACAGCGGGGAAATTTCTTTGTTACAGCCGACCACAAAATTTTCACACAAAATGATTACCCTTTAAGATAAAGATAAAAAATAAACAATCTAAGAAAAAGACATTTAACAATATACAATATACTATATACAACTTAGTGCAAATTATATGAAAAAATGTGCAAAAAAGAAAGAAAGAAAAACTCCAACACGTTATGTTGGTCATTTTATATGTATTTGCAGTGGTGGAATGTAACTAAGTACATTTACTCAAGTACTGTACTTAAGTACAATTTTTAGGTATTTGTACTTTACTTGAGTATTTCCATTTTATGTAACTTTTTACTTCTACTCCACTACATTTTTAGGCAAATATTGTACTTTTTACTCTAGGATTTAGCTGCCAGCTTTAGTTACTTTTCAGGTCAAGATTTAACATAATATATATGATCAATGTAAAGTGATTAGACGTTTTCTTAATTAAATCTTTTAACAATATATTAAGTAATTAAGTGAGCCCAATCTTTACAAAATTAAAACACTGCATACTTTAAATCACCAATACAAATAATGTAATAATATATTTAGAATATATAAAACAATCATAGTGGGTCCATTCCGCATAACCCGAGTACTTTTACTTTTCATACTTTAAGTAGATTTTGATGCTGATACTTTTGTACTTTTACTTCAGTAAGATTTGGATGCAGAACTTTTACTTGTAGTGGAGTAATTTCACAGTGTGGTATTAGTACTTTTACTTAAGTAAGGGATCTGAATACTTTTTCCACCACTGTGTATTTGAAGTAAACATGACAAAAATATCAAACATTTCTTACTTTCTTCCACCACAGAATTTTAAATAAAACTCTGTTGTTATCGTGATAGTTTCAGAGTTTCCTGCACACTGTCAAAAATAATCTGTTAAATTTACGGTAAAACACCTGCAGCTGTGGTTGCCAGAATTTTACCGTAAAAATTACAGTGATTGGGTTTTCTACTGTAAATTTAAATGTAAATATCAGTCTAAACTGTAATTTAGACTGAGTAGTCCGTTTATTAAAAAGGTAATTGTGTCCTTGAGACAATATGGTATTTCTTCATTCATTTTACATGATTTTTAAAAATACTTTTACAGTAAAACTGTGTTTTTCAAAAGTTTTGTTCTATTCTGTGACAGTAATTAAAAGTGTCTATTATGGTGATATGCAATTTTTTTTTATTTTAGGCCGTATTTCTCATGCAATTTGACAGCATTTTACTGTAATTTCTACAAACACTTTTTACAGTGCAGCTCTGACATGTAAAAGCCGACTCTCCCTCAGCTCACCTGACTCACCTGGTGGCGCACTTTACCTTCACTTTCACTCTGAAAACACGCGCTAGACTCTAATAACTCAGTAAAAAGGAGATTTAAAGTGTTTGTGGAGGAATAAAACGTGAAACCGCTGCAGAGAACACAGTGAAAGAGGTTCCTCACCTTCTTGGTCCTCCCGGACTCGTCCTCCTCCTTCTCCATGGACGGGATCGACACCTGGATCATCGGGAAGTCTTCCTCCCACATCAGAGTCCTCGAGACCCGCAGAGAGTTCAGAACCAGTTAGGAACCAGTTAGAGTGGAAACCAGTTAGTTAGAGTGGAGACCAATAAGGACACAAGACCGGGACCCGGAGAAACCACCGAGGCGGACTGAGAGTCTGAGAGTCGCTTTCTTCCTGCTGCTCCACCTACACACTAATGAGACACACACACACACACACACACACACACACACCAGGAGCGACGTTAAAGGTGCAGTCCAACCGCCAGTGGCTTTATTTTATTTGCGTATTTTTTTAAAATGAAAGTAAATAATTAGAGATAAAATACATGAGCAGGTGAGAAGAAAGACAAAATATAACATGTAAAATAAAAAATATTCAGCAAGAACTGATCACAATTTATATTAAGATTATCTCCTAATTTAAAAAAAATTACTAAGAGAAAATAATTTTAGGTATATATATATATATATATATATATATATATATATATATATATATATATTAGGGCTGCAACTAACGATTATTTTCATTATCGATTAATCTGTCGATTATTTAAATGATTCATCGATTATTGTTTGGTCAATAAAATGTTGAAAAATAATAATATAATATCAGTGTTTCCCAAACCACAAGATAACGTCCTCAAATCTCTTGTTTCGTCCACAAACCAAAGAGATATTCAGTTTATTGTCATAAAGGAACAAAGAAACCAGAAATATTCACATTTGTCTGCTCAAAACAATTATTGGATTATCAAAATAGTTGACGATTAATTTAATAATCAATTATTGTTCGATTAATCGAATAATTGTTACAGCTCTAATATATATATATGTGTGTGTGTGTGTGTGTGTGTGTGTATTTTCTTGATAACAAAAAAATCATTATGAAGAAAACCATGTTAAATATCAGCTCTTAAATTAAACTCTTATCAGCTATTTTTGTTATTATCATTATATTTGTCCAAACAAATGTACTTTTAGTTGTACCAGGCATTAAAAAAAACAATGGTCTAATATTTTTTTCCATGAATGTATATATATATATATATATATATATATATATATATATATATATATATATATATATTTATATCCTTACATTAGTAGTGAATATATGGAGTCTTGGTTAAAACTGTTTGTCAAACTTCTATCAGAAAAGTTGACACCATGCACATATATCATAAATAAAGTCATATTTCAGTATATATGTATAGCAGCCAGTCAGAGGAGGGTAAAGTGTGTTTTCTGAGTAAAAAGGTGAATAAACCGTCTGTGTTTGAGACTAGAAGCCTTCAGGAAGCATCACATGTCGCTCTCAGACCTTATAAAGCTTCACTTCCCACTGAGGCTGAAACCCAAAGTAAAACAAAAACGATAAAAGGGATGTAAACTCAGACCACACAAACACAAACGGTACTCACATCCTCTCAGCTCAGACCGACCGGTGTCTCTGTCTCTGTGTGAAGAGCTGCAGCTGATTTCTGTCTGTTGGTCTCAATAACAATCACATGCTGCGTCTGTGACCCGCCATCATGGGATTTATATCTTCCCATCCCTGTTGTTCCTTTAAACAGGCAGGAAAAAGCTGAGTGCAGCAGCTCTGTGTGACCTCACAGAGTCACAGATGAGTCTGGGTAAAAATATAACAGAGTTTTACTACAATCATGAGGATCCTGAACAGTCAGTGAGTCTGAAAGCTCCCAGTCAGCAGATACACGCTAACAAACAGGAAGTCAGTCTGCTAACCTTTGGACATTTTCTAAAATTAAATTATCGTCTTCTACAGGCTTCTGTGTGTGTGTGTGTGTGTGTGTGTGTGTGTGTTTGTCTGTAAGAATCAGCTCCAGATTAGTTCTGCAGGTTCCTGTCTGTCTGCTGAAGAACCTCTCAGTGATTCATAATGTTTCATAAATCTGATTTAATTGATTATTTCCTCTCTCCTCCGGCCTGTAGGGGGCGCAACCAGGCGGCAACCTCCTGGTCTGAGCAGGGAGGCAAACCAGGAAGTGCCTTAAGCTGCATTCTACCAAAAAATTCCAGCAGGGGGCACTGATGGGGGCTGCAGAAGCATTTTTGTCCATTCATTTCAATACAAAATGAGAAAACTTCTCACTTGATTTATTCCCTCAGAAATGTTTTTCAGGACAACACTATGGTCTCAATCACTAGTAAAAAAATCAAGACAATCTGATGTTAATAGTTCTAATAATGGCCCCATTGAGAAGAAAATAGAAGATAAAGAATCGTATGATTTGGGGGCGGGGCTACCTTTGATTGACAGGTCACTAACAAGGTGAGCCGTCATCAGGAGAGAAGCAGAGCAATGCGTATCCACGGCAACGTGTCAATAAAGTTATATATAATGTTATATAGATATAAAAAAGGACATTTAGTGGTTTGGTCTTATAACTTTGACCCTTTCACTGTATTTTCCCTTAATGTTTATTTGAATGTTTTGTTCATTAAAAATGTCTTGTTCAACCGAAAGATATGTCATTTGACTGATATTATCAATTACTGACCGATAGAGGCCGATCTGTTGTATGTGCTGTCAGATATGTGCCGTTATTTACTTCTTTTTTTTTTACACAATATATAATGCAGCAAATGTAGCTTGCCCCGATTTGGAAATATTAAAATCACTATAAATTTGAAATTATTTCATTAAAAAAAGTCAGTAATTGACTGAACTGAACAGTAATTATGTTTATTTAGCTATTTATTTTATTCCTATTTCTTCTTTATTTCCCGTTATCATTCATAGAATTGGCTGTGTGACAAGTGACAATGTAATACCTTGCTTGTATAATGTATAATATTGTAAAACAATTTTAAATATTATTTAATAAAGCTTTTTGTTTGAGAAACATAAAATAAAATAAAAACAATGTCTTGTTCAGCGTTTGGTTGGACTAACAGACACTCCAAGGAGTTTTTTTTTGGTGCCAAAACTAACATCCCAGTGAATGCTCCAGTCTTTGGTCTGATCCTCGTCTCCAGAAAACAAGATGGCGACGACAAACCAACGGATGACGTCATCGTCACTACGTCCGTTATTTATACAGTCTATGGGTGCAACTCACAACTGCTTCAGCTACAGAGCAAACACAGTCCTGCAGTCTGCTCAACTAAAAAAAACAGCTGCAGCTCTGAATGAACAGTGAAGCCAATGATTCAGTACCTTAAAACTGCATTATCTTCAATTTCCAGCAGGGGGCGACTCCACTGGCTGCAGAAAGAAGTCTGATTGCATTGAAGACAACAGGAATATGAGTCTACTACTGACTTGATTTGTGACCTCAGTAAACATTCTCATAATCAGTTTATGGTCTCAGTCGTTAGTTTCAAGTCTTCAGTACAACATGTTTATGTAGTGAATTATGGTCCAGTTAGAGTGAAACAGGGAAGGAAGCAGGGAGGGGTTAGGGCGGGGCTACAGTGTGATTGACAGGTTGCTTCCACAGTGCACTGTGTGTTTTCATTTTTGCACCGTTTGTTTTCACTTCATCAGGAACCTTTCGATCTTAAAAAAAAGCCTTAAAAACTAGTTTTAGTTTTCAAGGTGTTACAGGACAGCAAGTTTATTTGGTTACTATTATTCCTGTTTTGTTATTGTTATTATTTAGTCAGGCAGCTTAGGACCTCTCACATTCACACTTTAACCTCTCACATTCACACTTTAACCGCTCACATTCACACTTTAACCTCTCACATTCACACTTTAACCTCTCACATTCACACTTTAACCTCTCACATTCACACTTTAACCTCTCACATTCACACTTTAACCTCTCACATTCACACTTTAACCGCTCACATTCACACTTTAACCTCTCACATTCACACTTTAACCTCTCACATTCACACTTTAACCTCTCACATTCACACTTTAACCTCTCACATTCACACTTTAACCTCTCACATTCACATTTTAACCGCTCACATTACAATTTTACCTCTCACTTACACACTTTTACTTCTCACATTCACAATTTTACCTCATATACACTTTCACCTCTCACATTGTTTTACCTCTCAAATTAACAATTTAACCTCTCACATACACACTTTTATCTCTGGTGGCAGTTTAGGACCAGATTTTAGAAGAAAGGGGACACGCCAGACAAAAGCACCAAATTATTTCCATCCACACATCCTCTCCATCACCATAAGTTTCAATTTTTGATGGGAGCCACTTCATCAAGATTGTGGATCAGAGATGGCATATAAAGTCTATGAGAACCAATATATCTTCTAAGCCACTTAGAAGGTCAATCTTGGTGTCAAAATCTACATTTTCTGTGTCAAAGAATCATTTAAAGCTATTGAGAATATCACTAGATGATTATTTGATCAAATTGATATGTTCATTTTTTCACGGTTTTCTTGATGATTTTGGTTATTATCAATAAAACCATGTCAAATGTCTAGATATCAGCTCTTAAATTAAACTCTTATCAGTTATTTTTGTTGTTATCATTATATTTGTCCAAACAAATACCTTTAGTTGTACCAGACATTAAAATTAACAAGAAATTGAAGAAAACAAGGGTCTAATAACTGTTTCCATGCCTGTATATTGACATTTCTACGTCACTATTGAAAGTTTACAATACTTCTAATAGGAAAAACAACCCAAGTGGAGAGGAAAAAAAGACACAGGAGTCTGAAGGTGTTAATTAACTTTCCGAGTGTAAACAGTGCAACTTTTATTGATTTGTTTTAAAAGAAGTTTCTATGACACAGTGCTGACGTCGCTCTGCACATTAATGAGTGGAGACAAACAGAACGAGGCTGAAAACAAGCGTCTGACGGTCAGAAGGAACAAAAAACATCTGCAGGTCCAGAGAAGACAAGAATGTGAGATTAAAGCTGAGATGGAGAGTTCAGACTGAGCTTCATCAGGACGTTTAGTATCTGAAGCACAAAGTCTTTTCCTGCATGTTGTTGCCCATTTACTAGAAATAAAACACAGAATTTAATGCTGAAATGATCAAGATATAATTCTGACAACTCATCAGAGCTGCAAAGATTAAAGGATTAATTGATTATCAAAATCTTTGCTGATTCATTTAATAGTTGACAAATAAATCTACAGTCAGTTTTAAGAAAAAAGTTTAAAAAATTATCTCTGCTCCCATCTTCTTAAATGTGAATATATAGTCATGGAAACAATTATTAGACTATTGATTTCTTCAATTTTTTGTTCATTTTAATGCCTGGTACAACTAAAGGTACATTTGTTTGGACAAATTTACATTTATTTTATTATTAATTTTATTATTTAATCATTATAACAACAAAAAAAGCTCATAAGAGCTGATATCTAGATATTTTTCATGGTTTTCCTGATAATTATTTTGGTTATTATCAAGAAAACCATGTTAAATGTCTCTTAAATTAAACTCTTATCAGCTATTTTTGTAATATTTGTCCAAACAAATGTATCTTTAGTTGTACCAGGCATTAAAATGAACAAGAAAATTAACAAAACAATGGTCTAATCATGTTTTAAATGACTTTAAATGTATATATTTCACTCCTCCATGACAGTAAAATTATTATCTTTTGAGTTGTGGACAAAACAAAACATTTGAGGACATTATTTTGGGCTTTTGGAAACAGAAATTGACATTTTTCACCATTTTCTAAACAAACTGATCACGTTATTAATTGATTAATTAAATCATTGACAGATTGGCAATAAAAACAATAATTGTGAGTTGCAGCTCTATCAGTAAAAATACTTCATCATGCAAAAATACCCAACAGTCACTGTCCCATCACCTCTAAACATCTTTAGTGAATTAAAGCTGAGCTGAGTTTACATTTAAGGTCTCAGAGGTCCAAATAAATGTGTCGCTGCTTTTCTTTCTCACAGAACATTTGCTGAGCTGTTTGTTTGTTTGTGTGGAAGAATAAATCTAAATCTACATTGTTTGCATTCATGATAAACAGGTGTGAGAAATGAATAAAAACAGAAAATCCACAGAGGCGCCTGTGAGTCAAGACTCAGGGAATAGGACGCTATTAATAACAACTATCAACACTAACAGAATGAAAACAGGTTTTTCTTTTTGGTTGAACAAACTTTGAAGCATTTTTTAATTGAAGTGTGTAAAAAGAAATCAGCACGTAATGATAACAGTCAGTTTTTTATATGATGTGATTCTGGTGTTTGCTGCAGACAGAAACGTTCAGTTTGTGCATGAAAACCTGAGTGCAAAGGTGGAAAATTTGAAGAAAAAGAATCTTGAAATAATGCAAAAAAAAAAGGTTTTACTCTTGGCTTAGTGAGAATCTGTAACAGTGTTGATAGAAAGACATTTAGTGAATCAGTTGTGATGTTTTCCTCTCATTAATATATGAAACACACATGATTTACTGTCAGTTTTCTAGTTTCTCTTCCAGTGAAACCATCTTTTTTTCTGTAACGGTTAATAAAAGAAACTCTAACAGAGAATTGGCGCCACCTGCTGTTCATCTCTGTAACAGCTGGAGATGGAAACAAACATTCATTTACATTTATTTTAATTAATTTTCTTTTCAAAATTATGTTTAATTTTTACTTGATTTGGACGGAAACCTGACTGCTGCTGTCAGTTTTATCTTGTTATTCGTCTTTTATTACATTTTATTATCATATATTCTTGTTCTTATGTCATTTTTAATCTATTTTTTATTTCACTTGGTTTTTCTATTTGCTGTAATTACTCTTAAATGTTTCTTTTATTACATTTCATTATCATATATTTTCATTTTTATGTCATTTTTAATCTATTTTTTAATTTCACTTGGTTGAAATTACTGCTGAAATTACTCTTAAATGTTTCTTTTCTTTTTCTTTTATTACATTTTTATTGATTTTGTGCAACGACGTGTAGGTTTTGAAATTACATTTGTCTTTTTTTAATGTTTTTTATGATTTTATCAGCTGATCTTTCATCTGTGAAACTGTATAGTTTGATGCTTCATGTCTGATCTCTGATAACAGAAACAGAATCTGGGGAGTAAACAAAATCTTTACACAAGAATATATATAATTTTAAAAAATCACTAATTTGTAGCAAATGGGCTCCAACATGGAAACACAGTGAAGTTTTGCGTTGACACATTATTATTTTATCTTTATGGCTGCTGTGGCAGAAACTTTCTCCCAAAACCGATTTCACCAAAAACACCATTCTGACTTAAAAAGGCACAGACATTTGTAGTTATAGAGTAAAGTTTGCACTATGATTGAAATCATATCTAAAGTATTATAAAATATCAGATTTAAGCGTGTTGGATGAGGTTCTTATCCACAGTCAGAGTTCACCTGCCACCAGGTGAGTTTCAGTTACACTAAAAGTTATTATCGACTCTCTTCAAAGCCACCAGACTTCATTCACAAAAACACTCATTTTACCTCACAGGAAATAGGAGTTGCTGGTCTGATGTTGCCTCAATCGGTTGCTGTTTTATAAGGTTTATAGTTCAGATTCACTTAAAAATGCCAATAAATCCACTTTAAAAGTCTTTATCCGTCAGTTAAAGCCTACCCTGCACAATGGGTTTTAAATTATGTTATAAATTGTGTTTTTGAAATGTTAAATTGCTTTTTTTAGCCATATTTTTCTCCTACATGGCCTCTCAAAAAGGTGTAAAACTGTTCAGACATTCCTGTTTACAGGAGTTTATGAACTTTTAATCACATGTCCAGTGAGTGATGTGTTGGATTATCACATGAGCTTCTTTGACACATTTTCTATAACAACACAAACTGAAATTAAGGCAGCCGAAGGTAAAATTACTGTTTTTCTGAATGGAGTCTGGTGGATTTGAAGAGAGCGCAGAAAAACATCAGAAAGAGCTTTAAAACTTTTCTTACTTACAACTAAAGGTGCATTTGTTTGGACAAATATAATGATAACAACAGTTTAATTACAAGAATTAAACAAGAATTTAATTTAAGAGCTGATATCTAGACATTTTCCATGATTTTCTTCATAATGATTTTGGCTATCATCAATAAAACCATGTTAAATGTCTAAATATCAGCTCATAAATTAAACTCTTAAATGCTATTTTTTCTTGTTATCATTATATTTGTCCAAACAAATGCACCTTTAGTTGTACCAGGCATTAAAATGCATAAGAAATTGAAGAAAACAAGGCTGGTCTAATAATAATAAGTAAAAATAACTGTAGATCTGTGGTGTATGCTGAATTAAGAAAAGTTTTAAAGCTTTTCCTGAAGGGCACTGAAGATATTTTCTGTAATTTTACCTCAAAGAACACAAACTAATTGATTGAAGCAAAGTAAAAAACAGCAACTCTCATTTCCTGTGAGATAAAATTCCCGTTTTTGTCAGTGGAGTCTGGTGGCTTTGGAAAGAGTTTGGATAATGGCTACATTTCGACATTATTATCATTGTATTTCTGCTGACTCTGGATAATTCCCTCCAGTCCAACCACACGTAATAAACCCAAACTGTGGCTTTAAACTCTTTAAGCTCGACCTGCGATGCCACAGCCGTAACACCGCTCACCTAATGCCTCGTCACCCTGCTACCCCTCCCCCATCCAGCATCCATACTTTCTATAAATCTGAAAGAAAAACAAAGAAAAAACAACATCATGGCTGGTACTTTAGTACTTGATCCACCTGGTGGAAGTGCTCAGAATCCTTATTCATTTAACTGGTACTTTTTTCTTTTTTTTATCCCTTTGAGTGTTTTTTTTTTTAAAAGAAGAAACGGAGCGAGACTCTTGGTCCCCAGACGTGATGAGAAGCTGTAAACTTTATCTGCTGATGACGAGCTCCTGAACACAACAGGGAGGAATCCTGAGAACGACGACTCGGCTCTTTTCCCTTCATGGAATCTACTTTCTCTTTGTATATGCAAACTCTTTTCTTTTCTTTTTTTTCTTTTCATCTAATAAGAAAATATTTGTGGAAGGTTAAATGAAAATATACAATTATTAATACAATAGAGTACAGAGCTATATGTTAAAGGTGATTAAAAAAACAAACAAAAAAAAAAACAGGTTGATTGTATCTCCCTTTACAATGCGCGCGTTTCCTTGGTTTAAAGGCAAAGAGGTAAAGTGTAGAAGAAGGCAGCCTGCTGCAGCCGACCTGCTCCAGACTCAGGCGATCGCTTTAGCTTCTGGTAGGAACGCCTCCCAGTACTTTATCAGCTGCAGGAGACACACAGAGGACAGACACAAGAGACACAGATAGGAGACAAACACAGGGGACAGAGTCAGAAAAATGGTTAAAATACAAGATTTATAACAGATGCATCTTTCCTTTCTCTGGATTTCTAAAAGAAACTAAAGACCTAAATCTGGCTTTTGAGATATACAGGTACATCTCAATAAATTAAAATATGATGGAAAAGTCCATTTCCAGTAGTTCAAGTCAATAGCCCCAACCAAGTATTGAGTGCATATAAATGTACATACTTTTCAGAGGCCAACATTTCCATATTAAACATACTTTTTAAAATTGGTCTTTTGTAATATTGAATTTTTTTTTGACACACTGAATTTTAGGTCTTCATTAAATGTAAGCCATAATCATTATAATTAGAAGAATTTAAATAAATTAAGACACTAAATGTTTCATTCTGTGTGTAAAGGATCTATATAATGTGTTATTTCCACTTTTTTAATTGACTTACTGACATAAATAAACTTTTCTATGATATTCTAATTCATTGAGATGCAGCTGTTTATACAGTACAGGCCAAAAGTTTGGACACACCTTCTCATTCAATGTGTTTCCTTTATTTTCATGACTATTTACATTGTAGATTCATCAAAACTATTAATGAACACATATGGAATTATGTACTTAAGAAAAAAGTGTGAAATAACTGAAAACATGTCTTATATTCTAGTAAGCAAAGGGTGGTTACTTTGAGGAATCTAAAATACAAGACATGTTTTCAGTTATTTCACACTTTTTTGTTAAGTACATAATTCTATAATAATAATAATGTGTTTATTCATAGTTTTGATGCCTTCAGTGAGAATCTACAATGTAAATAGTCATGAAAATAAAGAAAACACATTGAATGAGAAGGTGTGTGTCCAAACTTTTGGCCTGTACTGTACATATATATATATATATATATATATATATATACACATACACACACACACACATCGTTTCAACACATCGTACAAAAACCATCCAATTGCACGTACAGTTACTTTAAATTAAGTCTGTTAAACTTAATTCCTTGTGTCTCCTCCAACCGTGACTATAAATGTTTAGTTTTCTACCCAACATCAGCTACAGAGTATGAGAGGAATCACAATAAGGTAAAATGTAAATACAATAAAGTTTATAAAAAGATTGTAAAAATAAATAAAAAGTTAAAAAGTCCATATTAGACATGTTGATATTGTTTCTATTAATGCAAATTCCTCAAGTTCTTATTTCTCCATGTGTCACATTATCAGAAAGAACAGATCCAGGTTATGTTATTTATTTTATTTAAATTTTATCAGGCGTTAATAAAAAAATACTGACGCTGCTCTTTTTAAATAAATCCATACATACAGACAGACCTTCTATGGTCCCAGGAACACTGGAAATACATTTGGGTAATTAATAATGATTGACATTAATTGTTCTTCTGCACTCATTAAGTATTTTTAAATAAGATCATCCTCTGCTACAAATCCTTTAAATATAAAATCAATTATAAAAATAATTTCTGTCTTGGTTGGAAAAGTCTTTCTCGTTATTTAAACTATTTCTAATCACACTATCTGGTTTGACAGTAAGAATAATTGAATATTTGAATATATATAAATGTAAAGTATGACATGATGTGTGAGAGGAGATGAACCGACCTGCTGCTGAGTCTGAAGCAGACACTCCAAGTAGTGAATTATCTCTCGTTTACAGTTTCGGGCTTTTTCTTTCTGCAGATTGAAATAAAAACAGTCAGTGAAGAGAACCGTCTGCAGCCGTTCAGAGACGAAGAACCAAAGAGAAATAAAGTGTTCGTACCTCGAAGCGAACCACTTCCTTACGCACCGTCGCAGAAACTCTCTCAAAGTCTCTCTCGTACTGCGTCACTTTGGCCTCCCACTGACCACAGAAGAAGAAGAATCAGAGGCACAGAAACACGTTAATGTAAGCAGATTGAAGAACATTTAAATCCAGTTTCTGAGTCAGAATTTTACAGTAAAGTGTCTCGTTCCTCTGAAAAAAGTCAGTTTGAATCACAAGTAAAACATTTAAGTTTTAGTTATTATTATAAACTTTATGTTCACCATGTCAAAATTTCAAATTAATGTCACATAAACTTTATTTTGAAAGTCCAAATGCTGACTACTATTATTGTGAATATTTATTTATCATTTCTAACTTTTAAACTTTTTCTTTTTGACGTCCTGCTGCGATCAATAGGACGTAAAACGGAAGACAAAGAATTTGATTTTTTCATAATATTAAAGTAAAAAATGTCCTTTAACAAATACCTGTAATATCATTTTTTTGTTTCTATTAAAAAGCTTGTAAAACGTGTCGTACATAACAAGTTAAACCTCTGAACCCCACAATCTGACCGACGGTCTGAGAGTAATTTATCTTTAAAAAACACTAAATAAAACCAAAACACACGGAGAGGAATAAAATCCTGCGATGGATCTGCTTGTGAGGGTTCAGACAGTTCATGTCTCATAAACTTTACTTTGAAAGGCCAGATTTTGACTTACTGTGAATATTTTGTATAATTTTTATAGTCTTTTTGACTGTCCTGCTGCGATTCATTAGACGTAAAACGGAAGACAAGTTTTTCACAGTATTAAAGTAAAAAAATGTTCCTTTTATAAATATCTATTATCAGACAGATTAGGGAAGATTGTTGTGTAGAAACCCCCCCCCCCCCCACTTAATATTCAGTTTTAAAGGAGTATTATGTAGCTTTTTTGGCATAATTTTTTTTTGTTTCTATCAAAAAGCCTGAAAAATGTGTCGCACATAATTAGTTAAACCTCTGAACCCGACCAAGGGTCTGAGAAAAACCAAAATAAAATAAAACAGAGAAACATAGACACAGTGAATAATAATAATAATGACAATTATAATAATAATAATAATAATAAAATCCTGCGATGGATCTGCTTGTGAGGGTTCAGAGAGTTCATGTCTCATAAACTTTATTTTGAAAGGCCAGATTTTGACTTACTGTGAATTTTTTCTATCATTTCTAAACGTTAAACATTTTCATTTTTAACTGTCCGGACACAGCTGAGGCTCTTTAGAATCCATTAAATGTAAAAACAGAAAAGACAATGTAGAATTATTTTCTTGCACGTCTGAAACAAAACGTCCTTGTTGGACAGATTCGAGGCAGAAAACTTGCAATATTCATCCAGTTTCCTGTCGGGACAAAGTCAACAAGAAGAAATTGTAAAATGTAAAATCTAATATTTGCTTCACTGTGAAAGAAACGTGTTGATTTGATATTAAAATGTACTTCATCATGTTTCTGATGACAGAAACAAAGCGTCTCATTCATCATATAAACTCTGATCTGAATGTTGTCGTTTTGTTTTTTACCTCAGCGATCTCTTCTTTGGCGAGCTGCAGTTTGTCGGGCTTGTTGGCCCAAAGCAGTTTGGCCTCGGTCTCTCTCTTCTTCTGCAGAACGGCCTGAGCGTCCTGCCAACGCTGCCACGCCTTCATACGGTGATCAAAGGAGCCCTGAAGACACACAGACACACAGGTATTTACTTTAGCTGAGGCTCGTCTTCAGATTGTAACTTTCCAGGTCCATTTTCAAGCTTTTCCAGTATCTTACACCTGTTGTAAGTTGCATGTTTTAGATGAGGACTTACATACTAAAAGGGGGAGATTTCACTGAACCAAACCAACAGAGATGGTGTTACACTTTTAGGAGGAACGCTCTTCATTTCAGATCGGCTACTCATTATTTTTTACATTGAACATGTGATTATTTACAGCACGGGTCTCAAACTCGCGGCCCGCAATATTATTTTCTTTGTAATTTTGTGTCTTTTTTTGGTCATTTTGTTTCTTCTTTAAGTAAATTAATTTTTTTTTCTGTCATTTTGTGTCTTTTTTAAAATAATATTGTGTCTTTTTTGGTAATTTTCTGTATTTTTTTGTTTTTTTGTTGTTTTGCAAGTTTGTTCCTTGATGCATTCAATTCTTCCTTCTTTTCAGTTAAACTTTTTATTATCATCTAATTTTGGGATTGCTACAAATCCATCACATGTCAGAAACCTCCTGAAAGTAGTTGGTTAAGAAGGATTTCACTCTCTGATTATTATACATTTTATCTTCAGACATTCAGTCAGATTTAACTCAGCAAAAAAAGATTCCCACCTGCAGAAAAACATTATTTTTATAAATCAAATTTAAGGGCCCAAAGTTATGAAACGCACTGAAAACGACATAGAAATGCCAGCTTTTAGAACACAAATAAATGTCTCACTACATCTTGAAATATCAGATATTTTTCTTTTATTTTCTCTGCTGTTTATGTCCCTGGAGTTCCTGCTGTCTGTTTCTTGCCTTTTTTTCTTCTTTTCTGACACATTTTGAATTTCTAGTTTATTGTCCAGCAACAAGTCCTTCCATCAGACAGAAAGACTTTATTAAAGATGTGATTCTCGTCACAGAGTTCTTCTGTTCTGAGTTTCTCACCCTGACGGCTCCGAGCAGCCGGATGTAGTCAGCGATGAGCTCAGCGAAGCTGAAGGTGTCGTTGGCCGCCTGCTCCTGGTGCAGCTGCTCCATCTTGTCCTCCACCTCGGCCAGCTGGGACAGAGCTCGGGACAGAGCCGTGTTGTCCTCGGCGCTGCCCAGCATCGCCGTGCTCTTAGCGAAGCTGGCCGTGTTTAACGAGAGCTCTGAGGGAGAACGGAGAGAGGAGGACGATCAGGAGGAACAGAGAGTGGAGGTAACAAAATAAACATGAGAAACAAATAATAAACATCTGTAAAACTACTAACAGGGAATGTTTGTGTTAAAGTATGGAGGTTAGTATCTAAAAAACAGTGTTTTCATTTAGGCTTTTATAAAAGTTGGTTTCATTCTCTCTTATTTTGAAGGTTTTAAATACTGAAAGACCAAAAGCATCAACTGATAAACAAACTCAACTTACTAACATAAAATATTCCCATAATGATCCAGTTCTTCAGTTTCTAGTTCATTTTAATGCCTGGTACAAATAAAGGTACATTTGTTGGGACAAATATAATGATAACAACAAAAATAACTGATAAGAGTTTAATTTTAGAGCTGATATCTAGACATTTAATATGGTTTTCTTGATAATAACCAAAATCATTATCAATAAAACCATGTTAAATGTCTAGATATCAGCTCTAAAATTAAACTCTTATCAGCTATTTTTGTTGTTATCATTATATTTGTCCAAACAAATGAACCTTTAGTTGTACCAGGCATTAAAATGCATTGAAGAAAACAACAACTAATTGACCAAAAAAACACAAAATGACCAAAAAAAAGACACAAAATGAACAAAAAAGACGTATAATGACCAATAAAAAGACATGATTGATAATGATTTTTGTTATTATAAATAAAACCATCTTAAATGTCTAGATATCAGCTCTTAAATTAAACTCTTATCAGCTATTTTTGTTGTTATCATTAAATTTGTCCAAACAAATTAAAAATGAAAACCTTCTGCAGCTGAACAAAATCAAATGTCTCTCATTGGTCCTATTTGTTTTAGCACACTGTCTGATCTGTGTCATTGGGTATTTTATTCTTGAATGATTCTAACTGTTTGTTTGTTTCCTGCCTCAGTGTTTGAACCTGGGTTAACTGTGTAAAGGTGTCCTGTGAGACGAACCTTTCCTGTGGACGACCAGAGACTCGACCAGCGCGTGCAGCTTCCTGAACTGCTGGTCTGCAGACTCCACTTCCTGCAGCTTCTCCTCGAACCACTGCAGAGAAACATCAGCACAACATCAGGACCACATCTGTCCAGCAAAGAGGCGGAGCTTAATGACGGCTGTTTAAATCACACGTTTCATTATATGAAGGCTTTAAGTTATGGATAACAGTGTGACTTGTTGAGTTATAGAAACGTAATTACACCTTATAATATACCTTACATATATTAATACTTCCTGTATGTTTATCTTTAGATAAACTAGTATTTACAACTGCTAAATTTACTGTGATGTCATATGTTTTTCTAAATTAATTTTGAGTTGCTTGGACATAAAATGGAAATTTTTGCAGAAAGAAATCATTAATTTACATCAATTCACACTAAGAAAAAAAATCATGAATTTTGCATAAAAAAAATAAATATAGAAAAAGCACATATATAATATGAAGAGGTGTCTCCTGTGTTGTGATATATTTTTATATCAAATTTGAGTCACTGGGTCATAACAAACATGTTTTTTTTATTTTAAAAAACAAACAAATTCCATTAGAAATTAAAAAAAAAAAAAAGTACAAAAATCACACAGAAAGAAGTTTGTCCTCTATTTGATTTTAGTGTATTTGATATTAATTGGGACACAAAACAGACGTTTTTAGGAAGAAATCAGGAACTTTCCTGCGTGTGTGTGTCAGTTTGCAGCTCTGCATTGTTTGGTGCATCAGTGTGTGTGTGTGTGTGTGTGTGTGTGTGTGTGTGTGTGTGTGAGGATTGTGTGCACGTAGCTCCTCATGCACAGACTGGTCCGTTAGTTCCTGTAAACTCTGATCAGCGTTCTGCTCCCTGATGTGTTTCAGAGCTTCAGCAGCTTCTCACGGAGAACTTTATCTGTTCTGCTTTTACTGGAACTCTCAGATTTCCTCACTAACGGTTTCCAGCGGCTCCACTCACCACGTCTGACTCATTCATCTTGATGGTCATTTTACTGACGGCGTCTGTCGCTTTGTTGATCATTTTCAGGAAGCCGGCGCCGCTCAGAGCCTGGGTGCTCACGGCCCGGGGCAACTACACACACACACACACACACACACACACATATATATATTACATATCACAATAAAGAGTTCATGCACAAAGAGCAGGAGGAGAATACATCCTTCTGAACATGCTCCCTCAATTTTAACACACATTACTGGATGCAAAAAAACATGTTTTCATCAGAAAACTAATATAATTAAACTATAATATTGTTTCCAGTTCCAGACTGTTTCATGTCGAGTATTCAGGGATTAAAGTCAGGAAAAGTTAACGTTAGCTCTGGGATTACATAAAGGTAAATAATAACCCCCACTAGGATTCAGGACCCTGGTTTTGTGCTATTTCCCCCAGCAACATGTCTTTATGATCTGTGTGTGTGTGTGTGTGTGTGTGTGTGTGTGTGTGTGTGGGTGCGCAGATATGAGAGAGGAGAGGAGAAGTTGCAGGAGGAAGAGGAGGAGAGAGGAGGTGCAGGAGGAAGAGGAGGAGAGAGGATGAGGAGGAGGAGGAGAGAGGAGGTGCAGGATGAGGAGGAGAGAGGAGGAGGAGATAGGAGGTGCAGGATGAGGAGGAGAGAGGAGGAGGAGATAGGAGGTGCAGGATGAGGAGGAGGAGGAGGTGCAGGATGAGGAGGAGATAGGAGGTGCAGGATGAGGAGGAGGAGGAGGTGCAGGATGAGGAGGAGGAGGAGGAGGTGCAGGATGAGGAGGAGAGAGGAGGAGGAGATAGGAGGTGCAGGATGAGGAGGAGGAGGAGGTGCAGGATGAGGAGGAGAGAGGAGGAGGAGATAGGAGGTGCAGGATGAGGAGGAGGAGGAGGTGCAGGATGAGGAGGAGGTGCAGGATGAGGAGGATAGAGGAGGAGGAGAAGTTGCAGGAGGAGCAGGAGGAGTAGGAGGTGAGAGGAGGTGAAGGAGGAGAGAGGAGGAGGAGGATATGATACATGTTTAGTTTATATTATTATGTACTCAGTTTCTTTTGTACTTTCTGCCTTCTGAGAGACAAAAATGTGCTGAGACTGTCACTGTAAACTCTTATTATTATTTATAATAATAATAATAATAATAATAACTACTTGTTTCTGTATGGAGATATGTACTAAGTTTGCCATGTACCTGAGCCTTGTAGAGTTGAAAAGTTCAATAAAAACTTGAATAAAAAAAAAAAGAAAAGAGAAAAGTTAACGTTGGTCTAATAAAAAGCCCAAACTCACTTCTTCTCTCTCCAGGAACTCTCTGACGTCAGGATCCTGGAGCAGTGACGGGTGGTTGACCACCCTCTGCAGATACCTGTTGATCAGAAGAAACATCACTGTTCTGCTCTCTGTGTGCAGGAGAACATCTCTAACACGAAGAACATGAAGAGAACTACAGCTTTAGTGTCTCACCGCTCCAAAGCTCCTCTTCTTCTCTCAACAAAGTCTGCAGAGGAAGAGTCTTCCTTCCCCACCTTCACCTTCGTCATACCTGTTAATAGAACACAAACATCCCTTCTAACAGCTGATGGAGATCACACTTATAGCTGCAGGTAAAACCACAAAAAGAAATGGAAATGGCATAATCTACAAGCTTGTTTTGTGTATTAAGTAATACATTAAACTATCAAATATGTCTTATTGATTTTAAAAAAAGAAAAGGAATTTGCTTACTGGGCAGCAGAATTTAAATTATTATTATTACTATTATTTAAATGATCGTTTGTCCAAATCAGGGACAACGAAAAGTCTAATGCAACCTCTGGCTCCGCCTCCATCCTGATAAATCCTGATGATAGAGACCTGTCAATCATGCTGTAGCCCCGCCCTAACCCCTCCCCCACTTCCTGCTCTGTTTGACTCTAAATAAACCATCATTTACTCAATGAACATCACGCTGTATCGAAGAAGACTTGAAACTAACAATTGAGACCATAAACTCATTATGAGAATGTTTAGTGAGCTCACAAATCATTTTCTCATAGACTTCTATGCAACCCGTAGAGTCGCCCCCTGCTGGCCGTTACACAGAATGCAGGTAAAGCCCATCAGTTTACCCAGAATGCTCTTCTCTGGCGGCGGAGGCACGATGAACCCGTTTGGTCCGTGTTTCTCAGAGAGCTTCTCGTAGAGGCCGAGGAAGTCGCTGAAGCGCCGTCGCACCGTGAACGTCTTGTTGCGGAACATCGGCAATGTTGTCTGAAACACAGTCACATTAATGGTTTGGATTTAATGAAGACAGCAGGATTAAATGTGGTGAATTACAAGAGTCTTCACTAGAGGTGGGAATCAGCGTATCGGCCCCGCAATATGATTTTACCCCGATACTTGAGTCTCGATATGATATTATTGGGATTTTAAGCATTTGGTCTAGAATTTGTGTGCACAAAATTAAATTCAATCCAGAATTGTTTTGTCCAATAAGAGAAGTGTATTCAGTGTATTCATCTCTCTTCTTTTCAGTGAATTTCATCACTTTGGATCCTTAAATTCGATTCATAAAAATAATGTCTTCCTGCAGATGAGAATATTTTTTTGCCTTGTTAAATCTGAGTGAATGTCTGAAAATAAAATGTAAAACAATTAACAAATTAAGAACGAAACTACAAACTACAGACAGGCAGACAGTTCTGTCCAATAAGAGAAGTGTATTCAGTGTCTTCATCTCACTTCAGTCTTTTGATTTCTCCACAATGAGAGTCAAACCTACAGACTGACCAACAAAGTATTCAGTCAAACTGAACTCAACTGATATAAAACATGTTGGACGACAACAACTGCAGCATTTTATCAAACTTTCACAAACAACAGGCTTCACTGCTCTCAATGTTTTTGAATGAACCATAAAATAAAGACGAACTTTGCAGCGTTATTTCAACAACTTCCCAACACGATATCCTGACGAATATTCCTTACATCTTCTAGTTTCATATGATACCAAATATGATTCCAAAATATTTATACTTTTATTAGAGCAGACTATTAATCATCTCCGGTCAGAGCAACCCTGAAAATCCCTGTTCCTCTAGTTATAGTTACATATCTTTGTAGTTAGTAAGTTAACATGCCGATAGTTTAGATAATCACCAACTATTCTGATAATTGATTACCCGTCAAAAGTCAATTTTCATGCAAAAATTGCCAAGAGATTTCCTGCTTTGCTCTGTTTTATATCATGTGAATCTCTGAACCAATCCGCTGGTTTTAAAAGTATGTTTTATTTAAAAGATCGCCAAAAAAACACTGTTTATCGCAGAAAGAAACTGTAAAAACAGGCATTATCATCGCAATTTGATCTTCTGACAGTCCTTGAATGGATCATCGCTTATGAAAGTTTTGCTAAAACAAAAATAGTGACAGCTGTTGGTCACGCAAAATATCGCAATAAAATGCTGTATTGATTTTTCCCCCCACCTCTTATCTTTAAACTCTAATCTGTGCAAATAAATACATTTGTTTGCAAACTTTCAGTGAGAAAACGTAAGTGATGCATCAGAAGAAACTGAGTGAAGATCTCAGATAAAAGCTGCAGAAAAATCTGACACAGAGTGAATGTGGATTCGTTTCCTCTTTGTGATTTACTACTATAAGAGTGAGACATCCTTCAGATGGCTGGTGTCGGGGTGTTTCCTCTACAATACGCTGACCAGCGTTTCCTCTCTTACCACACGTGATGAGTAACTGTCCAGCTTCCTCTGAGCTACAATCAACGACTCAGAGTCAAGAGACACGCTGAGAAATGATAAGTCTCGTACCTGTGTGGCCACTTTGTAGGCCATGTAGGCGTTCATCCCGTCCCCTGGAACAATAACAGGATCAAAGTCAGCAAAAACAGACAGATCAATATAAATACTAACAGAATATCAAGAAGGAAACCCACATGAAGCTTGTCTTTACATTTTTAAATGATTAAATTCAGGATTCGAGCAGCTCAGATTAAACTTCTGCTTTCTATGTTTACAGAGTACAAAACAATGTGTAGGCCTATAAAAACTGATTAAAAACAGAATAAAAATCGAGTCTCACCTATTTTTTCAGGGTCTTTGACAGAAACAAAGACTTCAAATTTGTCTTCCTGCTCTTCTTCTTCCTCTTCCTCCAACTGAAACAAACGTTGAACACAAAGTGAAACACTGAGCAACAAAACACACAGTTTTTATTCATTTTTCATTATTTTATTATCATTATTTTTTATATAATGTCTTATAGGATATGGAGGAATGAAGCAGCCATCATAATAAATAAATAAATAAATAAATAAATAAATAAATAAATAAATAAAATTTGAAAAACTACATTAATTAATGAATTGATAAATAAATATAATTCTTTAAATGTAGTGGAAAAAAAGCACCAATTTCCAAAAATACATGTGCAGGTTAATTTGAAAATAAATAAATATGGACAGTATTAGAAAAAAAAAAAAAAAATTATTTATTTTTGAATTAATTTATTTTCAGATGCATTTACTTTTATATTTTTTATATTCATCTTTCCTATTTATTTATTTCCTCGTACATATATCACTACTGGTGAAATGTTAAGCTAGCAAAAATGAATGAAGTGAAAAAAGGAAAGATGTAAAATGTTAGATGAAACATTAAACTTATTAAAGTAGTACTAGCAGCAGTAGTACCCCCCCCCCCCATCAGGCGCCCCGACCGTCCAGAGGGAGGCTCTATAGCGATATGCATGTTTTTGTGAGAGGTCCCTGTAAGGGGATCCTCAGGGGACACGGGGAGAACATGCAAACTCCACACAGAAAGGCCCTTTTGCCGACACGGCGGACACCGGAGACATGGAGCTGGGGACACGCCTCCAATGCCCACAGTGTCCTGGCAGGAATCGAACCCAGGACCTTCTAGCTGTGAGGCGAGAGCGCTACCAACTGAATATCATCAAAAAAAAAAAAAAAAATGGTATGGAGTTTCAAGCCAGAACTTTAGAGGGAAGCTGATGGAGAGACTCAATGTTGCTTCATTTTTATGTCTTAACGTCATGAAGAAGTAATGTGCAGGTGGTTTCATGGACTCCAGAGGGTTAAACTAATAAATGTAAATAATACAAATTGAAACTGTTCTCTTGTTTATTGTCTGATTATTGAAAAAGTAACAAAAAAAGTAACAAAAAAAAAAACGAACTCCTTCAACAGTGTTCAGCTATTATAACTTTGTTGCAGTCACGCTGCATATTTCACTCTGGGATTAGATATGTGTGTGTGTGTGTGTGTGTGTGTGTGTGTGTGTGTGTGTGTGTGTGTGTGTGTGTGTGTGTGTGTGTGTGTGTGTGTGTGTGTGTGTGTACCTCCTCCAGGGCAGCAGCAGGCTGTGGTTTGGCGAGGCTGGCAGTGGCGGCGGCGGCGGACAGGGCGGGAGCGGAGGCGGACGGTTTGGGCGTCACGTCGGTCTTCCTCTCGGCCCGCGGGCTGTCCAGGGACAGCTCCACCGTGGCTTCTGTCAGAGGAAAACACACCGTTTTTACTTTATGACCTCGACTGTCTCACATAGATAAATACACAAACAGGACACGAACTGGAGAGTTTGTCTGGTTTTAAGTTGAAACACATGTGGAGCAGCTGGCTGTTAACTGAAGTCACACGTGTCTCGTTTATTGCAGTAGTTCTCAACCTTTTTGAGTCGCGACCCCCAATTTAACATGCATGTTGTCCGCGACCCCCGCTCACTGAACACAAAGAATCAAATTGACCACAAAATGACACAAAATGATCAAAAAAAAGACACAAAATTACCAAATAATTACATAATATTAAGCAAAAAAGGACTCAAATTGAACACTAAATGACAAAAAATGACCACAAAAAAGACACAAAATGGCCCAAAAGAGAAACAAAATGACTAAAAAAAGACACGAAATGACCAAAAAAAGAAACAAAATGACCAAAAAAGACACAAATTGACCAAAAAAGACATTAAATTACCAAAAAGACTAAAACACATTAACACATGTGGAGACAGAGCTGACTTCCAAAATGATTTGGCGACCCCCAGAAATCATCTCGCGACCCCAATTGGGGTCCCGACCCCAAGGTTGAGAATAGCTGGTTTATTGGACGGTTAAAGAGGAACTTCTCTGTTTGTACAAATCAAAGTCTGTTTACAGACTGATGTACGTACACATGGAAAATAAATAAATAAATGAATCACTGAGAGAATTATCATTTGAATGGGTCGGATGAAGTTCTAGTTTGTAAATGAAAGAAACAGAGTCTGCACCGCTAACAGGACACGCTGCAACCTGACTGAGCTGTCAGCAGTCAGAGTGCATTGTGGGTAACGTAGGCACCAGGTGGTGATCAGGAAGGAAAATGTGTGGAATAAAACACATCAAATCTCTGGTTCTGTTGCTCAGATTTTAATCTGTCTGCCTATTTTAGAGCTGCTGGATTATATATATATTTATATATATGAAAATCATAATAGTGATCATTAATACAGAGAACACTATAGTTTAACACCATTCGTTTTTGAATTGGGAAACATCATGCATTTATTAACTTTTTTTTTAAAAAGTTGTCTTTTATAATACAGATTTTCTGAAATTTTAATTATTCAACTAAAATGAAAAATATAAAAAAATTAAGAGATTAATAAATTATATAAATAACAGATAAGACCTAAATAGATAATAAATACACACACAATGTGCAAATATATCATATAATAAATATAATTGAATTTGCTCAAAGTAAATATTAACTATGTTGTTATATTAATGCACATCCACAGCCAACTGAGAAAAACTACTTCACAAATATTCAATATATAAAAATAATTAGATCAAATGTGTAACTACTGAAAGCGTCTAAACATAATAGACAATTCCAATATAAAATCAGTGTTGTGTTCTTTTAAAAACACAAGAAATGTCTCTCTGTCCCTCTTCTGGTTGTTTTATATCTCCAGTAAAACCTGATTAACACATTTTTAATTCCTGAGTGAAGTTTCTTGGTGCACATGTGACTTTGAATAGAACAACTCTCACATGTCCAGATAAATCTAAATAAGAGGATAAACACTGGAGAATGAACTAATCCATTCTTTGCCAAATATTTTCCCTTAACCCTCTGAAATCTTCAGCTATTATGTCCTTTAAAAAAATCTGTTAAAAAATCTTTACCATGCCATGTTGGCATCAGTTTTTTCAGCATTACCTCACCTTTATGTCCTGATAATTAATGTTTAACTTTGACTTACTTGATAAAAATGAACCCAAAAGAAACAAAAGAAAACATAAAATCTGATCTTGAAAATTATATTTCAATACACAGAATTTTAAATGTTGCAAATATGAATACAGGTTGCAAATATTACATATAACAGGTAAAATGAGGATAATATCTAGTTCTATAATTTTATACTAAATATATTTGACATGTAGGGTTGTCAAAAGTATCGATACTCAAAAAAGTATACACAGCATACAACCTCAAAATATTGTTCTAATTGTTATTGTTTATTGTATGTATTTATTTTTTGCATTACCTCAGACCTGAAGCTTGTTATCGTAGTTGCAGTTCCTTTTTGCACAACTGTTTTTTTATGATAAATATTTAACCTGTGGTTCTGTTAATTTTTACATGTTGCATTTTTCTTGTTAACAAAAATATTTCTGTTAAATTTTGGGGTCTTTGTTTTTATCCTGGTGGCATCGAAAATGGTATCGAGTATCAAATCTTTTCCTGAGTATCGGTATCAAGTTGAAAATTTTAGTATCGTGACAAACTTAATCTCCGATTATACTTGGCCGAATATAATCCCAAAAAAATCTGGTATGTAGTTTCAAGCCTGAACTTTAGAGGGAAGCTGATGGCAAGACTCCATGTTGCTTCATTTTTTTATATTTTCACGTCATGAAGAAGTAATGTGCCGGTGATTTCATGGACTCTAGAGGGTTAAAGCTACTAATGCTACATGATAAAAATGATTGCACCCACCAGCGAATATATCCGTGTCCTCCTCGGAGCTGACTCCGTTGGTCTTGGAGGTGGCGGTGCTGGTGTTTTTGGCGCTGGGCAGCGTGGTGACGGCCTCCTCGGAGAAGAGGTCAGCAGGTTCTGCAGGGTTGGCGTCCTGCAGCGGGCCTCCTGAGGCGCTGACGTCACTAACAGCTTTGGTCGTCTGGAGCGGTTTGTCCTTGGGCTCTTTGCTGACGGCTTTCTTCGCGGTGGCGCCCAGCGGCTCGCCGAACAGATCCTCGTCCGGCTCGCCGAAGAGGCTTTTCTGCATCTGCTTGGCGGATTTAGTCTGCCGCGGCTCCGTGAACAAGTCGCTGCCCTCGTCTTCGAACAGGTCCACCGTCGCACGGCTCGGGACTTTGACTTCGGCGGCCGGCAGAGCGTCGCCGAGGAGGTCGACCAACGGGTCGATGAACTTCTCGCTGGCAGGCGGAGGCTGAGAGGAGCTACTGGCTGGTAGATCTGCACTGAGGTCCACGATCTCGTCAGCAACCGGAGCGCTGATTGGATCAATGATCGGGGCGGCGATCGGTTCGATTATTGGGTCGGCGAACGGGTTGATGGAAGTTTCATCGTCTTCTTGTTCGTCATCTTTCCCTGTCTCCTCGTCACCAGGTGGATCCGTGAGACTGATGATCGCTTCACTTTTATCTGCTGCTGCTTCGACAGTAACATCCGCCAGCAGAACTTCCTCCTTCGCCGCTTCAGTTTCACTTCCGAATATGTCGACGAACTCTTCCGAAGGTTCGTCTAACGGGATCTCAGCCGTGTCTTCGTCTTTAACGGTAAGTTCAGCCGCGGCCGCGTCGTCATCATCTTCGGGAGAGTCGGTAATGTTGTTCGTGAGGTCGACGAAATCATCCGAGGGCTCGCTGACGACTTCGCTCGCCGCTTTGACTTCTGTTTGGCTGCCGACGGGCTCGATCAGCAGATCGTCCAGGAGGTCGGTGGGCGGTTTGGTGGAGTCGACGGGTTGACTGGCAGGTGGCAGCAACGCGTCCATCTCACTCAGCGGAGGGTCGCTCTGGAGAGGAGAGGAGAGAGAAAAATTAGTATTTGAATAGACCCTTTTCTGCTAGAAAGATTTAACTTTAACTGACATAATAGCAGAAGCATGTTTGCAGACCGCTTCAGTCCAATCCTTTCATTTTATTGCATTTAACCGTAGCCATTGGTCGGTCTTTGTATTGGGTGTTCAGCCTCGGTGGAGGTCTGGACTCTCAGAGTGCCGCTCTAGTGCACATTTGTTCTCTCGTTCTATCACAAGAAATGGAGCTTCAAAATGACCCAACTTCCTCATACCATAAACTTTAACATGATCAAAATTTTCCATAAAAACCTTCTCCCAAGAGTCTTATCTGTAATATTCAACTCGTTGTGAGATCATAGATACCAAATGTTCCTTGTAATTTCTGAGATATAGCCATCTTGTTATCATACTTTATTTAGTCTTTGGACGAAATGTAACACAAATATGATGGAGTCCATATAAATAACAGCAGCCCCATGAGCCCAACTACTTGGTATATTAAGAAAAACTAACTTTCTAGCCAAACAGTTTTACTGAATTCCAACAGAAAACTTTCACTTAAGAAAATTCTAAATATAGTTGCAGGCAACAGTGGGTTAAACTGTTTCTGCAGCTTGATACGAGTTGGACCTGCCCTTTACATCCATTTGCATGTATCTTTCACTAGAATGTTGCTAAAAACAACTTCTACAAATGAACAACTGTAGTTATTCAACCAGATTGTGATTTGGGTTTTTGCCAGATATTATCAACTGAAAATGGATTTTAGGGGAAATTTCAGTGTGAACTATAGTAGCCAGTGAATGTGGTTAATGTGGCTTCCTGTTTTACGTTACTCTCACTAGTGATATGCTACTGTTTGCTTTTATACTCATTTACATAATGCTGTTTAACTGGATTCTGAGCCGAGCCTCCAGATAAAATGTCTGTAAGTTCCACTTTCTGCAGAGAACACAGGAACACGACAGTTTTATCTAATCCCAGCCCGCTGGGAGTGAAGCTGATAACAGAGATATTCTTTTGAAATTAAAAAGTAAGAACCTTGTAACAGAAGAAAAGCAATGTCATGCTGAATTATGTCATGAGACAATGGTTATACACTGAAACTAACACAGCCGTCCTGTAATAAACCCCCCTCTCCTCCAGACTGTAAAGTTTAGTATTTGTAGTAACTTTTATAGAGAGGTGTTGATTAAACTTTATGACCGTTGTGGCATTGAGAGGTGTAATATTGAGTCCATCCTTTAAACACCTTCCAGCTCGGAGCATCCAGCAGTAAAACCTTCTGAAAGCAAAATCCAAGTCTGTGGCGTCCAGTTGGAAGGTATTTATGAGGGTTGCAACATTCTGGCATTGCTCAGGGCGGAAACTTTCCATAGGAATTAATGGGAAATAATGGGAATAAAATGGAAATATGGGGGTTGTCTGATAAGGGTGTATTGGTCACAATACATGCAGATAGAAAGAAACCTTTAACAACATCATAAGCAGACAAAGTATTCCTTCACTCTACTAAATAAGTACTTTAATAATAATATAAAATACAGTGTGATGTCATGTAGCAAGTTAACTTATGAGGAGACGTAGAAGTTGAGCTGACATGTGCAAACATGGGGTTTAAAGTGAACAACTAATTTATAAAATAAATGATTTTCAATAAAGAATGGATGGAAAAAGCTCTATTAAAACTCCTCAGTTAGCATTATTGTGTTTAACCAAGGTACAATCAGCAAAAACTAAGTTATAAACTGCATATTTTTTTGCTTATAAAATGATCGAAAGTACATTAACTTCTGTCATATAATCAAAATGTACAACTCATTGACTTGAGATGAAAATTGGATTGTCCCCAACATTAACTATTATTGAACAAAAAACAAATATATTAAAAATATAAATACTTTAAATGTATAATATGCATACATTTAGATAAATATAAATAGAATAAATGTTATCTATCGTCACACTGTTAAAATAATTGCCTAAGTCATTTATTTCTCTTAAGTTACATAATTTACACACAGTGTTATTACTATGCCAAAAGCCATAATATAACTAATAAATAATATATATTGACATTTTTTTGATTGAAATAAATAAGATAAACTATGTTTTAATGTTTGTGCACTTTCAAAACCTACTGAATATAAAAATACATAAAAAAATAAATCAAAAACTTGTAATCAAAAGATAAATTTGATTAGTCACAGAGCTCTGGAGTGCATCTGTGCAAAACAAACAACTAAAGGCCAGAATGCTCAACAATTAACCGGTATCACGTCCCTTTAATGCACTAATGTCCCCAGCCTGGTGCGCCTCCAAACATGACTTCAGCTCCACTGAACCAACATCCACAACCTGCTGAGTAATGTTTTCCAGCAGCAGCAGTGAGAGCAGAGCTCACAGAAAAACCAAAGACAGCAACTTTTCCACCCTCTCCCCTGAACTTTGACTGTGGGAAAACATCCGGGTTCTGGCCATGTGACCGCGGCTCGCTCACATGACAGGAGGCAGCCTGAGCCAGCGGTTTAACCCCATTCACAGAAAAAGAGAGTGACTTTTAAACCACGTATGAATTCAAGAATCAAACATGATGTTCACTTTCACAGATAAACCACACAGACCTCATCCTCTGCAGAGTGCAAACATTACTGTTTACTTTGCACATGCACGGCCTAAAAGTCTGCAAATACATTCTGGACATTCAGATTTTACAGCAAGTTCACCAAAAAAAATGTCCACATATCACAGGGACTTTATTGGATTAAACTGTGTCATCTGGTTTCCCAAGCCTGCTCTGCATATCACAACTTTTCCAGAAAGAAATCAATACCACAAAGAGAGTTTGTGCAACCACATTTTTTAAAGAGGATACACTCAGATTTTAGTAAAACTAATCCTGGAGGTGTGGAAGATATTCTGCACAGAAAATATCCACCGATCATTGACCCAGTAGAAGCTGTAATAGATTAAATTGTGTCATCCGGCTTCCCTAATCGACTAATTAATTAAATCCCAGCTAGCGAGCTCTCCATTTTGCAACATTTTCCAGGAGTAAATCAATACAAAAAAGGGCTTTTGCACACCCAATAGTTTGAAGAAGATACCTTCTTATTTTAGTGCAATTTAACCTGGAAGTTAGGAAGATATTATGCACAGAAAACAACCACATATCCTTAAACAAAAAGGAGCTGAAACAGAGTAAATAATGCCCTTTGACTTCCTAACCGACCAGATTAAATCACAGCCAGTGAGCTCTCCACAATGCAACTTTTTTAGAAATAAATAAATACTAAAAGGGCATTTGCACACCCAAATTTGCAAGTAAACCATCAAGACTGGAAGCTATTCTGCACAGAAAACACCTACATATGATTACATAGACATAAACTCTAATGATTAAAACGGGTCACCTGATTTCCTGTCATATGAGCTCTCCATGTTGCAACTTTTTTAAGGAGGAAATCAGCACAAAAATGTAAATTTCTACACCAAATATTTTGAATAAAGTGTGGGAGCTACTCTGCACAGGAAACACCCGCATATCAGCAGTTTAAACAGAAGCTTTAATGGATTAAATTGTGACATCTGGTTTCCTAATCGACCTGAATAAATCACAGCTAGTCAGCTCTCCACATTGCAACATTTTCAGGAAAAAATCAGTGCAAAACGGGGCGTCTGCACACCAAATATTTTAAAGTTTACTTACACTGAACCGTGAAGGTAACCAGGAAGTGCACAGAAAACACCCACATATCATCAACTAAATATTAGATTTAATAGATTAAATTGTGCCCTTTGGTTTCCTAATTGACCCGAGCAAATCACAACTAGCAAGCCCTCCACACTGAAACTTTTTCAGGAAGAAATCAATACCAAAATGGACATTTGGACACTTTTTCTCCCAGAAGAAACCATCACATTTTGGTACAAATTAACCAGGAAGTGTGGAAGATATTCTACACAGAAAACATCCACATATCATGAACCAAACAGAGACTTTAAGAGACTAAACTGTGTCATCTGGTTTCAGATTTTAGTGCAAGTTTACTGGAAGAAATCGCCCACACGTCAGTACCTAAACAGAAGATTTAATGGATTAAATTGTGCCCTTTGGTTTCCTAATCGACCTGAGCAAATCACAACTAGCAAGCCCTACACTCTGAAACTTTTTCAAGGAGAAATCAATACCAAAATGGACATTTGCACACACAAATTTCTGTACAAGTTAACCAGGAAGTGTGGAAGATATTCTACACAGAAAACATCCACATATCCAGAACCAAACAGACTAAACTGTGTCATCTGGTTTGCTAATCTACCGGATTAAACCACAGCTAGTCAGAGCTCCACATACACAGCTTTTATCGGGAAGAAATCAATAGTAAAATGGGCGTTTGCAACAGTGTCAAAGCCCATCTGAAGCTGTTTAAAGCCAGGTAGTAGCTGCATTTTCTGCATCAAAACCACCCAAACTGCTTAAATAATGCAAGTTGTAGTAAAAGCAGTAACACTAACAGCAACCCACGTGACAGTTAATGGTGTTAAGGTTATTTTCTGACAGTTTCCTCGACGCTAAAACGAGCTAAATGTTTGTGAAAACTTTTTTTTTGGGGCTACTAAAGCGCCTCATTAGCTTGGGCTAGCCGCTGATTAGCTCGTTAGCTCCGGAGCTCCGCCGGGACTCACCGGGCTCAGGAACAGGTCCTCCCCGTCCTCCTCGTCACTGTCTCGGCCTGCGACCTCTTCAGAGTCCAGCACGTCTTGGTCCTCGGAGTCCGGGAACGGAGGAGGACTGCGCTCCGAGCTGGTCGCCATCTTCTCTAAAAACAAACACACACACTGACGGAGTGACGGAGGGGAGGAGACGGACGTCAGCGGCCGCCCTCTGCTGCTCCTCGACCCGGACACACCTGGCTCCGGTAGCGGGGACACAGCGACCACAGCGGGGGGGGGGGGAGACCGACCGGGGAGAGAGTAGTGACTGAGCCGAGCGGAGGAGAGGAAGAGGAGGGAGAGCGGGGTGTCTGAGCAGCTGCAGCCCGCCGCCGCGTGCTCACTTCCTGGTCCTCCTCCTGGTTAGCTCCGCCGTTAGCCCGGAGCTCAGCTGGCCGTCACGAGACAGCGGTAACCAGGTGACGGGAGGTGAGTCCTCGCGACGCCAGCTGTCCTCACACCGCTGACCCTATAAGACCTTATATACCGTCTATGTATAAGACCCGTCCAGGACTTTCTGTGTTGTTTTTTGGGGGGGTGTAGGGGGGGATGTCTCGTCACGTGCATACCGGAGAGTCGGAGGCTCGAGCGCCGCTGCTCACCGGAGATTACCTGCAGACACACGAGGCGGATTCAGAGGAAGGTAACGGTCAGCCATCAGCCATACACACTGTTCACTTATACACACACACACACACACACACACACACACACACACTGTTCACTAATACACACACACTGTTCACTAATACACACACACACTGTTCACTAATACACACACACTGTTCACTAATACACACACACACACTGTTCACTAATACACACACACACTGTTCACTAATACACACACACACACACACACACACACACTGTTCACTAATACACACACACTGTTCACTAATACACACACTGATACACTTTGTTGTACTGACATCCATCACTAGTGCACTCTTTGTTCACTAATACACTCTCTGTTCACTAATACACTCTCTGTTTACTAAAACACTCTCTGTTTACTAATACACTCTCTGTTTACTAATACACTCTCTGTTTACTAATACACTCTCTGTTCACTAATACACTCTCTGTTTACTAATAAACTCTCTGTTCACTAATACACTCTCTGTTTACTAATACACTCTCTGTTTACTAATACACTCTCTGTTTACTAATACACTCTCTGTTCACTAATACACTCTCTGTTCACTAATACACTCTCTGTTTACTAATAAACTCTCTGTTCACTAATACACTCTCTGTTCACTAATACACTCTCTGTTCACTAATACACTCTCTGTTCACTAATACACTCTCTGTTTACTAATACACTCTCTGTTCACTAATACACTCTCTGTTCACTAATACACTCTTTTTTCACTAATACACTCTCTGTTTACTAATACACTCTGTTTACTAATACACTCTCTGTTTACTAATACACTCTCTGTTTACAAATACACTTTCTGTTCACTAGTGCTCTCTCTGTTCTAATAACACACTGTCATCTTCACACACACTAATCTGATTACTTACTGCAGTAAAAGTACTAATACCAACCTGTTAAGTTACTCCACCACAGTAAAAGCACAAAAATAATCAGCATCAAAAAGTACCTCAAAACTGTACTTAAGTAAAGTACTTAAGTAAATGTACTAAGTTACTCCCACCACTGTTGACACGTCATCACTAACTGCAGTTTAACTTGTTTATTTCTAATAAACAGACTCGGATAGATACAAACTGTCAGTGGTGGAAGAAGTAATCAGATTCCTTAGTTAAGTCAAAGTACTAATACCACAATGAAATTACTCCATTTCAAGTAAAAACACAAAAGTATTGTCATCAAAATGTACTAAAAGTACCAAAAGTAAAAGTACTTTATATATTTATATTCCAAATATATTTTTGGCAGCTAAATGAAAAGTAAAAATACCTCAAACGTACTTAAGTAAAAGTAAATATGTAGCTGTTGTTATATCTTAAATATTCTTTTATTTGTACTTTTGTTCCTCTGACCTGTCTGTTTGTTTGTTTGTTTGTTTGTCTCTTCAGGTGAAGTTATTTTCGAGCGGAGCAACTCACTCAGTCGCAGCGTAGACAGAAGGTTAACGTACGAGGAAGCAGTCGAGGAGACGGGTAAATACTGTTTAAAACATCAGAACTACAATAAAAATAATAAATAAATAAAATAAAATAAATACTAAGATATACTAAAATAGACTAATGAGAAAATAAGGGGTGGTGCATGTTTGCGTGTTCATGAATGTGTGTGTGTGTGTGTGTGTGTGTGTGTGTGTGTGTGTGTGTGTGTGTGTGAGAGAGTGTGTGTGTGTGTGGGGACCATTTAGTTCATCTCCTTAATTTGATTAAATATTTCCACTGTTTTTATCAGCCTTTCTTTACAGTATAACTTATTCCAAATATGTATTTGTTCCCTATTTCTAAAAGTTAGTCTTTCCATCTCTAAACACTGTTCTTCTGTTAATACCCATGCTCTTAATTTTGGTGTATTATTATTATTATTATTATTTGTGTGTGTGTCGTTAGTTTGTTGTTTATTCCTTTTCTTGGAGATCCTCATTTGGGGAATACCAGCTTGCCTTGTATATATGTTTGTCTGTTTACCCTATGTTTTGTTATTTACTTTGTGAATATATACCTTGGAAAAAAAGGGAAAAAATGCAAGGTACAATATTGTAAAGAAAACGAAATGACTGATTATGTTAGTGAAAGTAAGAAGCCTTGCAATAAAGTATTAAAGAACTGCAATAAAACACACAGAGGAGAAGCAGACGGGGAGGCAGACATAATAACCCAGCGTAGATGAACCACATTCCTGCTGAATAAAGGTGAAATAGTTCCTCCAGGTGTCAGATCTCAATTCAATTCAATTCAATTGGCTTTATTGGCATGACGTAACACTGTACATATTGCCAAAGCAAGCGTCAGAAAAAAAAGATAACAGTAAGGAAAGCGATATTTACAATAAATTATTATAATTCTATTATTCATTTTAAAAGAATAAAGGAAATGGAAGCAATAACCACCCTCAATACTGGAAAAAAAACGATAATTTTGGCACTGCATTCACATTGATGGCTCAACACATTTGAGATATGTTCTGTACTGTTGTTGTCTCGACTGTGTGTTCATGCTGTTTGTTTGTTGTTGGGTTTTTTTTTTCCTGTGCGACTATGCATGTATGTCTGGGTGTGTTTATGTGTTTGTCTAAACTGGGTATTTTGAATTGTACATATTTTTTTTTTCTTTTTATATTTATATTTTTAGAAACTCTTAAATGTTGCACTTACTGGAGAGCACTTTGAATTTCGTTGTACATGTGACAATGACAAATAAAGACCTATTCTATTTATTCTATTCTATTCTATTCTATTCTATCATTTTAAAAGAAAAGAAAAACTAAAGAAAGCAATATTTACAATCATTGAATTACAATCAATCTATCATTCATACAATCTAACTGTCCCAGCAAAGAAGAAGAAAAAATAAAAACAAAAAAAAATCTTTTCAATCTCTTCTGTGTGTCTCAGGGTTTGGTTTGTTCCACTGGCTGCTGCTGGTGGCGTGCGGCTGGGCCAACGCCAGCGACGCCGTGGAGATCCTGTGTGTGTCGTTCCTGCTGCCGACGGCGCGCTGCGACCTGCTGCTGAGCTCCTCAGACATGGGCCTGCTCACCGCCAGCATCTTCCTCGGTCAGTCACCGCTTCATTCTTATTTAAACATATGTTTTCTTTAAAAAAGTCACAAAAAAACACTGTTTATCATAGTAAGAAACTATAAAAACTAGGGTTGTCAAAAGTATCGATACTCAAAATAGTATCGATACTAAAACGTTGTATCCGGATACGATACTCATTTTCAAAAGTATCGAGTATCTGAAGCTTGTTGTCATAGTTGCAGTTTCTTTTTGCACAACTGTTTTTTATTATAAATATTTATAATTTTTATAATTTAAACAAAACACAACATCACCAATGGACAAACACAGTAAAAAAGAAAAGAAAAAGAACAACAAAATCACAAAACCAACCTAAATAAATAAATAAAACAACAATAATAAATAAGAACTTTAACACATTAAATAATGTTAAAACTAAAACTAGACACAAACATCAAACATACAGTATATCAGTAAACTTAATAACCTAAGAGAAAATATTCTGTTCTGTTAATTTTTACATGTTGCATTTTTCTTGTTAATAAAAATATTTCTGTAAAATTTTGGGGTCTTTGTTTTTATCCTTGTGGTATCGAAAATGGTATCGAGTATCGAATATTTTCCTGAATATCGGTATCGAGTTGGACATTTTAGTATCATGACAACCCGAGTAAAAACTGACATTAACATAAACCTGAACAGATCATCAGTTCTGAATGTTTCTGTTATTAAAAAGTGACCAAAACTTGTGTTAAAATGTTGATATTTGTGTCAGAATCTCTTTATTCTACATGTGTCATTTAAAATAAAGTAGTAAATAAACCAGATCCTGTTAAAAACATTAAATTCTGCTCCTCAGAGACACTGAAGACATGATTGATTCTGCTGAGACGGTCACGTGACAAATATTCACTGAAAATCTGTTTACACAGAGCAGAGAGGAGAGGACAGGAGAGGCTGTTTACACAGAGCTGAGAGGAGAGGACAGGAGAGGCTGTTTACACAGAGCTGAGAGGAGAGGACAGGAGAGGCTGTTTACACAGAGCAGAGAGGAGAGGACAGGAGAGGCTGGAAACATGACAATACTTCAATATGTACAATATGTGGAGAAAACTGGTTTTACAACATTCAGGACCCAGTGGACACTTGGAAAAGTGTTAAATATAAATTATATTTTTAAAAATTATCAGGGAAATCAGAGAATATTGTATTTTCTTTTTTCCGTCTCTGGTTAGAAAAATGACTTAAACTAATAGTTGACAATCATCGACCAATCCTTTGAACTCTATTGACCTATATTCTGTTAAAATACATTAAGAAACCTTTTTTTAAAAACTAGTAAATAAAAAAAATTACAGAAAAAAAGAAAATATAGATACATTTTTGGTGAAGCACTGATTAAACAGTTGTTTGCTGACTTGAAAAACTAACAAATAACAAACAAACACAGAAGATGACAGTGAGGTGTAGAAGGTAAAACCAGATGTAGGATGCTGTGTGTTATCGTCCCTCAGGTATGATGGTGGGCGGGTACCTGTGGGGCTACCTGGCTGACCAGAGGGGGCGCCGCAGGGTCCTGGTGGTGTCTCTGGCGGTGAACGGGCTGTTTGGCGGTCTGGCCAGCGCGGCGCCGTGGTTCTGGCTCTTCCTGCTGCTGCGGTTCATCAGCGGCATCGGGTCAGAACCACACCTGCACATTTATTAAAACATGTTTATTTACATGAATTATTTACTGATTATTGCAACCGTGATTCTCAGGACGCCTCGGGGGAAATGTCTGCAAATTTGATGCAAATGTTTTTAGTTGTAACTCAAGAATTAATCTGTTTATCATGATTAATTTTACATGAAATGTTTAGCAGGATAAGACAATGAAGTGATGCTTTTTTATATATTGATATTTATATTCAAAACACTTTTCTGGCAAGTATTCAGCGAAACATGACCCAGATACTGAAAAAAACTGTTTTAAATGATAGACAGACAGACAGACAGACAGACAGACAGACAGACAGACAGACAGACAGACAGACAGACAGACAGACAGACAGACAGACAGACAGATTGATTGATTGATTGATTCATCCCCGAAGGGAAATTCGGTTGTCACAGCAGTCCAGTATTTAAGTACAATAAAATACAATAGAATAAAATACTGAGGTAGAATAAATAAAAACAACAATAGAATAAAATACTGAGGTAGAATAAATAAAAACAACAATAGAATAAAATACTGAGGTAGAATAAATAAAAACAACAATAGAATAAAATACTGAGGTAGAATAAATAAAAACAACAATAGAATAAAATACTGAGGTAGAATAAATAAAAACAACAATAGAAAAAAATACTGAGGTAGAATAAATAAAAACAACAATAGAATAAAATACTGAGGTAGAATAAATAACAACAACAATAGAATAAAATACTGAGGTAGAATAAATAAAAACAACAATAGAATAAAATACTGAGGTAGAATAAATAAAAACAACAATAGAATAAAATACTGAGGTATAATAAATAAAAACAACAATAGAATAAAATACTGAGGTAGAATAAATAAAAACAACAATAGAATAAAATACTGAGGAAGAATAAATAAAAACAACAATAGAATAAAATACTGAGGTAGAATAAATAAAAACAACAATAGAATAAAATACTGAGGTAGAATAAATAAAAACAACAATAGAAAAAAATACTGAGGTAGAATAAATAAAAACAACAATAGAAAAAAATACTGAGGTAGAATCAATAAAAACAACAATAGAATAAGATACTGAGGTAGAATAAATAAAAACAACAATAGAAAAAAATACTGAGGTTGAATAAATAAAAACAACAATAGAAAAAAATACTGAGGTAGAATAAATAAAAACAACAATAGAATAAAATACTGAGGTAGAATAAATAAAAACAACAATAGAATAAAAATACTGAGGTAGAATAAATAAAAACAACAATAGAAAAAAATACTGAGGTAGAATAAATAAAAACAACAATAGAAAAAAACAGAATAGAACAAGGACACTTAAGAAGTTAAAAAGAAGATCAGCTGGTAGGTGGATGATGGTAATTATACTGATGATTTGATGGTAATAATGTTATAGTGACTATAACTATATAACTATAACTGACTACTAAATTGGCTGCTGGAGATATGTGGCCCATCCACATTTTTTTGTTTTAAAATCATGAGGGAAAATAAAAGGTTTTAGTTACTTTAAGTGCATTAAAAAATCTGCAGTAATGAATTTATCAGCTGTAAAAGATTATCTCCTCATCAGACCAACAGAATGTTTAAACTGATCTGTTTGTTTTCACCGTCCTCAGTGTCGGCGGCTCCATCCCCGTCATCTTCTCGTACTTCTCAGAGTTTATGCCTCGGCTGAGGAGAGGAGCCATGATCAGCGCGCTCGCCACCTTCTGGATGGCCGGAAACATTCTGGCTGCAGGTGAGAAAAAAAAAAGAAACAAAACGGCTTCAGAGCTGCAGGAGGAAACTCCACATTCAGTAACAGTTAAAAACGCCTCCTGTTGCACGTTCATGTGTTTTTCTACAGTTTCTACGTAAAAAAAAAATGTATCTCATGTGTCTGTTAAAGCTGAAATGTCCCAAAAAATACCAATTTTAGAGACATTTTACTCTAATTTACTTTAATTTTAATATTTATTCATCTATTTGGCATAATTCAGTGCCTCGGCTCATGTCTGCATTAATACAACTGCATTAATAGAACTTAACTAATTTGTTTGTGCCTTTAAAATCTTCCATTATATTAAAATATTCTTCAGACATAAAGATTTAGACTTTTAAACTTGAAGAGGGAACTTCCTGTGCAGGCACTATCAAAATAAGACAGAAATCACTTGACTGTGAAGTGTTTAAATGATACATTTTTATTATTTTTTTGTGTTTTTATTGATGTTTTAGGGATTGCCCACTTTTGTTTTTTTCTTTTCTTTTTTTTTAAAAAAGAAGAAAAAAAGTTAAACCTAAAAATACATTTTGCTGCTGAACACACTGCATACAGAAAATAATTTCTTGTTTTTTGTGTATTTTGCATTAAAAAGTGGCATTAAATAATTGAATTATAATCAGAGTATAATCATATTTAACTCAGTGAAAGTTGACTTTAGACTTTTAAATTTGAAGAGGGAACTTCCTGTGCAGGCACTATCAAAATAAGACAGAAATCACAGGTTGTGGTTGTAATTTGATTATGATCAGAGATGATGTTGGTTTAAATATTTAACTGAGTGAAAGTTGAAAATAATATTAAAATATTGTCTCTTGCTGCAAATATTTTATATTAAAAAACCACAAATCTTGTGACATAACCAGAAAAATCACAGAAACAGATTCACCTTTAACTGTTTATAACAAACGACTGCCGTCTGAAGGCATAAAAAGTGTATTTGTACATTAAAAAACAGTTATTGTTTTTTATTCGAAAAGTTAAAATCTCCTCTGTGTGTGTGTGTGTGTGTGTGTGTGTGTGTGTGTGTGTGTGTGTGTGTGTGTGTGTGTGTGCAGGTCTGGCCTGGCTGGTGATCCCCAGGACCTGGGCCCGGCTCTCCTTGGGTTCGGTCCAGTTCCAGAGCTGGAGGCTGTTTGTGATTCTCTGCTCGGTGCCCAGTCTCTCCTCGGCTCTCGTCTTCAGGCTGCTGATGCCTGAGAGCCCAAAGTTCCTCATGGAGGTATTTATTTAAAGACCCGACCGGTTCTCGTGTTCTCAGCCTGCAGTCAGTGTTTTTATTCAGAGTTTTTTCTCTATCGTGTGTTTCTTCAGGCCGGTCGGGAGAAAGAGGCGCTGCACGTCTTCAGGAAGATGTTTGAGCTGAACACGAGGGGCAGAGGGAAACATTTCCCGGTAAGAACTAAATGATGTTATAATATTCCTCTACGACTCATTATTATCGTCTGCTGGACACGTTTAATTTAGCTTCTGTAGACAGAGATGTATGGTGAAAATGATAAAACACCATCTGATATCACTGATCAGCAACAAAATTACATTTTAGTTTTAATGTTTTTTTCTTCTTTTTTTAAAAAAGAAAAGAAAAACAAAAGTGTGCCCTCCCTAAAACATCTATAAAAATACAAAATAAATAAATAAATAAAAATGTATTAAAATTTATCACATCAGCTGTGTTAAAACACATAAATAAAATAAATTTAAATTTAAAAAAAGGATATTTAGCTGCTTCTTTTTACATCTAAACTTCATTAAACTAGCTCCAGAACAAACAGTACAGTTATGGAAAAAATATTATTAAAAATATTAGACTGTTTTCTTCAGTTTCTTGTTCATTTTAACGCCTGGTACAACTAAAGCTACATTTGTTTGGACAAATATAATGATAACAACAAAAATAACTGATAAGAGTTTAATTTAAGAGCTGATATCTTGACATTTTCCATGGTTTTATTCATAATGATTTAGGTTATTATTCAGAAAACCGTGTTAAATGTCTAGACATCAGCTCTTAAATTAAACTCTTATCACCTATATCACCCGGAACCCCTAAATGGTTATTTTTATTATTGCTCATACTCAAGAGTCAACAGTAACATTTTTTGTATTTGGCAACTGTTGAGATTTGCACTTCACACTACATGTTAGATTTTTAATTATTTAAACAGACTAAAAAAATCATATTTTCTATATCTTTTTAAGTATTTCCTAATATCGTCAAGAATATCGTCAACGCAAAAATAGCCTGAAATATTGTGATATTCTTTTAGAGCCATATCGCCCAGCCCTAATTTACAGCCTGATTTGAGTTAATCTGCGCCCAATATTTTGTATATGTAGCGCCCTCTAGTGGTCGATTTAAGTGAAACTTTCAGTATAATAATAATAATAATAATAATAACTGACTGAGTGTGACTGTGTCTTGTTGATCTCTGCAGGAGTTTGGTCTGTGCACCGGCCCGAGGCAGAGAGAGGAGCAGCAGGAGACCAGGAGCCGGGGGACTCGCTCACACAGACTCTACGGTGTTCTGAAGAAGGTAACAAACAACAAACAACAAACAATAAACAACAAACTCCACAGAGGAGATTTAGAGGTTTGATGAGCTGGAGGAAAGCTGCAGAAATGTTTTTAACTTCTGCTGTTATAAATAAAATCCTAAAGCTGGACTTTGACATTTAAACCTTTAGGATGGAGCCTTAAGATTTTATTTATTATTAATTTATAATAAGAATATTTCTTTGATTGATGCTGTTTGTCTCTGTTTGAACTTTGAGGCCTCGGTGCCGATCAGACTGATGTTTAACGGCTCGCTGAGGTCCAGAAGCTTCGTGCTGCTCGTCGTTTTCTACTGCATCTCTTTCGGGTGAGAAATCCTCCTGGATCATGTTCCTGTTTCTGTCCTGAAGCTGCACGATTCTTTGTTTCTTTTATTTGTCACGTGTGTTTTAACACGGCTGATGTGATAAATTGATAGATTTTTATTTATGTATTTTTTTAGTATTTTTTTAGATGTTTTGGGGAGGGCTCACTTTTTCTTTTCTTCTTTTAAAAAAAGAAGAAAAAAAAGTTAAAACTAAAATTAAATGTTGTTGCTGATCTTTGACATACATATATATCACACTACATAGCATTTAGTGTACAGGCAATACATATTTTTTTGTTGTGTATTTTGCATAAAAAAGTGGCATTAAATAATAAAAATTAAAAACTCGGTGAAAGTTTAAAGTATAATTCTGTGGTTGTTTTTTGTCCCTTTCTCTGATATCTGTGTAAGTGGGGCAGAGCTGGAGATAACGGCTGCAAATATATTATATTCAACAACCAGAAATGTTGTTTCATAACCAGAAAAAAATGCATAAACAGATTCACCTTTAACTGATTGATAACAAACTACTGTGGTTTGAAGGCATAAAAGTGCATTTTTACATTAAAACCCAGTTATTGTTTTTAGTCAAAAAGCTAAAATCTCCTTTTAATGTGTGTGTGTCTCTGTGTGTCTGTGTGTGTGTGTGTGTGTGTGTGTTTCTGTGTGTTTCTGTGTGTGTGTGTGTGTAGGTACTACGGTCTGTGGATGTGGTTCCCGGAGCTCTTTGAGCGTATCGAGGACGGAGGTTCTCCGTGTGCCAACGTTTCTCTGCCGTCTCCTCGTCTCAACCAGAGCTGCTACCCAGTGAAGACAGCAGGCGAGAATTAATGTTGATGATAAGCTTCAGAGGGTTAACTGAAGCATGCTGGGACAGAAACTGATGAACAATGTTTCTTCCTCCTCACAGTTTATATGGAAGGTTTCATCATCGCTGCATCAAACCTGCCAGGAAACATCTTCACCATCCTGATGATGGACAGAACGGGAGGAAAGACTCTGCTCTGTCAGTCTATTTATCAGTGTTTTATCAACATTTATGCTCTTATTTAACTCAGAATCCAGCAGCTAAGAAGCTTTGTCCCCATGATTCTGTGTGTGTGCAGCCTGCAGCCTGCTGGTGTCCAGTCTGAGCGTCTTCCTGATCTACGTGGTGCAGACTAAAGCTCAGAGTCTGGTCCTGTCCTGCATCTTCAGCGGCGTGTCGGTCATCGCCTGGAACGCTCTGGACGTGGTGGGAACGGAGCTCTACCCCACACAGCTCAGGTATCTGATCTCTAACTTAAACACAGCTCAGGTATCTGATCTCTAACTTAAACACAGCTCAGGTATCTGATCTCTAACTTAAACACAGCTCAGGTATCTGATCTCTAACTTAAACACAGCTCAGGTATCTGATCTCTAACTTAAACACAGCTCAGGTATCTGATCTCTAACTTAAACACAGCTCAGGTATCTGATCTCTAACTTAAACACAGCTCAGGTATCTGATCTCTGACTTAAACACAGCTCAGGTATCTGATCTTTAACTTAAACACAGCTCAGGTATCTGATCTTTAACTTAAACACAGCTCAGGTATCTGATCTTTAAATTCAGCAGAATCTTTAAAAGGGGCTTCAAATCACGGCGGCTTAGATTTCTCTAGTATATTTTTGTCTGTTCTCAGACTTTTTTCCCTGTGACATACTGGATATTTTGACCTCCAAATATCCTTTAACTAGGGATAACCTGCCAACTGGATTATCTGTAACGTTAAAAATCAATTAATCCAGGGCTGGTTATTCCTACAGGCCACCAAGGCGGCTGCCTTGGGCGCCAAATTGGCAGGGGGCGCCCCCTTGTGGCCCCCTTAAGCATACATCTTTGTTTTAACAACATTGATTAACGAAACATTTTTTAAAAAGCATGGGCAATAAAACCCTCATTGAATTAAATGTTTATTTTTATTGCATTTGTATGTCTACATTTTATTTATTTTCAGTCTTTGCCATTCTTAATTTGATGAAGATCTGTGTTTTCTTATTTATTTATTTATTCGTATTTTCAATTCAGTTGTTGTTGGTAAAGTTCCAAAGTTTCTAAAAATAAAAATGTTCTGAGACCATTACCTTGCTTGTAGTTCATGTATCAAATATTAGTGTACAGCATAATACATATAACATAGTGTACCTATATCAGAATGGATGGGGGGGGGGGCAAAATCTCAATATCGCCTAGGGCAGCCAATGGGCTAGAACCGGCCCTGAGTTAATCGATCAATCACTGCATGCATACATGGGCAAAACAAAAGATATATATACAGGACTATGCAAAAGCCTGCAAAACTGTTCAATGCTGCAACACGTCCTACGTAAATAATGATATTTTGAAAAATGAATTCAAAAATCTTCAAAATCGAGGATGCACACCTTCGTGCCATGAGCAAGACACATACGAGATCTGAGGTCAGTCTGACTAACAGTCAGAGAGATATGAACTAGACCATGGGTCTCAAACTCGCGGCCCACGGGCCAATTGCGGCCCTCGTGATGATATTTTGTGGCCCCCACCTTGATATGAAAGTTTAATGTGAGTTTTATATGAATGTCTCTTTACCGTGTTGTGTGTGGAAGGTCCCTTTATTGCTCCAGCTGGAGCTTTGTTTCACTTGTTTCTATGACAACGTTAACAAAAAAAAAAGGCAGCTGCTACCGGAGCGTTTATTATCTGCCGTGTTGTTGTTACCGCAAGAAGTGGAAATGTTATGTAATGTCATTTTGTGTCTTTTTTTTGTGATTTTGTGTCTTTTTTTTAAAAGTAATTTAGTGTTTTTTTCTGTCATTTTGTGTCTTTTTTTGGTCATTTTGATATGCCTCCAGCGGCCCCCCAGGTAATTTGAGTTTGAGACCCCTGCCCTAGACACACACACACACACACTTCTTGCTTTTCTTCTTACTTATATTATCATTGGATTTGTTTGTTTTCCAGTTTAATTTGTTGTTACTCGCACATGTTCGATTTAAAAAAACCTAAACTAAACAGTTTTGGACAAAGAGTGATGTTGTTCGCTTGATTAGTTTAGTTTTTATTAAATTTAACAGAAACAGCTGCTCACATCACCTGTCCTTCTCTCCTCCTCTTCCTCTCTTCAGGTCGTCTGCTCTGGGTTTCTTCACCGGAGTGGGCCGAGTGGCCGCCATCACCGGGAACATGACCTTTGGGAAGCTGGTGGACAGTAACTGTGCGGTGCCGGTGCTGCTGGTGTCGGCGCTGCTGCTGAGCGGAGGACTGGTCAGTCTGCTGCTGCCACAGACCAAACAGACGGAGCTCACCTGAACACAACACCTTCAGCTATAGGAGTCATTCATAGGAGTCAATTATTAGAAAACGTCGTCTTTATGTCCTCGTGGAAGCAGACAGGACTTTGTTTCTGTTTCTGCTGTCGGAGGATGTTTGAGTCTCGTGCCTTCTGTCGGCTCTCTGTGCCTTTCTGACGGTGCCTCGTTTAAAACGCCAACAAGAGAAAGTGTCAAAAGATCATCTGAAGCTTCAGGTCGTCATTATTCAGGAGGGAGAGACGTGCAGGTGTGAGGATTAAAATCTGCAGCAGATGTGAGTCAGAGGAGGAAGGAAACATTTAAAAAGTCTCTCAAATCTACAAAAATCTTCTATTATAAGCCAAATAATAAGTGCTAAACATGAAGCTAAGTGTCTGGAGTTTAATCAGTGCTTGGAGGATTATTCACAAAAACGTTGTGTTTTGTCTTATTATCAGTTTAGATGAGAGTTTTGCTTTTAGGTGAAGATATGCCTGAAATAAGAAACACTGCACATTCCAAATCTTAGTCATTTACCATGTAAAAGCTCTTTTGTGATCAATGTTTACATCTATGCTTATTGCTTACAGATTAGATTTATATTCTAGCAGATTTTAGAGTTGACTCTGTTGTTTTTTCGTGGATCGAACCAGTTCAACATTCCTGTGAAAAACCAAAGATTGCTAATTTCAGATTACAATCATTGTTAATGAAAGAAGAAAAAAGGAGGAGAAGAGGTGCAGACCAATGAGTCTGTGAAGCGTTCTGACTGAATCTGTGTGACTACTGAAGTTTTTAAAATAATAAACACAACCTTCATTCATCTCGGCTGTGTGTTTAATGTGTTATATCACCTACAGAACCACCTGGACCAAATATTCAGTCGGCTCTCACCACATCATTTTGTTGTGACAGATATAATAATTGTGACAGGCCTGATATTCAGGTCTTTAAAAAAAATAAAGCTCCAATGCAACAGTATGAAATACTTCAGTTGGTAAAAGTCAAATCGTCAGCAGAAGCTCAGTTTCAGCAGTTAGCTGCTTCCTTACTGAGCCATCTCTGTTTGACTTTAGTTCATGTTGCTGTAGAGGCCATTTGTCAGAAAAAATACTAATGCAGTCAAATACATTTTGTTGCCAATCTTTGACATATTCAATAGTCTGATCACCACCAAAACCCAGCTCCCTACTGTTTATTTTATGGAAAAAAAAAACATTTTTTTGGAAGAAATTAGGAAAAAAAATCAAATATATAAACCGTCATATAAAGGGTTAAATTCTGAAAATTATTTAATGTTTGGTAGTTTTGAACAAGTCTGAAGTTGTTTAAGAGATTTATGAAAAAAAATATTGTTGTATGGAGATTTAATAGCAGTTTTAGTGTTTAGGGTCACCAGAGAGAATATCTGGCACGACTTAAAAAATACTAATGCAATCAAATCAATTTTGTTGCTAATCTTTGACACATCCAAGACTCTAATCATGACCAAAACCCCAGCTCCCTACTATTTATTTTATGGGAAATTATTCATTTTTTTGTTTTCTGGGAAAAAATTATGGAAAAATGCAAATATATAAACTGGCATATAAAGGGTTAAAATTCTTAACATGATTTAATGTTTGGTAGTTTTGAACAAGTCTGAAGTTGTTTAAGAGATTTATGAAAAAAAAAACCTGAAAAAAATATTGATGTATGGTGATTCAATAGCACACTCGGGGCACAGACTGTGGAAGGCTGGCATGCTGAAATTACACTTTACATGTCCCACAGTCTTAAACATAATAAACAGTAGGCTGAGGTACGTATAGAACTATTTTATTTAACCAAATAATGCACAGAACAGTGTCGCCTCCAGCATTTAGAAACCGCATCTGACTGAGTAAAATGTTTTGTTTGTTTGAATTGGTTGATCTCTGCTCCTGAAGTAGTAATAGTAGAAGTTTCAGCAAGATAAAAGCTTGTGTTTCATAGATATCTACGCCTCTTTGTTACCTTAATGAGACAGAAACAACCAGTTGAGTTTAGTTATGAGCAACTTTATTGCCACTCTAACATTACATATAACAGTTAGAGACAGTTTGTGTTCATTATTAACAAACAGGATTAAAACAGCTGAATGAGCCTGTTTTAGTGTTGATGGACAAAGCGGTCAACAAATGCAAAGCAACAGGTAGAGTCATGATTTAGTGAGTACTCAACCATGAGAAGAGCTTGAACCATGAACTGTTGAAGGCTTCTTTCTATCCTTGTACAGTCTGTAGATAAACCCTCAGGAGAGGCTGAGCTGGTCCATCTGCTGGACACCAGGACATGTCTTGGAAAGAAGGGGGACAGGAAATACATTTTTAGACTATGCATAAAACATGACTTTTATAATAAACAATGTCGAATTCAGTGTTACTGAATTCAAAAACAGTCCTGTGAACAAAAGCTGGCTCTCCTGTTTGACTAATGCACTAGACTGGATCATCATTGATAAATTATTTGTAGAGGCTTTGTGAAATTTTAAAGCAAAAGAGAACAAATACCCACTCTTCTCCTGCTCTCAAACAGCCAGCTCCACTCTGTCCACGTGTTTCCTGGTTCCCTCCCCTTCAGATCTACTAGTTAGAAAATGGGTGTTACCAACATGGTGACTCACTGCACACACACACACACACACACACACACACACACACACGTTGTTCAGATCAGAGCTCAGAGCGGTTTCAGTTATGAGGAAGTGAAACTCAGACAGTCGTTGTGACTGAGAGGTGAAATGGCGCAGAAAGGAGCTCAGCTGGATCGGGAAACTTTCTCTTGTTCGATCTGTCTGGATCTACTGAAGGATCCGGTGGCTACTACATGTGGACACAGCTACTGTATGAAGTGTATTAAAACACACTGGGATGAAGAGGATAGAAAGGGAATCTACAGCTGCCCTGAGTGCAGACAGACGTTCACTCCGAGGCCTGTCCTGCTGAAAAACACCATGTTAGCAGTTTTAGTGGATGAGCTGAAGAAGACCGGACTCCCAGCTGCTCCTGCTGATCTCTGCTATGCTGGACCAGAAGATGTGGCCTGTGATTTCTGCACTGGGAGAAAACTGAAAGCCCTGAAGTCCTGTCTCACCTGTCTGGTCTCTTACTGTGAGAAACACCTTCAGCCTCATTATGAATCACCGAGATTTAAGAAACACAAGCTGGTGGAGCCCTCCGAGAAGCTGCAGGAGAACGTCTGCTCTCGTCACGATGAGGTGATGAAAATGTTCTGCCGCACAGATCAGAAGTCTATCTGTTATCTCTGCTCTGTGGACGAACATAAAGGCCACGACACGGTCTCAGCTGCAGCAGAACGGACGGAGAAGCAGAAAGAGCTGGAGGTGAGTCGACAAAACATCCAGCAGAGAATCCAGGACAGAGAGAAAGATGTGAAGCTGCTTCAACAGGAGGTGCAGAACATCAATCGCTCCGCTGATAAAACAGTGGAGGACGGCGAGAAGGTCTTCACCGAGATGATCCGTCTCTTGGAGAAAAGAAGCTCCGAGGTGAAGCAGCAGGTCAGATCCCAGCAGGAAACTGAAGTGAGTCGAGTCAAAGAGCTTGAGGAGAAGCTGCAGCAGGAGATCAGAGAGCTGAAGAGGAAAGACGCTGAGCTGAAGAATCTCTCACACACAGAGGACCACAACCAGTTTCTGCACAGCTTCCCCTCACTGTCAGCACTCAGTGAGTCTACATTCAGCATCCAGATCCGTCCTCTGCGCTACTTTGAGGACGTGACAGCGGCTGTGTCAGAAGTCAGAGACAAACTACAGGACGTCCTGAGAGAGGAATGGTCAAAGCTCTCACTGACTGAAGTGGATGTTTTACTGTCAGATTCACCAGCAGAGCCCACGACCAGAGCTGGATTCTTAAAATATTCATGTGAGATCACACTGGATCCAAACACAGCACACACACTGCTGTTATTATCTGAGGGGAACAGAAAAGCAACATACATGAGTAATTATCAGTCTTATCCAAGTCACCCAGACAGATTCACTGAATATATTCAGGTCCTGAGTAGAGAGAGTCTGACTGGACGTTGTTACTGGGAGGTGGAGTTGAGAGGGGGTGGAGTTTATGTAGCAGCTTCATACAAGAATATCAGCAGAGTGGCGGGGTCGGATTACTCTGCATTTGGATGCAATGACAAATCTTGGTCATTACAATGTTGCAACAAAAGTTGTACATTTTTGTACAACAACATCAAAACTCCTGTCTCAGGTCCTCACTCCTCCAGAGTGGGAGTGTTCCTGGATCACAGAGCAGGTATTCTGTCCTTCTACAGCGTCTCTGACACCTTGACTCTCCTCCACAGAGTCCAGACCACGTTCACTCAGCCGCTCTATGCTGGACTTCTGCTTTTTCACAGTGTTGGAGACACTGCTGAGTTCCTTAAAGTTAAGTAACCAAAGCAATTTAAGTGATAGCAGTCTTACAGCTCCCATATTGTTCACCTTTGTGGTGTTTTATTTGAAGTTTTGACATCTATGAGAAGATACATTTTTATTCTTACATGCTAAAAATCATCTCAGATCAGTTGTTCATCTGCTCTCTCAGCCTCCCTCTGCAGCTCCAGCAACTCAGATCTCTGTCTCATCAATATTCAAGGTCCTTTCTTTTGATTGGCTGACAGTCTTGAGTGACACACGGCCAGGCTAACCTCAGTTAACGGTTTGCAGCCTCACTAAAACTCACCGGTGAATGCAAAAAGACGATGGCCACCGCTGAGGAAAATGTTCTCAGACTTTACATGTTAGAGCTGGAGTCAGAGCCTGAATCCCAGATGATGCTTCCCTCTGACTGAAACATGAAATATATTACTGGTTCACTTACGGGTTGTAGATTTAGAGTCAGGCACAATAATGTGGAGACGGCCGTATCCTATAGGAGCAGCTTCTTTGAGTGACAGATTTTTAGGAAGCAGTCACAAAATATATTTTCACAGTATTTTTATTGCAACTGCACCTGCTTTATAATCACAAGACTTGTAACTCATGTTTTTCTACAATATGGGACATTTAAACTGATTTCTTTCCATGTTTGTTGCTGAGAGCTCATCGTTGTGGCATTTCTTCTCTGCAGAGATCAGCTGTCAATCAAACATTATGGGCGGGGCTTTGACATCTGTAATAATGGTGTTCTGTAAATGTTTGACTTGCCTTCCTGTGTCTGTTGAGCCACGGAGGCTTTCACTGCTCATGGTGACTGTTGTTCACCTCAACTCATATTTCTCTGCATGAAAATGTAAATTTCTCTGAGCTTCAAATGTTTGTTGAATATTTGTATGTTGTTGTTTTTCTTTTATGCATGGCTCTGAAGAGAGAAAGCTCCAGATATTCAAAGAAAATGTGTTTTTAAAAAAAAAATAGAATTATATCTACATTTGTTTGTTGAGGCTCTATGATGTATTATAAAACTATAATTATCATGTTCATAATCAATCAGGAAATAATCATTATTATCTTGTATATCTCTGAGATTCTGATCAAACTAATTGATTGTGTGGATGAAGTGAATCTGTACAAGAAATCACTGAACAAAATCATTTAACAAACTTCACTGATGGGATGTGTGAACAAACTGTTTATATAATCAATAAACAAACATAAACAAAGTATTTTCTTCTGGTCTTAATTCCAGGGTTTGATATAAAGTTGATGAATAAATGATGAGACTAATATGAGATATAACTGAGGCCGTTCTCCTCCTGAAACAACACAAAGTTCACTGTTCATGTTGAGAGCAGAAGAACATTTGTCAGTCAGTCTCTCATTTTTCCGACAAAAGCTGTTTTAATGAGGAAAGTTCAAAGGTCAGAGTTTTCTATCACTTGTTGCTTTTACAGCCAAGATTTGGTTTGTGCACTTAGTTCATAAAATGATTTATTACAGACACATTCCTGACACATATACATGCTACTAAACTTGTAAATCTTTGTGAAGTCAAAAATGGAGAAAACTCTAATCTATTGTCTTAATGTTTAACTATTGACTCAGAAGAGTTTTCCTGCTAAAAGTTGAAATGAGCAGTGAGTTTAAAAGAGAAATGAGCTCTGTTGTAAACTAGAGTTGAACAAAGTGTCAAGGATCCTTTTCTTCAGAGTCCTTCCTGTATCACTGCTGACTGCTGTCAACTCAAATAACCAAAGTCATTTAAAGGATGCAAGATAAAATGTGTCTTAACTTTTAAAGCTCCCATATTGTTCACCTTTGTTGTGTTGTTATTAAAGTTTTAACACCTAGGAGATAAATTTGTAGTTTTACATTTTAAAAATGATCTGAGTTCAGTTGTTCATCTGCTCTCTCTGCCTCCTTCTGCAGTTCAGATCATTTTGGGCATAATTAAACTAAACAAATTAAAAGAAACAAAAAAATGTCTAGAATAATCAAACAATACTACTACTTATTATTATTACTAATAATAATAATAATAATAATAATAATAATAATAAATAGTAACAAGAAAGAAATAGCTCCTCCAGTTACATTACTGATGATATAGAAAAAACAACAAATTACCAAATTAAAGTTACCAAACTCTGCAACTTTGGTAAAGATCTTTTGTTTGTTTGTTTTACAATTATTTTTATTAAGTAGACCTATTTTCTTATTTTCAATTCACTCAAACAATATTATTGATTTGGGAAATGTATTGAACTTTAATAATTGATCATAACTATTATTTACTTAATTTGGAACGCCTTTATTTTGTTGACTTGAATGTGTCACAACGGTCAGAAATAACCATAGACTGTATAAAATAACAAACCGTAGAGTGCCGTTATTGACCAATCAGAAACGAGTATTCAACATAGCCGTGGAATTACTAAAAATAACGACTTAACATCTGAAAATAGTGAATTTATAGAAACATTTTTAAAGTACTAACTCATTATATGGAGAGAAAAAATATGAGTTACAGATTTTTTTTTTTGGTCACAATTATACGTTTTAATCTTATCTTTGTCTTTTATTAAATGTATGTAATGTAAATGTATGTAGCTGACTGAGTTTAAGCTTTATTTTTTATTAGAAACCACTGGTTTAATGTTTACAACTACATCATATTTTATAGTTAATATATGTTTTGTTTATGTAAACACTGAATCTGTAGTGGAGTAAAAGGTACAAATAAAAAAAATTTAGTGAAATAAAAGGAGAAACTAGCGTACAATCAATAATGTTTATTTAATTACTAAAATAATTTAAAAAATTGTTTGAAGCTGTCAGCGAAATGTAGTGAAGTAAATAGAACAATATTTGCCTCTAAAATTTATTGGAGTAGAAGTTACATAAAATGGAAATACTCAAGTACAATTTAAAGAAATCAAAAAATGTACTTATTTATATTAAATGTACTTAATTACTTTCCGCTACTGTAGAACATGTGAAAATTAGGACACTTTTTAAAAATGTTTGGACATGTTAAATGAAAATGAAAAGATTATGAAGTTTGATTTGATAAAATTCACCAGACTCACGAGAATGTATCTGTATTTTTTATTTGTATAATAAATAAACTTGTAATACTTCAGGACCACATTTCACAACCACACACAGAGTAAAACATACTTTGGGTATTTAAGAGCTGATGCAGATAAAAACAAATCGCCAGACATGAATTAAATAACGTTATCAGACTTCCTGTGAAAGCAGTCTCTCTCTTCTTCGGTGGATTTTTACATTAAAAGTAGAATTTCTTGACATTCTTCAGGACGACGCAGTGACGGGGCGTTTGAGGTCTGAGGGGATCAACGTAAACGGAGCAACAGGTACAAAAAGAAAAGGCCAAAATAAAACCGCTGCTGCTGCTGCTGCTGCTGCTCAGGTTCTCATGAGGAGGGCTGAAGTTTAAACAGTAAAGAAACAATAAATAAAAACACACGAGGTAAAGAAACGTGCAGCCACAAAGAGAAGCCACACGACCTTTGACCTGGAGTCAAAACAATAAAAAGGCATGAAAACAGACAAACAACGTCAACGTGACACTCCACCTGAAAATGTTTGAAATTATCATGAGAACTATTTCGTTATTATTGAAAGGTGGAAAACATCTTTTCATGGATTAATGAGACTTACACAAGCTTTTTAATAATTTGTAAACAGATGTTTTGTTATTATCACATCATAAAAACTTCCATCAGTTTCTGTTCACTTCAGAGGCATGTAAGAAAAACAAGTTTTATTAAATAATTCCAGGTGAGTCACTGGTGTTTTAATGATCATTTGACACAAAATGTTTCAAAGTGTTTGTAATTTTCAAGCCAAAATGAGACAATAAATCTCTGGTTTCAGCTGTAAAAGTGTAAATATTTGCTGTTTTTTATTTTAATACATTTTCTGAATTTCTTGTGCTAATCAGTGGTTGGAGGATTATTCACAAAAACGTTGTGTTTTGTCTTATTATCAGTTTAGATGAGAGTTTTGCTTTTAGGTGAAGATATGCCTGAAATAAGAAACACTGCACATTCCAAATCTTAGTCATTTACCATGTAAAAGCTCTTTTGTGATCAATGTTTACATCTATGCTTATTGCTTACAGATTAGATTTATATTCTAGCAGATTTTAGAGTTGACTGTGTTGTTTTTCGTGGATCGAACCAGTTCAACATTCCTGTGAAAAACCAAAGATTGCTAATTTCAGATTACAATCATTGTTAATTAAAGAAGAAAAAAGGAGGAGAAGAGGTGCAGACCAACGAGTCTGTGAAGCGTTCTGACTGAATCTGTGTGACTACTGAAGTTTTTAAAATAATAAACACAACCTTCATTCATCTCGGCTGTGTGTTTAATGTGTTATATCACCTACAGAACCACCTGGACCAAATATTCAGTCGGCCTGTCACCACATCATTTTGTTGTGACAGATATAATAATTGTGACAGGCCTGATATTCAGGTCTTTAAAAAAAATAAAGCTCCAATGCAACAGTATGAAATACTTCAGTTGGTAAAAGTCAAATCGTCAGCAGAAGCTCAGTTTCAGCAGTTAGCTGCTTCCTTACTGAGCCATCTCTGTTTGACTTTAGTTCATGTTGCTGTAGAGGCCATTTGTCAGAAAAAATACTAATGCAATCAAATACATTTTGTTGCTAATCTTTGACATATTCAATACTCTGATCACCACCAAAACCCAGCTCCCTACTGTTTATTTTATGGAAAATAATTCATTTTTGTGTGTGTTTTTTTTTGGGAAGAAATTATGAAAAAGAATCAAATATATAAACCGTCATATAAAGGGTTAAATTCTGAAAATTATTTAATGTTTTGGTAGCTTTGAACAAGTCTGAAGTTTAAGAGATTAATGAAAAAAAATATTGATGTATGGAGATTTAATAGCAGTTTTAGTGTTTAGGGTCACCAGAGAGAATATCTGGCACGACTTAAAAATACTAATGCAATCAAATCAATTTTGTTGCTAATCTTTGACATATCCAAGACTCTAATCATGACCAAAACACCAGCTCCCTACTGTTTATTTTATGGGAAATTATTCATTTTTTTGTGTTCTGGGAAAAAATTATGGAAAAATTCAAATATATAAACTGTCATATGAGGGTTAAAATTCTTAAAATTATTTGTTTGGTAGTTTTGAACAAGTCTGAAGTTGTTTAAGAGATTTATGAAAAAAAATCTGAAAAAAAATATTGATCTATGGTGATTCAATAGCACACTCGGGGCACAGACTGTGGAAGGCTGGCACACTGAAATTACACTTTACATGTCCCACAGTCTTAAACATAATAAACAGTAGGCTGAGGTACGTATAGAACTATTTTATTTACCCAAATAATGCACAGAACAGTGTCGCCTCCAGCATTTAGAAATCGTATCTGACTGAGTAAAATGTTCTGTTTGTTTGAATGGGTTGATCTCTGCTCCTGAAGTAGTAATAGTAGAAGTTTCAGCAAGATAAAAGCTTGTGTTTCATAAATATCTAAGCCTCTTTGTTACCTTAATGAGACAGTCTCTCCAGTGTCACTGCAGCTTCCACTATGAGACTCCTGTTGGCACGTGTTGTTGTGATCCAACTGATCACTAGGGGAAGTGTCTGATCACAAAGAAATATTCAATTATTGCATCAATAAGATATTTAAACACACTGTTTAAATATAATTGCTGAGGTTTATCCATTATGACTGATATGATATTTATCCCACCTGCAGAATGCTGAAATGCAGATGATGGGCCTGTAACCTCATCAATATGCAAAGTTCCTGGGAAAAGTTGTAACAGTTACCCAAAATGTCAATACAAGAATAAGATAAACTGAACTTATTCAAATGTGATCAATTTTAAAGTAATCCTGCTGCTAGCTAGGTAGGTAGGTAGGTAGGTAGGTAGGTAGCTAGGTAGGTAGGTAGGTAGCTAGGTAGCTAGGTAGCTAGCTAGCTAGGTAGGTAGGTAGGTAGGTAGGTAGGTAGGTAGGTAGGTAGGTAGGGAGGTAGGTTACTTTATTCATCCCTGAAGGGAAATTCGGTTGTCACAGCAGTCCGGTATTTAAGTAAAATAAAATACAATAGAATAAATAAAAACAATAGAAAAAACACAGAATAGAACAAGGACACTTAAGAAGTTAAAAAGATGATAAGTTGTATATATATATATATATATATATATAGCTATATACTACTAGCGTATTCCTTTCTATTTGATAGATAGATGTTCAACTGTCCATAAGCTCATAAAAACAACAACCACGCGTCCACTCATCAACAATAAAGACTATTGAAATACACTTAAAGTAATAAAACAGAATTTATTTAATAATTCTTGATTGTTGTGTGGCAGACGTGGAGTGTAAGTTTGAGTGTGACTGATTCAGGATGGAGTGACTGATACCTTCATCATCTTTATCTGCAGCGTTTTTTTTGTTGTCATGAAAAGGTCTCAATGTTTTGAGTCCTTTCCATCCTGACCTCTCTCTCCCTATCACTGTCTGTCCCTGAAGAAATCATGCATGACATTTGGTCTGAAATAATATTAAGTCAGAAAAGCACTTTCCTTAAACTGAAACACACAGGATAGGTCACACACAATGACATCATCCTCTAGTGATTTGTTACAGCAACCCCTCCCTCTTCTCCTGCTCTCAAACAGCCAGCTCCACTCTGTCCCCGTGTTTCCTGGTTCCCTCCCCTTTAGATCTACTAGTTAGAAAATGGGTGTTACCAACATGGTGCTGACTCACTGCACACACACACACACACACACACACACATTGTTCAGATCAGAGCTCAGAGCGGTTTCACTTATGAGGAAGTGAAACTCAGACAGTCGTTGTGACTGAGAGGTGAAATGGCGCAGAAAGGAGCTCAGCTGGACCGGGAAACTTTCTCTTGTTCCATCTGTCTGGATCTACTGAAGGATCCGGTGACTACTTCTTGTGGACACAGCTACTGTATGCAGTGTATTAAAACACACTGGGATGAAGAGGATGAGAAGGAAACCTACAGCTGCCCTGAGTGCAGACAGACGTTCACACCGAGGCCTGTCCTGCTGAAAAACACCATGTTAGCAGTTTTAGTGGATGAGCTGAAGAAGACCGGACTCCCAGCTGCTCCTGCTGATCTCTGCTATGCTGGACCAGAAGATGTGGCCTGTGATTTCTGCACTGGCAGAAAACTGAAAGCCCTCAAGTCCTGTCTCACCTGTCTGGTCTCTTACTGTGAGAAACACCTTCAGCCTCATTATGAATCACCGAGATTTAAGAAACACAAGCTGGTGGAGCCCTCCGAGAAGCTGCAGGAGAACATCTGCTCTCGTCACGATGAGGTGATGAAGATGTTCTGCCGTACAGATCAGAAGTGTATCTGTTATCTCTGCTCTGTGGACGAACATAAAGGCCACGACACGGTCTCAGCTGCAGCAGAACGGACGGAGAAGCAGAAAGAGCTGGAGGTGAGTCGACAAAACATCCAGCAGAGAATCCAGGACAGAGAGAAAGATGTGAAGCTGCTTCAACAGGAGGTGCAGAACATCAATCGCTCCGCTGATAAAACGGTGGAGGACGGCGAGAAGATCTTCAGCGAGCTGATCCGTCTCTTGGAGAAAAGAAGCTCCGAGGTGAAGCAGCAGGTCAGATCCCAGCAGGAAACTGAAGTGAGTCGAGTCAAAGAGGTGGAGGAGAAGCTGCAGCAGGAGATCAGAGAGCTGAAGAGGAAAGACGCTGAGCTGAAGAAACTCTCACACACAGAGGACCACAACCAGTTTCTGCACAGCTTCCCCTCACTGTCAGCACTCAGTGAGTCTACATCCAGCATCCAGATCCGTCCTCTGCGCTACTTTGAGGACGTGACAGAGGCTGTGTCAGAAGTCAGAGACAAACTACAGGACGTCCTGAGAGAGGAATGGTCAAAGCTCTCACTGACTGAAGTGGATGTTTTACTGTCAGATTCTCCAGCAGAGCCCACGACCAGAGCTGGATTCTTAAAATATTCATGTGAGATCACACTGGATCCAAACACAGCAAGCACAGAGCTGTTATTATCTGAGGGGAACAGAAAAGCAACATACATGAGTAATTATCAGTCTTATCCAAGTCACCCAGACAGATTCACTGAATGGTCTCAGGTCCTGAGTAGAGAGAGTCTGACTGGACGTTGTTACTGGGAGGTGGAGTGGAGAGGGGATGGAGTTCTTGTAGCAGCTTCATACAAGAATATCAGCAGAGGGGCGGGGTCGGATCACTCTGGATTTGGATGCAATGACAAATCTTGGTCATTACAATGTTGCAACAAAAGTTATACATTTAGGTACAACAATATCGAAACTCCCGTCTCAGGTCCTCACTCCTCCAGAGTGGGAGTGTACCTGGATCACAGAGCAGGTATTCTGTCCTTCTACAGCGTCTCTGACACCATGACTCTCCTCCACAGAGTCCAGACCACATTCACTCAGCCGCTCTATGCTGGACTTTGGCTTATTTACAGTTATGGAGACACTGCTGAGTTCTTGAAACTTAAGTAACCAAAGTAATTTAAGTGATAGCAGTCTTACAGCTCCCATATTGTTGATCTTTGTGGTGTTTTATTTGAAGTTTTGACATCCATGAGAAGATACATTTTTATTCTTACGTGCTGAAAATCATCTCAGATCAGTTGTTCATCTGCTCTCTCAGCCTCCCTCTGCAGCTCCAGCAACTCAGATCTCTGTCTCATTAATATTCAAGGTCCTTTCTTTTGATTGGCTGACAATCTTGAGTGACACACGGCCAGGCTAACCTCAGTTAACGGTTTGTAGCCTCACTAAAACTCACCGGTGAATGTAAAAAGACGATGGCCACCGCTGAGGAAAATGTTCTCAGACTTTACATGTTAGAGCTGGAGTCAGAGCCTGAATCCCAGATGATGCTTCCCTCTGACTCAAACATGAAATATATTACTGGTTCACTTACAGGTTGTAGATTTAGAGTCGGACATGATAATGTGTATACTGCCGTATCCTATAGGAGCAGCTTCTTTGAGTGACAGATTTTTAGGAAGCAGTCAGAAAATATATTTTCACAGTATTATTATTGCAACTGCACCTGCTTTATAATCACAAGACTTGTAACTGGTGTTTTTCTACAATAAGGGACCTTTAAACTGATTTCTTTCAATGTTTGTTGCTGAGAGCTCACCATTGTGGCATTTCTTCTCTGCAGAGATCAGCTGTCAATCAAACATTATGGGCGGGGCTTTGACATCTGTAATAATGGTGTTCTGTAAATGTTTGACTTTCCTTCCTGTGTCTGTTGAGCCACGGAGGCTTTCACTGCTCATGGTGACTGTTGTTCACCTCAACTCATATTTCTCTGCATGAAAATGTAAATTTCTCTGAGCTTCAAATGTTTGTTGAATATTTGTATGTTGTTGTTGTTGTTATTGTTGTTGTTTTTCTTTTACTGCATGGGTCTGAAGAGAGAAAGCTCCAGATATTCAAAGAAAATGTGTTTTTAAAAAAAAAATAGAATTATATCTACATTTGTTTGTTGAGGCTCTATGATGTATTATAAAACTATAATTATCATGTTCATAATCAATCAGGAAATAATCATTATTATCTTGTATATCTCTGAGATTCTGATCAAACTAATTGATTGTGTGGATGAAGTGAATCTGTACAAGAAATCACTGAAAAAAATCATTTAACAAACTTCACTGATGGGATGTGTGAACAAACTGTTTATATAATGAATAAACAAACATAAACAAAGTATTTTCTTCTCGTCTTAATTCCAGGGTTTGATATAAAGCTGATGAATAAATGATGAGACTAATATGAGGTATAACTGAGGCTGTTCTCCTCCTGAAACAACACAAAGTTCACTGTTCATGTTGAGAGCAGAAGAACATTTGTCAGTCAGTCTCTCATTTTTCTGACAAAAGCTGTTTTAATGAGGAAAGTTCAAAGGTCAGAGTTTTATATCACTTGTTGCTTTTACAGCCAATATTTGGTTTGTGCACTTAGTCTATAAAATGATTTATTACAGACACATTCCTGACACATATACATGCTACTAAACTTGTAAATCTTTGTGAAGTCAAAAACGGAGAAAACTCAAATCTATTGTCTTAATGTTTAATGTAATGCCATGGAATTACTAAAATAATGACTTAACATCTGAAAATAGTGAGTTTATAGAAACATTTTTAAAGTACTAACTCATTATATGGAGAGAAAAAATATCAGTTACAGAATTTTTTTTTTTGGTCACAATTATAAGTTTTAATCTTATCTTTGTCTTTTATTAAAGGAAATGGGCTTCCATAATATATATTTTTAGTTTGTAAATGTATGTAGCTGACTGAGTTTAAGCTTTATTTTTTATTAGAAACCACTGGTTTAATGTTTACAAATACATCATATTTTATAGTTAATATATGTTTTGTTTATGTAAACACTGAATCTGTAGTGGAGTAAAAGGTACAAATAAAAAAAATGGAGTGAAATAAAAGGAGAAACTAGCGTACAATCAATAATGTTTATTTAATTGCTAAAATCATTTTTAAAAATCCTTTGAAGCTGTCAGCGAAATGTAGTGAAGTAAATAGAACAATATTTGCCTCTAAAATTTATTGGAGTAGAAGTTACATAAAATGGAAATACTCAAGTACAATTTAAAGAAATAAAAAATGTACTTATTTATATTAAATGTACTTAATTACTTTCCGCTACTGTTGAACATGTGAAAATTAGGACACTTTTTAAAAATGTTTGGACATGTTAAATGAAAATGAAAAGATTATGAAGTTTGATTTGATAAAATTCACCAGACTCACGAGAATGTATCTGTATTTTTTATTTGTATAATAAATAAACTTGTAATACTTCAGGACCACATTTCACAACCACACACAGAGTAAAACATACTTTGGGTATTTAAGAGCTGATGCAGATAAAAACAAATCGCCAGACATGAATTAAATAACGTTATCAGACTTCCTGTGAAAGCAGTCTCTCTCTTCTTCGGTGGATTTTTACATTAAAAGTAGAATTTCTTTACATTCTTCAGGACGACGCAGTGACGGGGCGTTTGAGGTCTGAGGGGATCAACGTAAACGGAGCAACAGGTACAAAAAGAAAAGGCCAAAATAAAACCGCTGCTGCTGCTGCTGCTGCTGCTGCTGCTGCTGCTGCTGCTGCTGCTGCTGCTCAGGTTCTCATGAGGAGGGCTGAAGTTTAAACAGTAAAGAAACAATAAATAAAAACACACGAGGTAAAGAAACGTGCAGCCACAAAGAGAAGCCACACGACCTTTGACCTGGAGTCAAAACAATAAAAAGGCATGAAAACAGACAAACAACGTCAACGTGACACTCCACCTGAAAATGTTTGAAATTATCATGAGAACTATTTCGTTATTATTGAAAGGTGGAAAACATCTTTTCATGGATTAATGAGACTTACACAAGCTTTTTAATAATTTGTAAACAGATGTTTTGTTATTATCACATCATAAAAACTTCCATCAGTTTTTGGATTATCTGTTCACTTCAGAGGCATGTAAGAAAAACAAGTTTTATTCAATAATTCCAGGTGAGTCACTGGTGTTTTAATGATCATTTGACACAAAATGTTTCAAAGTGTTTGTAATTTTCAAGCCAAAATGAGACAATAAATCTCTGGTTTCTAGCTGCAAAAGTGTAAATATTTGCAGTTTTTTTGTTTGTTTACATTAATACTTTTACTTTTTTTTAACTTTACAATAATACTTTTTGTTTACTTTGGGTCATGTAGAGTTTCTACAAAACAGCCTTTGAAATTTATGTTTTCTGATATTTTATTTTAACCGATGAAGACTCATTGTATCCGAAAAACGTTCCAGATTATTCCAATTTATTTCCAATTTAAATTTTATTCTAATCAATTTTTTTAAATTGTCATGAAATTAAATTTTCCTGAAATTCTGCCACAATTTGCATCAGAAATTTGAGAAACTGGTTTGTCTAGCAAATAAACGAATCTGTAATTAAATATAAGACAGAAAAAAATACTTTTGAGTCTTTGCATCTTTAACAGTCCATTAAAACAAATATTTTTTCTTATTTGTCCAGTGTTGATCATTTTAATATTATATAAGTATTACTTATATGACATTATTATAATATTGTGTGTTTCAGTGTTTCATGATTCATTTTGAGTTTAATTTTATTCATATTTTTGTCATGTGTCATGTGTAATCATATACGATACAATTACACTGAAATCCTAAAACTTTTTTTAAATTATTTGTAATAATTATTTTATTAAGCCCTGGAATAATAATATTACTAATATAATATTAAGCAGATTTGTTTCAGTAATTTTTAAGAATTTTTTCCGGAAATTCTGCAGTAATTTGCATCAGAAATTTGTGTTGTGTCAAACTAATGAATCTTTAATTAAATGTAAGTTAAAAAAAACCCATTTTAAATCTTTGTATTTTGTCGTAGTTGATAAAAACAAATAATGTTTTAAATATCGTCTAGTGTTGATTATAATAATATTATAATAAGCTCCATGATATTTTCAAGTCAAGTGTCACTTTGAGTTGAAAAAACAGATAATTTAATGATTTTCAGGTCATAATTCAGCGTCATCACACTCACACACACACACTCACACACACACACACACACACACACACACCACACCTTACTTATAGTAGAACTGTATTACATGTTGCAATACATACAGTAACATTTACACTTTATCTCAGCTGGATAAACGCCCCGCTGGCTGAGGAACGATGACGATGACGGGAGGCAGAAGCTTAAAGTCGCCGTTTGAAGATGAAGATCCTTCGAGTCGAGTCGAGTCGAGTCGAGTTATCAGTTCATAAAGTTTATTGTGCCCAAGTGGAATGATTCAGTTATAGGTAGTTGTTGTCTCAGTCGAGCCTTCATGCTACATTCAAGTAATGACTTCAAATAACTGATTCTACAGCCGTGGTTTATCGGAGGGAGTGTTAAATCTATCACTTATTATTATTATTATTATTATTATTATCTACATCTTAAAGTCTGATTACTACAAACTCAACAAGCTAAAACTGCTGCGACAGATTTGGACATCTGCTGGAAATTAAATGATAAGAAAATCTTATTTCTAAAGAGAATTAACTGAGTTTTGAAGGTGAAATTGGATCGTTTTTAGATAGTAGGTTTAAAGAAAGAGCTGCATCTCAGAGTTGTTCTCATTACAGATGTTCATATTTTGGGTTATATATTTTATTTTATATATTTTTATTCTCATTAAGGTCTTTGACATCTTGTCAGTCGGTGCTTTGACCAGTTTAAAGATTTGTTTCAGTCATTTTTCAGAATTTCTTCCTGAAATTCTAGGGTAAATTTGTGTCAAATGAATTATTCTGTAATTAAATGTAAGGAAAGAAAAATCATTTTGAGTTCAGTTTTATTCATTTTTTATTTGTCATGTGTATTCATATAAGATACAATTATAGTGAAATACTTAATTTTAAATTATTTATTGTTTATTAAGCCCTGGAATTTGGTGGCTAATATTAAGCAAATTTGTTTCAGTAATTTTTAAGATTTTTTCTTTCTTTCTTCAGATGTCACAAGATGCTTTTCATTTGATTTAACCCTTTATCAGGCCAAGAACTTTATTTGGTAACTTCAGTGGATATCAAAATGGGGTCGAGAAATAAATTGCAAATTGACTAGATTAAGGTGGCAAATCTGTGCGAAAAAAGTTGCAGATTTACGAGATTTAAAGTGGCAAATCTGCGTGAAAAGTTGCTTTTTCTCCCATGTCTTTCTCATAAATCTGTGACTTTTTTCCACGCAGATTTGCTACTTTAAATCTCTTAAATCTGCGACTTTTTTTTCCTGTAGATCTGCCACTTTAATCTAGTCAATTTGCAACTTTTTTCTCAAAATATTTTTATTTTTTATTTTGGATATCCGCTGAAGTTACCAAATACGGTTCTTCGCCCGATAATGGGTTAATGAGTAAAAGATGCACAAATCTCTTTCTTTTTTTTTCCGAATAAATCCATTTTGTTGCTGAGGGAAAATGAAGAAAAGCTGTTTTAGAGAGTTTAACCGGAGCGAGGGGTTCATATCAGGTCGTGTCTGATTGTCGTAAACATCACGTACAGAGGTGGCGTTCAGTGAGTGACGTCTAAAGGTGGAGGCTCTTTAACAGAACAACAAACTGGCGGCGCTGGCGGAGGAGGAGCAGGAGGAGGAGGAGCAGGAGGAGGAGGAGGAGGTGCTACGGGGCGGTGGAGCGTCCCAGGTCACTGCGTCAGGGCCAGCAGGATGTCCTTCACCAGCATGGTGCCGATCACCATCTTCTCACAGTTCACCGTCAGCTGGGCGCCGCCCTCCTCTTTGGTCGCCACGGTGACCAACACCAGGCTGCCGCTGGTCACCGTCCTGCCGGCGAACCTGTGGACGGGACGGTGAAGAGGAGGGACAGGAGGAGGGACAGGAGGACTGAGTCACAGCAGCAAAGATCAGAAACAAAGAGCGAGCAGCAGAATAAAGGAGGGACACAGGAGGTCAGCAGCTTCATCAACAACAATAATAATAATAATAATTAACCACAAAAATCTATTTAAAAATAAATAAAACTAAACACCCAGAGGGGGAAAATATCTTTCTGCTTCTTTAAACTTGAATCACTGCATTTTAGAGGGAAATACTGTGTGTTTATTGTTATTGTATAACAATTATTTTCATATAAAAAATAATAAATCTGTGAAAGAATAAGAAAATAAATGTGGAAATATGAAGAGTTATAAATTTAAGAATAAAGAAGAAAATTATTTATTTATCTAGCAAATATATAGCAAAAGCAATAGGGAAATTAATAAGAAAAAATAAAGGAAAAAAATAAATGATTTTAAGAAAATTGAAAATTATGTACAAAAAAGAAAACATTTATTTGAAAAAATGCATATATATCTTACATATATAAATTTAAATATAAAGGAATACACTTTGAAATAAATTAAAATGCCTAGAATTATTCTATTCTATTTTCCTTATATTTCCACATATATGTATTATTTTATTCATTTCTTTTAATGTTTATTTTATTAATGTACTTTGCAGACTCTGATTTATAATACAACATATTTTTTAATTTATATTGTTATTATTATTATTATTATTATTATTATTAATAATAATAATATAATAATAATAATAATAATACTTCCTACAATGGAAGTTAATTGAATTTATTTTTAATTAGGATTTAAAGTCATATCGCTACTTTTACTGAAGTACTTTTCCCACTACTTATCTTTGATAAATGTACATATTTAAAACGCATGACACAAGCTAAAACGTGAAGGGAAAAAAATGTCAACAAACATTAAAAATTATGCAGGGAAAAAAAAAAAATAAAACAAACAAAAAAATATATATATAAATATATATATATATATAAATATATATATATATATATAAAATAATTTTTATTTCATTATTATTATACGTAGTAATTCCTATAATGGAATTTAATTTATTACTATTGAATTTATTAATTTATTGAAATGGGCCTTTCTGCAAAATGAATATTTTTACTTTCGTTGTGTTACATTTATTTTGGTGATAAAACATTCATACTTAATAAGTTTTAATTAAGATTTAAAGTCAAATCTCTACTTTTACTGATGTACTTTTTCCACTACTGTATTTATTAATTTCTTTCTTTCTTTCTTTCTTTCTTTCTTTCTTTCTTTCTTTCTTTCTTTTCTTTCTGAATAATAATGAAAAGCTTTACTTTTGGTATGTTACATTTAATTTGATACTAATACATTCATAAGATTTAATTAAGACTTAAAGTCATATCCCTTCTTTTACTGAGGAACCTTTCCACTACTGGTCTTTGATAAATGTACAGATTAAAAACACACGCCAGAAGCTGCTTTACTGGTTAAAAGGTGAAGCTGAGCTGTGTGACTATAACCAGGACCTCCAGCTGACCTGCACTCTTTATCCGAGCCACAGGGGACTCTGCTGAGGTTGGCCGCCGTGGTCACCCTCTGAACGATGGCGTGTTCGTTCCGGCACTTCACGTCCAGAGTCAACTTCTCTGAGATCTCATTCATCCCCATCAGCTGACCTGAGAGAGAGAGAGAGAGAGAGAGAGAGAGAGAGAGAGAGAGAGAGAGAGAGAGAGAGAGAGAGAGAGAGAGAGAGAGAGAGAGAGAGAGAGAGATCTGAATCAATGTTTTCTGTCTCCCAGAAGAATAAAATGTAAATGAATCCCAGCGGTGAATAAACAGGTGCTGCTCAGTGTGGAGACTCATTAAACTGCTGTTTCATTTATAAAGTCAGATTATTTACCAGCTACAGACATATACAGTATCATATATATATACAGTCATGGAGAAAAATTATTAGACCACCTTGTTTTCTTCAGTTTCTTGTTTATTTTAATGCCTGGTGCAACTAAAGGTACATTTGTTTGGACAAATATAATGATAAATATAAATATAAATATAATGATAACAACAAAAATCGATGATATCTAGACATTTAACATGGTTTTCTTGATATTGATTTTGGTTTTTATCAAGAAAAACATGGAAAATGTTTAGATATCAGCTCTTAACCCTTTATCAGGCAAAGACCTATATTTGGTAACTCCAGGTAATATTTCGAGAAAAAAGTTTCAAATTTACTAGGTTAAAGTGGCAAATCTACTAGAAAAAAAGTTGCAGATTTATGAGAAAAAAGTGGGAAAAAAGCAACTTTTTTTCTCCCAGATTCACCACTTTAAATCTCATAAATCTACGCATTTTTTTCTCGTAGATTTGCCACTATAATCTCGTAAATTTTTTTCTCAAAATATTATTTCATATGTGGTTTTTTTTACACATTCTGGCAGTATGTAATATCCTCCAATATTCTCTAGGGTTGAAATTTGGAATTTGCAAGTATTTCAATGAGTGCCATATTAAGGGTTAAAGTGTTGAATCTGGGAGAAAAAAGTTGCTTTTTTCCCACTTTTTTCTCGTAAATCTGCGACTTTTTTTCTTGTAGATTTGCCACTTTAATCTAGTAAATTTGCAACTTTTTTCTCGAAATATTACCTGAAGTTACCAAATATAGTTCTTTGCCTGATAAAGGGTTAAATTAAACTCTTATCAGCTATTTTTGTTGTTATCAAATAACAAATGTATCTTTAGTTGTACCAGGCATTAAAATGAGCAAGAAATTGACGAAAACAATGGTGTAATAATTTTTTCCATGACTGTATTATACTGTATATTCAGCTAACAGACTTTGATGTGAGACTGAATGATAAAAATGATGCTGAAACTTAAACCAGAATGCTCTGATGCTTCCCACTGAACACAGTAACACAGAGACTCAATCAGCTCCGTCAGTCAATTAAAGGCAATAAACATCATCAATCTGTTGTTAGATTAATAGGAGGAAATGTTGCACCAAAGTTTTCTCTTTTTGTGCAGATTTTGTAGATTTGCAGGTCAAAAGACATGGAGACGTCTGGTCAGATTTCTGATGTTTAAACATGTTTATATATCAGTCAGCCTTAACTGCTCAAACAATAAGTTTCTTGACAGAAGATTCATTGACATAATTACTAAATTAGTAATTACATTTATGAATTTTCTAAGTGAGTCAGGTTTTTGCAGGTCCCTTAAAAGTCTTTAAAAGTCTAAAATCCACATATCTGAATTTTAGGCCTTAAAATAAATAAGATTTTGATGGGTGATAAAAATTGATTGGATTATTAAGTTCATGGTTCATGGTTCATGGTCATTCTGTCTTCTCATTTTGTGTCTTTTTTAGTCCTTTAGTCCAACATAAAATGTGATTTTGAATCTTTTTTTTTACTTTCAAAACACTATCATGCTCAATAAAGAATTTTAAATGTTGCAAATCTAACATATAAGAGGGTTCCATCCAGTTCTATCATTTGATACTAAATCTATTTGAGCTTGTCTCCAGTTTTACTTGTTATATCATCATCAAACTGAAACTGGCCTCATGGAGTTTACAGCCAGAACTTTAGAGGTAAATTTACAGTAGGGCTCCACGCTGCTTTGTTTTCTAGTCTGGATGGAGTCAACAAGTCTGGATTATTTGGAGCTTTTGGAGACTCCACAGTGTTAAAGTCAAGACGTCCTTCGACCTGCAGATCACAGAAACTAAATCTAAAAAAACAGACTGTGTGACCCTGCAGCGCTGCAGGTTCCCAGCATGCTCAGTGGTCTTTCATCAGAAAGTTGAGGAGACAGAAATATGAATGTTTGTTTGTTCACACGGTGCTTCAGAGTGAATCAGGATCAGTGGATGAGCATTTCCAGTCATTCCTGTGCAGCAGCAGCGTGAGCAGCAGGTTAGTACAGGTGAGTCTGTCTGCAGCTACAGACCTCCAGGTGCAGGTAAGTGTTGTTACCAAGGCAACAGGAGGAGGGGGAGGAGGGGGGGAGTCAGCCGGAGGAGTTAGAGGAGGAGGAGGAGGAGGAGGAGGGTCTGTGTGAGGTCAGCTAAGAGGCAGGTGGCACACAGATGGCTGGAGAAACAAACGTCTAACTTACCCAGGTAAAGGTTCTCTAGGGGACAGTACGGAGAGGAGGAGTTCAGAGTCACTCAGTCCGTTAGTGTTAGTCAGGACGGAGATGAACACCACAACACAAACATGCTGCGGACTCAAGTCTGTAGCTGCTCGCCTCAAACTCTATCTGCTCATATCTTGTTCAGAAAAAACCTGACTGGGGTTTTTAAAAACCCTTATCATACATCCTAATTTTATGTTTTCCTTTATTAATTGTTTATTAGAATCCCTTTTTGTGTCGCTATCCTTCTAATGCACAATATGGGTCAAAAATGACCCATATCCATTTTTTAGCTAAGTAGTTAGCTTGCTAAGCTAACTACTTAGCTAAATACTTAGCCAAGAAGTTAGCTAATTAGTTAGCTAAGCAAGCTACTTAGCCAAGTAGGTAGCTATGTAATAACACAAAAACCTTTTTCAAAGGGTTAACCCTTTGATGCACAACATTCCCCATGTTATTTAATGCTGCTGTGTGTTTCCGTGCTCTATCTTTTGATATCAACTTATTTTATGATTGAATATTCCAAGTATTCTTTAAATATTTTTTTGATAACAACAGATCATTATTTCCATTTTGATTCTCATACTTTATGAAGAAAAAACGTTTTTGTGTTATTACATAGCTAACTACTTGGCTAAGTAGCTTGCTAAGCTAACTAATTAGCTAACTTCTGGGCTAAGTAGTTAGCTATGTAGTTAGCTTAGCAAGCTAACTACTTAGCTAAAAAATGGATATGGGTCATTTTTGACCCATGTTGTGCATTAGAAGGATAGTGACACAAAAAGGGATTTTATTAAACAATTAATAAAGGAAAACATAAAATTAGGATGTATGATAAGGGTTTTTAAACACACAGGATCTGTCCCAGAGCCCACAAACATGCAGCAACGTTTTTATTTTCCCTCTGGACCTGACAAATGTCTGATTTACTCAAACAAACTCATCAAAATATTTACAGCAGATTAAAATACCAAAGAAAAAGAAATAAACCCTCTAATAACAGACGTCACTGAAACTGTCCATGAAATAAATTATGGAAAAATTGACCTTTACCATAAGATTATTATTGACCAAATACAGTCATGGAAAAAATTATTAGACCACCCTTTTTCTTTCATTTCTTGTTCATTTAATGTGTGCTGATGAGAGTTTAATTTAAGAGCTGGTATCTAGACATTTAACATGGTTTTATTGATAACCAAAAATCATTATCAATTGTGTCTTTTTATTGGTCAATATACGTCTTTTTTGGTAATTTTGTGTCTTTATTTGGTCAATTTGTGTATTTTTTTGTCATTAAACGTCTTTTTTGTTCATTCTGTGTATTTTTTTTGTCAATTTGTGTCTTTTTATTGGTCATTTTAAGTCTTTTTTGGTAATTTTGTGTCTTTTTATTGGTCAATATACGTCTTTTTTGGTAATTTTGTGTCTTTATTTGGTCAATTTGTGTCTTTTTTCTGTCATTAAACATCTTTTTTGTTCATTCTCTGTATTTTTTTTGTCAATTTGTGTCTTTTTATTGGTCATTATATGTCTTTTTTGGTAATTTTGTGTCTTTTTATGGGTCATTTTACGTCTTTTTTGTTCATTCTGTGTATTTTTTTGGCAATTTGTGTCTTTTTATTGGTCATTATACGTCTTTTTTGGTAATTTTGTGTCTTTTTTTGTAATTTTACGTCTTTTTTGGTAATTTTTTTCGTCTTTTTTGGTAATTTTACGTCTTTTTTGGTCAGTTTGTTGTTGTTTTCTTCAATGCATTTTAGTGCCTGGTACAACTAAAGGTACATTTGTTTGGACAAATATAATGATAACAACAAAAATAGCTGATAAGAGTTTAATATAAGAGCTGATATCTAGACATTTTTTCCATGGTTTTCCTGATCATAACCAAAATCATTATCAATAAAACCATGTTAAATGTCTAGATATCAGCTCTTAAATTAAACTCTTATCAGCTATTTTTGTTTTGTTTGTTCATTATATTTGTCCAAACAAATGCACCTTTAGTTGTACCAGGCATTAAAATGAACAAGAAACTGAATAAAACAAGGTGGTCTAATAATTTTTTCCATGACTGTATTTTTTATATTCTTTAAAAGAGTGATTTTTCTGCTCACCTTGCTCCTTTTTATACTCGTTCTCTGTGAGGAAGACGGGTCTCATCAGCTCCCCGACCGGCGGCTGGATCGACACGAAGAATTTCCTGGTGTGAGTGCTGAAAATAGAGAGAAAAAACAGCAGTTTAAGGAAATATTATGTTATTATTATTCTTTTATATGTTCTAAAAGGACAGTGGGACGTCTGAACTGATGTGATCGGAGCTTTGCTGCTGAAACTAAAATCTCTGGAGCGCCTCAGAGCTTTGATGTGTAAAGAGAAATGGATACAGCGTCAGAATTTGATAAATTTGGTCCGATAACATTTGGAAAGACGCACAATTAAATCATTTTATATCCATTCAAGCCAGCAGAGAGCTGAACTCGGCTGTTTGAAGTCTGCAGTGAAACTTTATGAGCCTTTAGATCCAAGAAATGTCAATATTAACACCAGCATCGAAGTTTGTTCACAGTTCAGCTTTATAATGCAGTTAGAGCTCAGAAAAACCTCCTCGCACCGTTCAGTACATCTGTAATATTGTTATGTTTGATTCTTCAGAGCTGGTAGGATAAAAAACACACAATTCTGAAACATGTGGAGCATTTTTTGTAACACTTGCAGGAACTATTTTATTACAATTAGGTTTTTTTTCTTCAGATTTCCGATTTTTTAAGTCATTCTAACTGTTTTTCTGCACAAAGAAAAGTTGAGTTGTTCTGATTGCTGATTGCTGAGGAGCAGGAGAAGGAGGAGGAGGAGCAGGAGGAGAGGAGGAGGAGCAGGAGGAGAGGAGAGGAGCAGGAGGAGGAGAGGAGGAGGAGGAGCAGGAGGAGAGGAGAGGAGAGGAGCAGGAGCAGGAGAAGGAGGAGCAGGAGAGGAAGAGGAGCAGGGGGAGGAGGTTAGGTGGAGGAGGAGAAGAGAGGAGGAGGAGCGGGAGGATGAGGAGGAGGAGGAGAGGAGAGGAGAGGAGGAGGCCCAGGAGGAGGTAGAGGAGGAGGAGCAGAAGCAGAAGCAGGTGGAGGAGCAAGAGAAGGAAGAGGAGGAGCATGGGGAGGAGCAGAAGTAGGAGCAGGAGGAGAGGACAGGAGGAAGAGCAGGAGCAGGAGGCTGTAGAGGAGGAGCAGGAGGAGAGGAGGAGCAGAGGAGGAACAGGAGGAGAGGAGAGGAGGAAGAGGATGAAGAGGAGGATATGGATCAGGAGGAGGAGGAGCAGGAGCAGAAGCAGGAGGAGGAGGAGCAGGAGGAGAGGACAGGAGGAGGACAAAGAGGAGGATGAGGATCAGGAGGAGGAGGAGCAGGAGCAGAGCAGGAGGAGCAGGAGGAGTACCGTGCAGTACATCTGTAATATTGTTATATTTGATTCTTCACAGCATCAGTTTCTGTTTGTTGTTCTGTTTAACACTGAAACAGTGAATCCGTCTCACCACAGCTGGAAGTTCGCTGCTTGTGTCGAGTCGCAGAAATCGATGCCCATCACAGCTGTGGCCGACTCTCCTGCTGGCAGCAGCTCTGTAACACACACACACACACACACACACACACACACACACACACACACACACAGTCAGACTCTGATCTGAGATTAAACATGTCCTCCCTGTGTGAGCTGTGAGTCACAAAAATCTAAGTTAAGCCATAATTCAAAGTTAAGTCTAACAGCTCTGCTTCAAAGAAGGAAATCAGGTGACGTATAAATCCATTTATAAAGTCTTGATAGGCGACGTGCCACCATACCTCAGCACTTTAATAAACTGGTCTCATAGTTATTATCCAACACACTCTAGTGATTAATGCTCAATGTTCCCCGGACGAATACTGAATTTGTTAAAACTGCTTTCAGTTTTTCTGTGACGACTAAATTTCCCCACTGCAGGATAAATAAAGTCTTATCTTATCTTATATAAACCCATCCAATTCTCTAAACTCTAAAATCATGTTTTTCTTATGCTTTCTTTCACCTGTATTTTTTATTCTATTATTTCAACTTGTACACTAGAAATATAGAAAATAATCTTTAAAGAACAGGAGTGCATCATCAGCATATTGTTTACTCCACCGAACATGTTTCATTCTGTGAAGTTTGTGGGTTTTTTACCAACAACGAAATAAAATCTGGACCAAACAAACGTCCCCGTCCCTCACCGATCTCGGGGAACTCTTTGACCCTCATCCCAGACTGCAGCTTGACGTCCTCCATGTGCAGGTTCTTGGTGTCGGAGGAGGCGTTGTTAGTAAACTGCATCTGGACCGCCACCATGTTGGCGTCGGGGCTGAACGGCTGCCGGCTGAAACAAAACTCCACCGACAAACCCTCACCGGTGATCCGGTGCAGCAGCTCGTAGCTCTTCAGAGCGCTGGACGGAGAGATGGTCTGAGGAGGAGGAGCAGGAGGAGGAGGAGGAAGAAGAGAAGGAGGAGGAGCTCATTTTATACACTGAGCTCAAGTTTCAAAAAATGTTTGTATTGAGGTTCCTTGACAAGTACAAAACACTATTTTTCCAACTATTTTTCCTCATAAATATGCTACTTTTTTCTCATAACTCTGACACTTTTTTCTTGCAAATTTGCCACTTTTAATCTCATAAATATGCTACTTTTATCTTGCAGATTTGGCACTTTAAATCTAGTAAATCTGCAACTTTTTTTCTTGTAGATTTGCCACTATTTTTCTCATAAATCTGCCACTTTTTCTTGCAAATTTGCCACTTTTAATCTCATAAATATGCTACTTTTATCTTGCAGATTTGGCACTTTAAATCTAGTAAATCTGCGACTTTTTTCTCGTAGCTTTGCCACTTTAATCTAGTAAATCTGCAACTTTTTTCTCGTAGATTTGCCACTTTAAATCTCGTAAATCTGCGACTTTTATCTTGTAGATTTGCCACTTTAATCTAGTAAATCTGTGACTTTTTTTCTCGCATAATTGCCACTTTTAATCTCATGAATATGCTACTTTTATCTTGCAGATTTGGCACTTTAAATCTCGTAAATCTGCAACTTTTTTCACATAGATTTGCCACTTTAATCTAGTAAATCTAAAAAAAATGTGCAACTTTTTTCCTGAAATATAACCCCCCTCCCCCAGGTCCATATTTATTTGCTTTTCATATTTGGCCCTAATACCCTGTTGTACAAATAGGCCTTTTTTTCTAAACATAGAGTGTATCTTAGTATCTTAATGTCTTTTATGTAACTTCTCTAGTAAACATTCACCCTGTAAACATTCATCCTATAACTGTAAAAGTCACTAAACTCAAAGTGCAACATGCTGTAATCATGCCTTTTCAAACTCAAAATGCAGTTAATTTGACTTATAACTCATCCAATATTGTAACATTTATGTCACTCTTAAATTCAAACATGCAGCAGTGTGCTGTAGCTAAAAGCCTGCAAAGATTTTAAAATGACTCTCTGAGCTGCCAGGTATCATCACTTCTATAATCTGTGTGATAAAGTGGCGATCCGGCCCAGGAAGGTGTGAGACATGAAGACTTACAGCGGGAGAGAGGACGGCGTCAGACAGAGACCTAAATCTAGTACATCTGCAACATTTTTCTCGTAGATTTGCCACTTTAATCAAGTAAATCTGTGACTTTTTTCTCGTAAATTTGCCACTTTTAATCCCATAAATATGCTACTTTTATCTTGCAGATTTGCCACTTTAAATCTCGTAAATCTGCAACTTTTTTCTCATAGATTTGCCACTTTAATTTAGTAAATCTGTGACTTTTTTCTCATAGATTTGCCACTTTAATCTAGTAAATCTGCAACTTTTTTCTCTTAGATTTGCCACTTTAATCTAGTAAATCTGCAACTTTAAATCTCATAAATCTGCAACTTTTTTCTCGTAGATTTGCCACTTTAATTTAGTAAATCTGTGACTTTTTTCTCATAGATTTGCCACTTTAATCTAGTTAATCTGTGACTTTTTTCTCAAATTGCAATGATTCAAATTTAACAATAAAAATTCAAATTATGTAATTCAAATTCAGTTTCTGATGGCACATATTTCAGCCCATAGTTCTGTATCTACAAGCCTGCAGAGATTTTAAAATGACTCTCTGATCTGCCAGGTATCATCTCTTCTACGATGTGTGTGATAAAGTGGCGATCCGGCCCAGGAAGGTGTGAGACGTGAAGACTTACAGCGGGAGAGAGGACGGCGTCAGACAGAGACAGGCCCTCCAGGTCGGTGACGAGGCTGTTGGACAGGAAGGTGTTGACGGGCGTGACCTGAGGAGACGGAGCGGGTTCGACTGGGAGGAGAGACGCAGAGTGAGAGACACTTTCAACAAGGACGTTCCCATATTTAGACCTGCATTCATCTATTCATCACATCGTCTCTAACGAGAACAGTCAGCGGCTGTTTCTGTGATTCCATGAAACCATCACGAGGTTTGAAACAACCTTGACTTCGTCTCGCTGAATAAAACTTTTTTTTATTCTCTTTCAGGAGCAGAAATGTGACTCACAGTCGTCGAGGTCGAGCAGAGACATTTCTTTCTTCTCTTTCTTGCTCTCCTTCTTGACGGGCTTAGCCGGAGGTTTAGACTCAGCAGCCTGACAGAGATGAAAGCAGAGCTGACGTGACGAGACGAACATTTTTATGTCACTGTGACTGAATACAGAAGAGTTTGCTGTGAAAGTCAGGGACAAAATGACTTGATTTTAGATGCAGATAGAATGCTTAATATTGTTGTTTTATACCCTTGTAAAGCACCATGTGGTTTTCTTTTCCTGTGAAAAGTGCTTTACAAATAAAATGTACTTACTTACTTACTTACTTATCTACTGTAACACACTGAAAATTAAGAAAACATCAAACAGATCAAACAGTCTGAACACTTCATATAGAAAGTAACTCAGTTTAAGCACAGTGTTGTTAAAATGTGCAAAAAAGAACTGATTGAAGCACATTTCACCAGATTTTGTATTGACAACCACTAATAAAAAAGCAGAACTACGGATTTTCTGTTTGCATTAACATTAAAATAACATAAACAATGCTTCTGTAAACATGCAAATATAAAATGTGCAAAAGGTGCCATGCTCTGCTTAAGTGATGAAGTCTTTTACAGATTACACATTTGTGTCTTTTTGGCACTTTCAACTTTTTGTCCATTTTTGCCATCATGGCGATGAACTCCGTTACGATAAACAATAGTAACGTTGAGTACATCTTTTTTTCACAGCAATTATTTTTTACATCTCAAGAATATTAAACATTGGAATTGAAATGTGGAAAATAAATATTGAAAATGAAATTGCACAAAGTATTTGAACTTCGCTACTTGACACCTCTGCTGCACACTAACCTCTCACTATTATTTCATCATCAAGACCCTTTTCTTCATGTATTTCTGTCTATTTCTTTCCTAATCTGCGCTGCATTGAGCCCTCAGGGCCACCGTACTCACTCCACCTGGATTTAAAATGTTTCGGGTGTTTTTACCTTTTTTTTCTTCTTGACCTCGGCCTCGGACTCCGAGTCCTCGGACTCTGACTGGCTGCTCTCAGACTCGCTCTCCTCCTCCTCCTCGGACTCGGACTCCGAGTCGCTCTTCCGTTGTTTGCTCTTCCTCTCGTGCTTCCTCTCCTCTTCTTCACTGCTCTGCTCGCTGGAGAGGAACGTTCAAAGATTCAGAACTGCAGATTCAGAACTTTAAACTCAACAGAAGCCGTAGTTAGAAAAACAGAAGTACGTTCTACCTTTCACTTTCTTGCACCGGTTTCTTTAACTCTTTCTTTTTCTTCTTCTTGTCCTTCTCCTCCTCTTCCTCCTCCTCCTCCTCAGACTCGGAGCTCTCCTCGCTCTCTTCGCTCTCTGATCCCGAGCCGCTCTCCTCGCTGGCGCTGGCGCTCTCCAGGCCGCTGGCCGAGTCCGACTCTGAGGGGGAGGAGCTCAGGTCAGTTATTAAAGTATTACATATATATACAGCATATAAACAAGAGTTTAATATCATTCTTCATTTAAAAGAATCCAGATCAAACTTAAAGTGTCAAAGTCAAATCTGAGGCAATTTCTTGGTCTGTGAAGTCATTTATTATTAAATTTTTTTCTTGATTTTCTAGATTATTTTTTAATGATCCCTTGTGTTATTAACGCCACAGTGGCACTTTTGATGCACAAGGTTTAAAACATTCCCGAGCCTTTGAAAAAATGAAACTTTTCTGAATAAAATTTAAAGACTACAATTATACGTAAATAAATGTGGGCTTTATAAATTGATATTTCTTTTTAATTAAATTTTTTTTTTTTCGAATTAATTCTCCTATGTATATACTTGTTTAATATATATGTATATATATATATATATATATATATATATATATATATTTATATATATAAATCTATATATATATTAATTGACTATTTTTTAAATTTCTAATACATTTTTAATGTATCTATTCATTTTTAAATTAATAAATTCAAACTTATTTCTGTATTTCTTTTCATCATCATTTTTCCTATGCATCCCCCCCTTTTCGTTCCAAACAATTTATGTATTATTTTCTTATTACCTTCATACATGTCTTTCTTTTTATGCATTTTTTTACTAGTTTAAAATATATTTTTAATGCATGTATTAATTTTTTTTTGTGTAAGTTATTTATGTATTTATTTTTACTTCATTTTTCTTCTGGATTTTTTCATGTATTTATTTATTATTTTTTAATCAGATTTATTTCTGCCTGTTAAAGTTACCGCTGTCTGCTGACTCGGTGGGCCCGGACTCTCCCTCGGAGTCGGAGTAGAACGGCTTCTCCACCTTCTTCTCCTTCCTCTTCTCCCGGCTGCTGCATTTGGTCCACTCAGGCACCTGTAGGAGGAGGTCAGAGGTCAGACAGTGAGCCGGCGGCGCCGCCTCGCCGTGGACCCCCGCAGACAGAAGCAGAGACGTGGGCAGAGTACAGTAGCGTGGCCATGAACGCCTCTGCCTGGGCGTGAAGCAGCCAAATGAAGCCAGCCGTCAGATCTGATCAGATGTGACAGTCAGAGTTTAACTTTAATGCACAGACAGAAAGACGTCAGCACCAGGTGATGGCTTCATGACCAGAGGCAGAGATGGTTTCTGTAGTACAGGGAGCAGGTCCATTAGGAGAAGTGATGTCTCTGAGGAGTGCACACTGTCCTCCCACACTCATACAGAGAGAAAAACCTCTTTCTGACACCAAACTCATTAACCGAAGCGTCAGATAATGAGCGTGGTCGCCTCCCGCCCCGTTTAAAACCCACACGGTGAGAGGACCAAGCATCCTGCAGAGAGAATCACTTCTTTAATGGTCAAACCGAAGGAGGAGGGCGCTGAGTTTCAGGTAGCGTTGAGCTGAGCTAAGCACAGGAACGACAGCAACTACGTGAGGCGGCGAGGAGGGCGAGGGGGCGGGGCTTGGCTTGGCTTGGCGGGGGTCAGAAAGCACTCGGGTTTTGCTGCTACATGGGTTGGAGGATCGGGGAGGTGGCGGGCTCTCCACCGCTAACGGACTCACACTCGTTAATGTTGTGACTCTTTCAAGCAGCGTAAAAACCTGGCAGATGTGGAAAAGAAAAAAGATTGGGATGGAGGTGAGATTGAGAAGGAAGGAGAAATAGAGATATAGATATAGATATATATATTTTTTTTTAAAGAAAAAAGGCAAGAAAAAACAGGCACAGGAAGGTTTCTAGGTAAAAAAGAAAAAAAAAAGAAAAAGAAGAAGACGTGTGAGAACAGTTTCTGATATCAGAGACAAAAATGAACCCCTAATTTCATCAGTCACAAAATCTGTGGCCGGCTGCACAAAACACCTGATGTTCAGATTTAAGGTTTCCTTTAAATAAAGTCAGTTGAACAAAACATTCAAATCTTCCTGAAGAGTCTCAGAGGAGGCAGAGAGTCGACTCTATGGAAATGGTCATAGTTTATAGGAAACCACAGACTGTTTAAAAATATATGACAGCCCCCTCCAGTGAGGCCTAAACACCTGGAGCGCCCCCTGGTGGAAGGCTGCAGTACAGGTTATAAGCCCCGCCCCCTCTTGTTTGTTGATGCGTCATGAAACTAAAAACTGAGACTAATCATGTAAAAATACATGAACTGGAGCAATACTGCACTTCTATTAAAGGACTTAAGAGCAAGAAGGCTCTGAAAACTGACTTTGTTTTGGACCGATACTTTATTGATTGAGGATTCATGCATCATGTTCTTTATCTCTTTATTTATGTATTTATTTATTTTTTGTTTTGTCTGTTTCTTACCCTTATTTTGGAATTGCTGTTTATTTGATTTTGTTTGTGTTATTTTTTCTAACCCCCTGGCAAAAACTGTATATATTGTAAATTGTTATTGTGAATTAAAAATAAATAAATAAAAAAGATAATAAAAAAAATAACAACACCAGACTAATCACAAATGAGATCTAGTCTGGATACCACCAATTAATTTCTCCGTAGAGGAGGCGTGGTTTACGATCCTCCAGAGCCGTTTATTGGACGCTATGAATGTCTATCATAAGCGTCTGTACGTAGCTCTTAGCCAATCAGATCAGCCCCATTAGCTTAGCCACTAGCGGGGCTAGTTGGTAGATTAGGCTTTTGCCAAATCCTGTTGGAAGCAAGGCCAAAACATCCTTTTGGGTGGTTATAAAGGAGTGTAAAGCCAAACGTTGTTCTTCTTTTAAAATAAAAACCAGAATAAGACCGCAGCCTCCACTTAGCATTTTACTACCATGCAAAAGAGTTGAATGTGCAACCTTTCGCGCATGAAATAAACTTTAAAATCTTCTTAAGATTATATGTTACAAAATCAAGACATAGCAGAAAGTAGGAGGATACTGTGACGTTGACATAAATCCCTGTGTTATGTAGCATATCCTGAAAGTAAAAGCTAACATTGTGTAGTTTAACATGTGAACTTTTCCTTCTGTGAACAAACTGCATGAACTCTAGTGAAACATGTAAATGTTTGTTTTATCACAGTATTAATAGCTGCAGAGTAATGATATAACCAGGGCCAGGTGGCAGCCAGTTCTTCCTGAACGTCTACATATGTGTTTTGTTAAGAAAAATTAAGAAATTGTTTTTTTTAGAGCGATCCGAAGAAACTGGTACCTCTGCTTTCCTCCAGAAATTTTCCCACCTTTTTACCATGGCGGTCTATGAGGTTGTTGGTGCGTGTTGGTGGCGCATCATATGAGTGAGAAGACGAATTTCCCTATGTTTCTATGTATAAATTATTTCTGTAGAGTGGTATCTGAGGCTTCGAGTGCAGTTTCCAAATGTATTTTTTGACAAATTTTTCTCTGCCTCTCCACTCCAGCTATGACGTCATCCACTCTAGCCTCTCCATAGGGTAACATTGGGGGGATTTTTTGGCGTGTTTTTGCAGAATAATTTGAAAACCGTTTGCAGAAACCCTTAGAAAAGTCATAGCTCACTTGTCATGTTTGATTTGATACCTTTTTAGTGTATGTGAGACCAAAACTCTGGGAGGAGTAGTCGACCGAAAAAAAACATGGAAGAAACAGAAGAATAAATAGGAAGGTGGATAGTATATAGTGTGGTCTTACAAGTGCACTCAATTATACTTTAATTTAATCAAATCTAGAGAAGTTAAGGAGACTTAAGGAGGAAATTGAAGGTGTTTTGTGCAACCGGCAGCTCAAAAATTTCAGCCTTTTTTTCCTGGCACACTCCAATATAACTTCATCATACTGTAAATACTTAAAAAATATATTAAAAGAAATTTAAAAAAAGTCAACATTAACATTCACTACTTACGAATACGTCAGGCAAATATATACGACAATGCATTTAGTGTTCATCAGAGTGATGTTGGATTAAAATGAGCGAAATGACGAAGTGGAGCAGCAGGAGAAGCTGAAGAACCACAGCACTCACAAACACACAGCAACAACATCTGTGACACTCCACAAACGTGTCACACATTTCACGTGAGGCCAGGAAGGTGCAAGAAGAAGAAGAAACAGCTGATATAAACAACCTCCACTCAAGGTCCAAGAGCTGTGATAAAACCATCAGGACCATCACTGTTTCATCCAAACTGAAGACTTTAAATTATTCTCAACACTTGTAGGACTTTTTGTCCTTGTTGGCTACAAAAATAAGTGTAAAAAAGTGAGAAAGTCGACTCTTAACTGAAGAGTCTTTCATCAACTTCAGTTTTCAGTGTCAACTTCTGAAGTCAACATGGAAGAGAAGTCCAGAAAGAGGTCAGAATAATGAAATATATTAAAGGGAGGGTTCCCATTTTTTTTATATTGTGTTTGTTCAAGCTACTTTTCTACAGTCATGGAAAAAATGATTAGACCACCCTTATATTTTTTCAATATCTTGTTCATTTTAATGCCTGGTACAACTAAAGGTACATGTGTGTGGACAAATATAATGATAACAAACAAAAATAGCTCATAAGAGTTCAATTAAAGAGCTGATATCTAAACATTTTCCAATGGTTTTCTTGATAATAACAAAAATCAGTATCAAGAAAACCATGGGAAATGTCTAGATATCAGCTCTTTAATTAAACTCTCATCAGCATTTTTTGTTGTTATTATTATATTTGTCCAAACAAATGAACCTTTAGCTGTACCACCATTAAAATGAACAACAAAAGTGGTCTAATAATTTTGGTAACGCTTTATAATAAGGTCCTTAATAACCATTAATTAACAAGTAATAAGGCATAGTTAACTTATAGTTAACTTATAATAGATGAGCAATAAAGTATATTTTAATATCAATAAGCAAACAAAATAAGATTAATAAAGGCATGGCAAAGACATAATGGGTGGGTCATGGGTGTTTGTAATGCCATTATTAACACTTATATAAGCTTATAAACACACAATAATGTTAATAAGCATCTTGTAAGGACTTACAAGGGCCTTATTACTTGTTAATTAATGGTTATTACAAGGACCTTAATATAAAACGTTACCATAATTTTTTCCATGACTGTAAAAAATGCGTTATTTCCCCTTTTTGAATTGAATCACTGACATAAATAAACTTTTCTGCGATATTCTCATTTATTTAGATGCTCCTGTAATATTTGCGTATCTTCTATTTAATCTTCTCTAAACATTAATCTGCTCTGATTCAGCTAAATCTTGCAGCAGAGTGAGACTTCAGGAGGAAAGAGAGAACAAACAGCACTCAGCACCCAGGAGCACCTCTCTCCAGTCTCCCAGCAGGCCGATCCGCCCCTCGCTGGTGCTGATCACCTCCTCAGTCTGTGGAGGCGCAGAGTGTGCAGAGGGAGAGCAGAAGCTGTGAGGAGTGTTTTTATTTATCATACATCACTGTTGACCATTTTCAAAACATACTTTTGAGAGAATTTTAAAATCAGAGACCACCTGTTTGCCCTTCTGCCTTCAGGGAAACGCTACAGGTCACTCAAGTCACGGATAAACAGACTAAAGAACAGTGTTTTCCCCACTGGAATATGCACCCTAAATGGACAATAACACATCATTTGCATCCACTGCCTATGACCTATATTAGGGCCAAGTATGGAAAAATATATATATATATTGATTCGGGTGGGGGGGTAACATTTCGGGGAAAAAAGTGGCAAATCTACAAGAAAAAAAACTGCAGATTTACAAGATTTAAAGTGGGAAATTTACGAGAAAAAAGTTGCAGATTTACAAGATTTAAAGTGGCAAATTTACGAGAAAAAATATGCAGATTTGTGAGAAAAAAGTGGCAAATCTGTGAGAAAAAAGTTGCAGATTTACGAGATATAAAGTGGCAAATTTACAAGAAAAAATATGCAGATTTATGAGAAAAAAAAGGCAAATCTGCGATTAAAAAGTTGCAGATTCACGAGATTTAAAGTGGCAAATTTACGAGAAAAAAGACAGATTTATGATAAAAAAGTGGCAAATCTGTGAGAAAAAAAGTTGCAGATTTACGAGATTAAAAGTGGTACATTTTTGCGACAAATAACACGCAGATTAATGAGAGAAGAAATTGGAAAAATAGTGTTCGCCACTTTATCTTTTAAACTATTAATTATCTTTCAGACTATTTATTACATGTGCGTAATGTCTGCATGTCTTTTTATGGTTTTAAGCATTTTTATATGAGAAGCACACGTAAATTTCGCTGTATATTTTTTAATACACTGATAATAAAAGGAAATCTTGAATCTTAAGGTTTGTTTTTTTAAATTGAAAATTGAAACTTCTGTGGTTTCTACTGTGTGGAAAGCTTCTCCGTCATCTTTTTAAACTACATAACTACATGATAAAATGTGACAAGATTTTGCAATTGCATGGCCTAAAATGTATTTCATTTAGGTTTGCTATTTACTGAACAGCTGCTGTGTTTGTCCGGTTTAAAAACTGAAATCAAAGACTAAAAACACACACACGAGTCTCTCCTCAGGTGCAGAGAGGGTTCATGTTGGTGTGTGAGCTGTCATCGTTTCACATCAGAAGATAATGTAATCTGATCCCTGCCAGACCACAGTAACAGAGGTGAAACTGGGGTTTGGCATTTGCAAATCTAGTTGCAGTTTATGTGGAAAAATCAATCAGATGTCGGAGCTTCTTTGAGGTCTAAAAACAGAACCAGCTCTCACAGAAATACACAAAACAAACTGTGATCAGAAGACACAAATATCTGCCTGAAAGGATCAGGAATCTAATTTAAATGCTTTAGAAAATGGTCAACAGTAATGCAACTATTTACTTTTCTAACTCCTGGCTGTCATATTAAAAACCAAGCTAAAAGCACCGTGGCCTCATCCTGAAATCTGCATCATGAGGAAATGACGCCGGGGATGAAACAATGAGCTGTGAGGGGAAAAAACATCACTATAATCACAATAATTTACAAATATGAAGACAAAATCAAGCCTTGAGGTCATTCCTGAAGCTTCAAATCAAATGTATGAGTCTTGATTTTGGCAAAAAAAGACGCTCAAGTTTTGATTTCATGTCTTCATTTAAATCACATAGTTGGTTATGAACCGATGGCACATGGAGTGAATGGGATGGAGAAGAAGAGGAGGGACTCTGAATTAAAGCTACAGCTGATGTACTGAAGACTAAAACTTGTGGCAAATCTGCGAGAAAAAAGTTGCAGATTTAAGAGATTTAAAGTGGCAGATTTACGAGAAAAAAAACGCAGATTTATGAGAAAAAAAGTGGCAAATTTACGAGAAGAAAACGCAGATTTATGAGAAAAAAGTAGCAAATCTGTGAGGAAAAAAGTAGCAAATCTGTGAGAAAAAAGTTGCAGATTTAAGAGATTTAAAGTGGCAAATTTACGAGAAAAAGACGCAGATTTATGACAAAAAAAGTGGCAAATCTGCAAGAAAAAAAGCTGCAGATTTACAAAATTTAAAGTGGCAAATTTACAAGAAAAAATATGCAGATTTAAGAGATTTAAAGTGGTAAATTTAAGAGAAAAAAGACGCAAATTTATGAGAAAAAAAACTGGCAAATTTACGAGAAAAAAGACGCAGATTTATGAGAAAAAAGTGGCAAATCTGCGAGGAAAACAGTTGCAGATTTCCGTTTGTGTCTAAACCTTAGAAATCTGGAATAAACCAATTTCTTTGCATCAGTAGAGAAATACTGATATTATCGTTGACTACAGGAGTTTTTTTTCCTGCTGTTGATCCTGATTTAGAGTGAATCTGTTCCCTTCTGTATCGCATGTGCTATTGGCTCAAACATGGGTGAGAAATCACCCGGACGGGACGAGAGAGCTGCTGCCGAACAGGAGCAGGTGCAGCAGAGAGGGCGAGAGTGTTTCTAAAGTGAATCAGAAGTTTTTAAATAGAAGCTGTAATCCTCTTTTCTCCTGTGTGACTCATTCTGCTCCATGAAGGGGAGTTCTTAAAGGGAAAATTTGCACATTTTCAGCCTCATCTCTATCTGTGAGTTAGGTCTATAGCAGGGGTCTCAAACTTGCGGCCCGCGGGCCAATTGCGGCCCTTGTGACGATATTTTGTGGCCCCCACCTTGATATGAAAGTTTAATGTGAGTTTTATATGAATGGCACTTTACCGTGTTGTGTGTAGAAGGTCCCTTTAATTACTATTTTTGGTAATTTTGCATCTTTTTTAAAATCATTTTGTGTCTTTTTTTTAAGTAATTTTGTCTTTTTAAAATAATTTTGTGTCTTTTTTTTGTAATAATTCTGTCTTTTTTTGGGTAATTTTGTGTCTTTTTTTTAAGTAATTTTGTGTCTTTTTTTTAAGTAATTTTGTGTCTTTTTAAAATAATTGTGTCTTTTTTAAATAATTTTGTGTATTTTTTAAATAATTCTGTGTCTTTTTTTGGTAATTCTGTGTCTTTTTTTAGTAATTTTGTGTCTTTTTTAAATAATTTTGTCTTTTTTAACAATTCTATGTATTTTTTGGTCATTTTGTGTCTTTTTTGTGTCATTTTGTGTCTTTTTTAAGTAATTTTGTGTCTTTTTTAAATAATTTTGTGTATTTTTTAAAGTAATTTTGTGTCTTTTTTAAGTAATTTTGTGTCTTTTTTAAATAATTTTGTGTATTTTTTAAATAATTCGGTGTCTTTTTTTGGTAATTCTGTGTCTTTTTTTGGTAATTCTGTGTTTTTTTTTAGTAATTTTGTGTCTTTTTTAAATAATTTTGTCTTTTTTAATAATTCTATGTATTTTTTGGTCATTTTGTGTCTTTTTTGTGTCATTTTGTGTCTTTTTTAAGTAAGTTAGTGGTTTTTCAGTCATTTTGTGTCTTTTTTTTGTAATTTTGTGTCTTTTTTGGTAATTTTGTGCCTTTTTTGTGTAATTTTGTGTCTTTTTTGGGTCATTTTGTGTCTTTTTTAAGTAACTTAGTGGTTTTTCAGTCATTTTGTGTCTTTTTTTGTAATTTTGATACTGCCTCCAGCGGCCCCCAGGTAATTTGAGTTTGAGACCCCTGGTCTATGGAATGAAAGACGGAGGAGATCCACCGATTCTAGCAAAGAAACGCAAAGATGTGATGTGATCCATCTTTGCTCAGCTCCTCCTAGTTTGTCAGTTTGATCTGAGTTTTGTGAGTCTGGTGCGTTACTCTGGAGCGAATGTTTGCAAATTCAAATACAGCGAGCCGGTTCACAGTGCTGATCTCCACTGAAAACAGAGACGACGCAGCAACTTTACATACGTCAAAGACCATAAAGAAGAACTACAGCTGCTGCTTCAGGAACACTGCTGCTCCTGATTCTCTGATTCGCTCGTTTTGGAAACTACTTCTCCAACAGTAAAATGGCTCCATAAAAGCACTTACAGTGAACATTTCACAGTGTTTCTCGGCCGAAAAGAGGCCGAGGCTGCAGCTGCAGCGGGGAGGCCGACGGGGAACCGCTGAGAACAAACACAGACTGCTGCTGTCTTTGTTCAAACTGCTCCACATGCCAACACGAACAGAATTATTCTGCTGTAATGAACTGAGGGCAGTTAGTTGACACAGAGCGGCTCCATTCCTTCTAGTTAGAGCCGTGTAAGGCATCCAGAAGGAAAAGACAACAAAGAGCAGCAGGCTGAAGGTTTGGGCCACTTTTATCATCAGATTTTTGCTAATTTAATATTCTGCCTTTGAAGAAGGAGAAAGCTGCGACGAGTCAGAGAACAGCTGATTAACGAGCAGCCGCAGAAAACACATTTCACGTCTCTCTCTGTGAGGGAAGGATTTGTTTCAACCAAACCAGAGTTGGTGGTTGTTGGCAGCCATTCTCAACCTTGGGGTCGGGACCCCAATTGGGGTCGCGAGATGATTTCTGGGGGTCGCCAAATAATTTTTGGAAGTCAGCTCTGTCTTCTTTGGTCATTTAATGTCTTTTTTTGGTCATTTTGTGTTTTTTTTTGTCATTTTGTGTCTTTTTTGGTCATTATGTGTCTTTTTTTGATAATTTTGTAGTCAATTTGTGACTTTTTTTGGACATTTTGTTTCCTTTTTTTGGTCATTTTGTGTCTTTTGTTTCTTTTTTGGGCCATTTTGTGTCTTTTTTGGTAATTCTGTGTCTTTTTTAAATAATTTTGTGCCTTTTTTAGTAATTTAGTGTCATTTTTTTGGTAATTCTTTGTCTTTTTCGGCAATTTTGTTTCTTTTTTAAGTATTTTAGTTTTCTTCTATCATTTTGTGTCTTTTTTGGTAATTCTGTTAGTGGGCGGAGCCAAAACACTAGTGGGCGGAGCCAAAACACTCAGCTGCTTTCCAAAAAGTACTCAAAGTACTTTTTGGAAACACGCCTAAAGACGGTTTTGGTGGTTTTTATTTTGTTTCTATCCAGTCCGTTTATCGATGAGTTAAAATGGTATTTTAAGTTCGGTGCATTTTTCTGTAAAGGTATAAAAATACAGTCATGGAAAAAATTATTATTAGACCACCCTTCTTTTCTTCATTTTCTTGTTCATTTTAATACCTGGTAGAACTAAAGGTTCATTTGTTTGGACAAATATAATGATAACAACAACAATAGCTGATAAGAGTTTAATTTAAGAGCTGATATCTAGACATTTTACATGGTTTTCTTCATAATAACCAAAATCATTATCAATAAAACCAAAATGTCTAGATATCAGCTCTTAAATTAAAGTCTTATCAGCTATTTTTGATGTTATCATTACATTTGTCCTAACAAATGTACCTTTAATCTACCAGACATTAAAATTAACTAGAAATTAGAGAAAACAAGGGTAGTCTGATCATTTTTTCCATGACTGTATACAAACAAACTTTCTGTTTATATCTAATATTATTGGAATATATTTAAAACACCAACAATTTTCTACACAAAAAGTATGTTTTTTGATGAGCTGCTGAGCTAGAATAAACACCTAGACTTCAACATTTTTATTTTTGTATTCAGATTTAGTAAAAAATTTTCATTTTCTAACAGAAAAGTCTGTCAGTGGACAAACAAGGTGCTTATATTGGGCTGATATCTAGACATTTTGGTTATTATCATTTATTTTCATTATATTTAATTGTAAAAATGGTCTAATATTTTTTTCAATGACTGTATTTATATAAAAAAAAAGTTAAGAGAGCTTTATATTTAGCATATTTAACAGCTCCGTGAGCAGGAAAACTCTGCGTTTTCGTCAATGTAGCTAAAACTGAACACTAACAAGGAGGCGAATTTTCCCTTTAAGCAGCATCATTAGTAAACAGATGTCACAGATGTGAATGAGCTGTAAGTGGATGAGGGATGGTGGAAGAGGAGTTAATGTTATATTGGAGTTCATGTTATATTGGCCGTGAGGCCCTGGTGACTCTGTCCGGCCCCTCTGAGGCACCGCTCTGGGGCAGGAGCAGCCCTCGCTCCCCTCCACCTTACGGGGCCCCCGGAGAGCCCCGAGGGCCCCCGTGTCTCTGAATGTTACTGTTCCCACTGCACGCACAGAATCCTTCACCTCCACGTTGCGCACGGAGGGGTCGGGGGCGGCTTCGGGCCAGTCGGGCAGCTCCTGGTAGCCGCCGGCCTTCGCATTCAGCAGGTGGGACAAAGAACCCAACTGGAAGTGGTCTCGATCTACAGAAACACCAGAAAAAAAGAGTCCAGAATCCACATTTTGGCAACTGGCACCATAGAAAGTCTGCAGAATCAGCTGTTAGATGTCACTTTTTTTGCAGGATGTGCAGACAAGCATCACTGGATTATTTTGATGCTGAAGAAAACCTAAAAACGTGACGATTCTCAGGCAAGTTCTGCATTTTTTTACTATGATTTCTAAGCAAATTTAAGGACGTTTATTTGTAATGTACATCTGAGATTAACCCTCCTGTTATGTTTGTTTCTCAGGAACAACAATAATGTTCTTGGGTAATTATCCAGAAGTTTCAGAAATCAAAAAATCCCAATAAACATTTTTACTATTTAATTAATAACTCCATTACTAACCTTATCAATCAATATTTAGTGCAATGGTGTTCTTTACCTCTCATAGATCAGGTTCAAAGAGGACAAATCAATTTTTTTTCATAAAAAATGCACATTAAAACTTTTTTTAATGTACATTGGAGAGACCTACAATGGTTTTACATGACATTGATTTTTATTTATTTATTCCTTTTCTTGTTTTTATGAACAAATATACTTTTGACGACCTTTTTTTTTGACGTGGATCAGTCTGAAGGGCGTTGTTAAAACATATCTGATCTTACTCTCTGTGTCAGTGTCCCTGCTCGGTGTCAGTAAAAAGGGCTCCTGTACCTTTAAACGGAGACTCGAGGACCGGGGCAGGCTTCAGGGCGAGGAACAGTTTCTTGGCGTACTTGCTGAGCGCGCCGCTCTTCTCCGTCGGCACGATGAGCTGCCGGATGAATCGCGCCCGGTCGCGGATGTCGTAGTTCTGGTCGTACTTGGCCAAGTTCAGCACGTACTGAGTCAACAGTTTAGTCTGAGAGGAGAAGGAGCAGGAGCACAGGGAAGGTTAATATAGGTAGGGTTGTCAAAAGTATTGATACTCAAAAAAGTATTGATACTAAAACGTTTTATCCGGATACGATACTCATTTTCAAAAGTATCGATACTATTTTTTTACTATTTCGTTTAAAACTTATTACTGATGTTATCATGGCCGTGTTATTATTAGCCATTAGCCGCAGCTAGCAATTAAAGGCTGACGTCATGTTAATGATTATAAACAACGTAAATAAATAAATCAGGCACGTAGTATGTCCATATTACGTTAATTGACACAGTGTCAGTATACATCAGCATAGAGTTAATAAGTTTACATAAATGTTGGTGACTGAAAAGTGTTATTTTCTCTCTTGAAGTCCCAGAATGAAGCAGAGAAAAGTCGACTTATCAAGCTTTCCTAATATTGTGCACAACATACAACCTCAAAATATTGTTCTCATTGTTCTTGATTATTGTATTTATTTATCTTTTGCATTACCTCAGACCTGAAGCGTGTTATCATAGTTGCAGTTTCTTTTTGCACAACTGTTTTTTATTATAAATATTTAACCTGTGGTTCTGTTCATTTTTACATGTTGCATTTTTCTTGTTAATAATTTTGGGGTCTTTGTTTTTATCCTTGTTGTATCGAAAATGGTATCGAGTATCGAATATTTTCCTGAGTATCGGTATCAAGTTGAAAATTTTAGTATCGTGACAACCCTAATTATAGGTAATGAAAACTAAATAAAAATGATAACTAACTTAAACTTTATTGTGTGGTTACAAAACTAAGTTGCCTTCATGACTTTAACTAACTAAAATTATAGTGAAAATGTCCTTTTTTTCATACATAAGCCAATTTGGTTGCTATGAAATCTATTTATTTAGCTCTAATCAAACAGCTACTCGTTAGTGTACATGCAGAAAGCATTGGTAAATCTCTTTATTGAGGCTGGGATGTTCACAAAGTTCAGCACTTCACACTGCCAGAGTTAATAACCTTATTGGGTCTGAGATTGATAATAAAAGGAAATAAACGCAACATTTATTGTGACCTTTTTTAACTAAGCACCCAACAAATACCCCATTACAAAAAACCTAAAACTAATAAAAACTAAACTAACACTAAGCATTTATAAAAAAATAAAAAAAACTAATAAAAACTAACCAACTCACTCTAAAAACTAATTTAAACTAACTGAATTTGAAAACAAAAATTCACGACGAAATTACAACTAAAACTAATGAAACATCCAAAACTATTATAACCTTGTTGACAGGAAGGATGAGGACAGAACAACCTGTTGTACAACCCTGGGTAATAAAAAGAATTCAGAGTTTATATTTACAAAAAAAGTTTATAAGTTTGTACATTAAAATAAATACTGTCTTTGTATCAGCATGACTTTTGTATTTCTCCCATAAAAGTCATAATGTTTTCCAGGTTTTTCTCACTAGTCTTTTTGGTAATGAAGCACAATTTTGAGGTATTTAACTCACTAATTTAACTCACTACTCATATTTAACTCTATGGTATAAAAATCTCTGACTAATTAGTGGCTATTACTGTCTCGGGCTAATATTTACACCTGATGGAGTCTAGTTTTTGTTTTGTTTTTTCAAATATTTTTTATTTGTTACATGTTTTGTGTGTTTCTGTTTGGATATCGCAAATATAATTAAATTATTATTATTATTATAATTATTATTATTAAAAAAAGAAAAAATTATACATTTTTATTCGTATGCAAGCACAATTTTCTGTTCTTGCAAAACCCAATAAACACAGTAATAGAAAATATGAATAAATAAAAACCCTGACTGTTACAAAATGTTTGTTTAACACTTTACAGTAACCAACTAAGTGATGTTTATAGATGGTTTATAAACCAATTATTAACCATTCACAAAGTGCTATCCATATTTAATATAGAAACTGTTTTCAACCAATTTCTTAAAGGTACATGAATAATTTCTAAATCATTAACAGATTTAATATGGTGTTAAAATGTTAAAATGAGAGCAACAAAAACTATTAATAATACTTTAATTGTTTGTTAATGGTAAAGTAACTATAAACTTACATTAATATACCATCTGTTTGCCATTTATAAATGATTTAGCTAGTTAAACATTATAAATGATGTACTTACAATTATAAACGGCCTATATACTGTTTATAAATGATGATTAAACATTAATAAATTATCTGTTAACATTTATAAATGATGGTTATTGTAAAGTGTTACCAATGTTTGATTTTTCATGTTTATATTTGATGTTCATACCACAACATGCAACAACTTATTTAACATATTTAACATGCTAAAATATATTTTTTCCAATGTGCAATATCTGTAAAATGCAAAGTTGTCTCAGGAAAAAAACCAAGACAATAATATATATTAATAATAAATGCAGAATAGCAGAAATTTGAGTGTATAATGTGTATAGAATGGATGTATATATTCTACTTCTTATATTATTATTCTGTTATCTATGTGTGACAACTAAATTTCCCCACTGCGGGATAAATAAAGTTAAATCTTATCTTATAGTTGAGATAAAGAATATTTCATATTTTTCTGCACAGAAGCTTGGTCACATCACACACACTTTAAAGTCTTTTTAGAAACTGCAGAAAAGAGACAGAAACAGACCGAACCTGTTTGGAGTTGGTGAGATAGAGTTTGGCTGCCAGGTTGATGATCTGCAGCTTGACGATGTCTTCTTCGTTGGTGAAGGACTTGGCCATCTTCCTCAGGACGTCCGGGGCGATCTTCGGTACGTGCTCGCAGTATTCTCCGATCAGCCAGAGGATGGAGGCCCGCGCCATCGGCACCTGAACACACCATAGAGATACATCAGATGAGTAACAATAATAATAATAATAATAATGATAATTACAGAGAAGAGGATTTTTTTTTAAAATAAATATATATATATATATATATATATTATGTATTATTATTATTATTATATATTTTCTAAAATTATATATCTATATATATTTTTAATTATTATTATTGTATATATATATATATATTTTTTTAATTATTATATATTTATTCTATTTACATTTTAGTAGTACCGCTTTCTTTGCCTAATAATGATACTTAATATTTGTTATAATATATTAATACTTAACTGCTAGATCTATAACTGAAACATGCACGCACACACACACACACACACACACACACACACACACACACACACACACACACACTTCCAGAGAAACACAGACAGAAACACATACACATACACAGTGCATCCAAAACAAACACAAAACACACACACACACAACATGCACAACCACACACACACACACACACACACACACACACAAACAGACACACACAGAAACACTCACACACATACACACAAAAACGAGCACACACACACACGGGTACCATTATTGTCGTTGTTTAATATTCCTTCCTGTCTGTCTATGTCACTGTATTGTATTATTGCGCAATAAAAAAAATTATATGTATATATTTTTAGAAGAGATAAATGAGATGTGTGTGTTCTGGTGTGTAGTGATCCCTTCGTCTCTCTTCGTCTCTGTGCGTCTCACCTGGATGTTGTCTGTTAGTTTGGCCATGTGCTTGATGATGTCACTGTGCTTCTCCGGCTGCATCTGCAGCAGCTTCTTAATGACGACCACCGACTCGGCTACGACCAGCTCTGCACCACACGAGGAGGAGGAGGAGTTATTAATCAATAGAGGAAAAATCCATCCAGCATAGTATCGTGATTTTACGTGACCTCTGTAAACTCTTCTTCCACCCTGTTAACTGTGTTTCATTAAAGCCTGCAGAGCGTCAGCAGCAGACTCACCGTCTCTGTTGGACAGCAGCTGGACCAGACCGTTCAGACACGTGTCCCTCACCTCCCCGATGTTGGTGGCGCAGCGGCCGATGGCCTGGATGGTAGCGGCCACGAAGTCTTTATCCATGCTCTTAATGTAGGTCTGCAGGAGGAAACAGCCGTCAGACGCTGAGGGGCACATCTCAGCATGTTCTGTGTTTCTGTGTGTTAGTGTGTGTGTGTTTCTGTGTGTGTGTGTTTCTGTGTGTGTGTTTCTGTGTGTGTGGTTGTGTGTTTTTGTTTGTATGTGTGTGTGTGTGTGTGGGGGGGTTTCTCTGTAAGTGTTTGTGTGTGTGTTTGTGTGTCTGTGTGTGTTTTTCTGTGTGTGTGTGTGTGTGTGTGTGTGTGTGTGTTTTTGTGTGTGTGTCTGCGTGTGTGTGTTTGTGTGTGTGTGTCTGTGTGTGTGTGTGTGTGTTCTGTTTTGGATGTTGCTCCGTGTGCGTGTGTTTGTGTGTGTGTTTCTCTGTTAGTGTCTGTGTGTGTGTGTGTGTGTGTGTATCTGTCCGTGTGTTTGTGTGTGTGTGTGTGTGTGTGTGTGTGTTTGTTTTGGTTGTTTACCTGAAACTCTCTGAGGATGGTGGAGATGTTCGTCTCGTTGGCCAGATTGGTGAGAACCTCCAGCTGCAGAACAAGATGTTTGAACACTGAAAACTTCATTTTAAATAAACAGATTCACTGAGACTCCTGTAGGGGAGACCGGGGTCACCTGGAACACAGTTACTCCAACCAGAAACCAGCTGGATGACAAATCCTCTGCACCAGCAGCAGATCATCTCACCTCAGCTGAAGGTTTCAACAACAACAAATAAAGGATTCTGAGGTATAAAAGTAACTTTCTTGGGGAAACAATATTTTTTTCTGCTGTCTATAGTTTAATTGGTTAAAAGGGAACAGGAACAATGCAATGCTAATGTTTTTGAGATATTATCATGTCTGCAAGATTCAGTCACATGAACCAATATAAGCTTGTTTGTTATGAACAGTTTTCACTAAATCTGAATATAAAAATAAAAATAAAAAAGGTTGAAATCCATGTGTTTATTCTAGTTCAGCAGCTTATCAACAAACATACTGTTTGTGTGGAAAATAAGTGTTTTTAATATATTTCAATAATATGCAATATAAACAGAAAGTTGTGTGAGTGTGTGAGTGTGTGTGTGTGTGTGTGTGTGTGTGTGTGCTCATCAACAAAGATACTTTTTGTGCAGAATTAGTGTTTTTAATATATTCTAATAATATTTGATACACACAGAGAGTTTGTTTGTTTAGTGGGTTAATATTACTTATTTTTCACTGTTTACAACTGACCCCAAACACTAAGGGAGCCATTAAATGTCACATTATAGTCTGGTCTTTATGAGTGAAAATATATATATTGAATTATTAATAAGTGCACATATATATGTTACGTAAATAAAAGAAGAAGTAGAAGTGGTGAGTTATTCAGGACAATGCAAATAAATTCTTCCCTAAAGCTTTTTTCCAGTAATGTTGTTTACTCACAGGACTAGAACCTGAGTCAAACACTGAGCTTTTACTGGTCAAATTGTACTTTTCCCCAGTTTTTCTACATTTTAACTGGGTTTAAATTAATTGAGGACAGGCTTAAGATGCTGCTGATATACTGCATGTTATACCAGACTGAAAAATTAATATTCTTCTGTTAATTCCAGCATTAAGATTGAAGATAAAAAGGATAAAACAGAACAAAGAAGGAACCTTGAGGACTTTGATCTGGGTCGGGTCTGTGGAGCGGATGTAGAAACTCTTCAGGTACGGTTCAAACATCCCCTGAAGACAGAAATACACAAGTTAAAAATACAATTAAAGTACATAGAATTTTCATCAGGCAATAAAAAGTAAATACATGTTGATACAAACACCAAACCAACAGATGGACTGAGCCATACGAGGCTTTTCTGTCATCAGCTGCTTTCCCTTTTTATTTTTATTTTACTTTAATGTTGAAGCTGAGCAAAATATGTCGCAGAGACTCTGTGATATGACTAGACCTTCTTAAAGAACCCAGGAACAATCGTCTCTTCAGCAGTTTACTTAGTTGCCATGGTAACTAAAGCAGATCTGGTCTCTTTGGTTTAATGTTCTGGACCCATTTTGCCCACAATCCTTCAAACTTCCCTGATTGCATTTTTATAGAGAATGTTAGTTTCTTCATGATGTAAATTTTGTGTACAATTTTCAACCAATCATCCAAAGTTGGGACATCTGGTTGTAATCACTTCCTAGTCAGGGCTTTCTGCCCTCCAACAAGCAATATTCTTATATAGCACCGTTATCTATCTATAAAAGCAAGAAGAATCTTAAAGAATCTTAAATCAATCCTAAAACGATCAGGGAGCCAGAGCAAAGACACTAAAATCAGGGTGATGTGTTGTCGTCTGCTGCGTTCTGAACCAGATGAAGATTTTAACCCATAAGAACCCAGAGCCAGTTATCCTTAAAGGATGTGTTTTATAAGTGGACCACATAGAACACATTTCTGATGTTTTTAAAAAAAAATACTACCCCTAAATGTCAAACATCTGTGATGTGACATACAGTATATGTTACATTGGGTGTTTATGGTATTTATGTTTATAATATTTCTCATTTTAAAATAAAAAACTAGACACATTTTCTGCTTGGAAACACAAATTTGCCTTTTTTTTTGCGTCTCCACAACATTTATCAGAATTGTGACATTAATAGTGCTGTTTAACAACAAATTATTTTTCAGATTAGTTTTTAAGTAACAAAATAATAAATTAATAATAAATAAAAACAAATAACCATTTTTTGTTTTGTTCGCATCTCCATAACATTTATCATAATTGTGACTTTAATTTGTTTAAGTAGTAGTAGCAGTACAGGACATCCTGTTAACGGATTAGAATTGTTAAATGGGTTTAAACTTAGCCCCTAACAAAAAATAAGCTTTTTGCAATTAGCTACTTTTTTTCCTTTTCTGTTTCCAGTCAGACCCATATTTTGGAGAAGTCACTTCCTGTCACAGTCACATGACCACCACACCAGGGTGTTGAGTATACGATTTAATGAGTTAAGATGAAGCATAAAGCTGAATATGAGAGGTTCTAGAAGATTTAAAGTGTTTGTTACACTGGTGTCACCATTGGTTCTTATGGGTTAAGATCCACACAAACACAAACAACCTTAAGACGCTCTCAGTTGTGTCTCACCCGTCTCTTGATGGTCATCGTGGCCACGTTCTGCAGGACGACGTACTGGACTTCACTGGGAAGAGAGAGAAACACAATAGATTAAACCTCTGAAGTTCAGGAGGTTTTGGTTCAAATTTGTCAACTTCCTCTGCATTAACTTCTGTCTCTGTTCAGCATCTTTCAGTCTGTCCTTACATCACATGCATGGCTCCTTTTTCTCCACACAAACTTGGCTATCAGTCAGATTTTTCAGTTTATTTTAATCAACAAAGTATAAAGCTGCCAGGAACCCAAAATACAAACAAAAGACACAGGTTTCTATGGAAATGTACCATTTAAAAAAAAAAAAACTATTCATACACATAAAAACAGCATAAAAAATAACAAATAATAAAACTATGAGTACCCTCACCTCTCTGGACCCCAACTGAGTCAATTTAATGCATCCAATTTTCATTTATTTTATTAAGGTATTTTTTTTAATCTTTATTTTTATTTTTTTAATGAGCATACTTGGCATCCTGCGTTTATTTATGTATTGGTATTATTAGTATAATTGTTAATGTTTCTGTTTCTCAGCTTTTTTTGCCTCCCTATATATTATTATAATACAATGTTTTTTGTTTTGTTTTGTATTTATTTTTCTTTTTGTTTGGTGGGTTGTCTTTTTTGTGATTCTTTGTTCTAATGTACCCTTTAAAAAACAAAAATGTGGAAAACAGCTGTGGAATAAGTTATGTCTTGTACTGATGCTTATGAATGCTAATTTCCAATAAAAAATATATAAAACAAAAAACATTCTTTTTGCATGTAAATGTAAAAAGACTAATAGTATTCACTGTAGAAAGGAAAATTCACATTTTAAAAATGCTCTAGAAACATAAATGTCACACTGTGAAAGCTCCTATGATTGAACTTTAACTAGCTTTCTCAGCTTGTCTACATATCAGATATCAGCCGTTCCCAAACATTTTTAGCCGTGCACCCCCTTCTATGTCCCCACCAGGTTGACGCACCCCCAATCCCCCACACCTTCAAAAAAACAAAATGCAATAAGACCTTTTTATAGCCATATTAAAGGAGGCATGTTTAATCATGCTCAAATGTCCAGAACACACATATAATAAAATAATCACCACTTTTCAGAGGAAATGGAAGAAGATAACTTCTTCTACGCTTCATTACTAGATGAAGTGCATTTTGAAATTGACCAAAAATACATGTAAAAATGACAGAAAAAGACACAAAACAACCAAAAATAGATGCAAAAATGACCAAAATAGATGCAAAAATGACCAAAGATGACACAAAATGATCAAAATAGACACAAATTGACCAAACAACCAAAAAATAGATGCAAAATGACCAAAATAGATGCAAAAATTAACAAAAAATGACACAAAATTGATTAGCCTGTATTTATTAATTAATTAATAACACGTCTTTATTGTGTGGGGGGAAAAAATGTAATTGTGTAATTATCAGACCGCCATTACATTTTTCATCTCGCGCACCCCCTAGCAGCAGCTCACGCACCCCCAGGGGTCCACGCACCACACTTTGGGAATCCCTGTCATATATAAATAAAGTTATTACTGTAAATAAAACGTGTATTTTCAATAAATAGATGGACTCCAGAGGGTTAATGGAGAGAAAGAGAGCAGAGTTTCCTTCTTGTTAAGCATCTATTCTTGTCGGTAGTAAAGCCTTGTGTTAGTAATCAGAGCTCCATATGAATAATAAAGTGTAAATCAGACGGAGAACAGATTTGTGACGAGCCTCCACAGACGCTGAGTGATGAACGGTCTGCAGGACTGTTTTCATGTTTACCTCAGACTCTCTGCTCCCTGTTTAATTTCTGCTCCTGCTGCAGGGCTCCACAGATTTATTTTACTGCCCTCGCCTGTCACTTTTTCTGTCCTCAGACTGTTTTCCACTTTGCTGCATTTCACGCTTGTTAGAGTTTCCTCTCGTCACATTCAGCCCTCGCTTTTTTTGTTCCTTTTCAAGCGAGAGTCATGAAGCCAACTATTAATATTTTCATCCTTTCACGGCTCATTCTGCAGCATGATTAGTTTTAAAAAGCTGAAATGTATTACTTGTTTTAAATGACAAAATGACAGGCGGTTGGGCTCACCTGTGGCTCCTCAGGAGGCGGACCAGCGCCTTGGCGATCACCCCGATCTCCGCTTTAGGAGCCAGATGGAAGTAGAGCTGAGCCACGGCCATCACCACCTGCAGCAGAGACGTAAATCATTAGAGGTTATACAATCTCACAATATGAGACATAGTGAAAGTTGCATGTGGTTTATTGTCCGTCTGGGTGTTTCGTTCTGCACCGAAGATTCATTCATTTCTAAACCAGCAGCCCAAAACGCTGCAGAGCTGGATTTATTCTGTTCAATATGCACAAAAGAATGTCAGCAAATGCTGTTTTTCTCTCTTTTTACTAAGAGTTGAAAGACTAAAATTACAGAAGAAAGAATTAATAATCCGGCACTGAGTCATTCAAGGGGAAGGGTTGATTCAGTCTTTACTAAATCAGCACATTGTACAAAATTTAACACTTATTAATCATTGACATACTTGCAAATTCCAAATTTCAACCCTAGAGAAGATTGGAGGATATTACAAACTGCCAGAATGTGTAAAAAAACATACGGACCCGGGGGAGGGGGGTGATATTTTCAGAAAAAAGTTTACGAGATTAAAGTGGCAAATCTGCGAGAAAGAAATGTGGAGATTTATGAGATTTAAAGTGGTGAATCTACGAGAAAAAAAGTTGTTTTTTTCCACTTTTAATTTTTTTTTTTTTCTTATAGATTTGCCACTTTATTCTAGTAAATTTGCAACTTTTTTCTCTAAATATTACCCCCCTCCCCCCAGGTTTGTATTTTTATTCATACTTGGCCCTAATATGCCGTCATAGTCAAGTTCTCCTGGTACAAGTCATTGAAGAATAACACATCTGTTTCTTGCAGATTTTTTTTCTAAATTTTTCATTTTTACATTGGAGGTCCAGGTCAATAAAGTTAATATTATTATATCATTATCATACTGATTGGTAGCCTGATCTTTGCTGATTATCTGGAAGAAATCCATGTTTCTACGACCAAACAGAGAGACATGGGGAACCATTGATATCCACCGAAGTTACCAAATATAGTTCTTTGCCTGATAAAGGGTTAAACACCAGATAAAGATGTGAATGTGTTTCTGGCCACGTCATGAATCTCCAACATTCTCTTTTCGCTCTGTTTTTGTGTCCAGCAGCTCCTGAGGGAACAGTCTCTCAGCCTCTTCAGCTGCTCAATGCTCCAGTATTTTCACCAGCTGGTTGGTTACTTTATGTCATAGTTGCTGTATGAATTCTGGAGTTGTGGCCGAAAACGTAATCTGTGAGGTCGCAGAATATTAGACTCTTATCACGTGAGCGGAGACACCAATCTGGTTCATTCCTCTATTGAGCCCCGTTCATAGTGTTGTTCAATATTGTGTCTTTTTTTAGTAATTTTGTGTATTTTTTTGGTAATTCTGTGTCCTTTTTTGGTCATTTTGTTTCTTTTTTAAGTAATTTAGTTTTCTTTCTGTCATTTTGTGTCTTTTTTGGTCATTTTGTGTCTTTTTTGTCATTTTGTGTCTTTTTTGGTCATTTTAAATGTATGATATGTTGAGAATATGACTTTCTTCTGTATATTCTGTGTTGTTCCTGTGGACCCCAAGAAGACTAGCTGGTTACTATGGTACCAGCTAATGGGGATCCTTAATAAATAAACAAATAAACAGTGATCTGTGGACAACATCATAAAAAATCTGACAACATAAAGCCTCCATCCACTGCTGACACCAACAGAGGCATAAAAAAAATCACTAATGGAATGAATAACTAAGACAAAGACTAATGAATCAACTAAGACCAAAGCGACTGAGTGATCGACTAATCGATTGAGATCTGCAGCCCTATTATACCGCCATATTAATGTTCCAACAGAACCTTTAAAAAGCCTCATAATGCACAATTACACAGCTCACTGACTGTCTGCTTTACTACATGCAGGATCAGAAACATTTATGTCCTGAGGAAAGCAAACAGCTGGCTGCAGCAGAACAGAGGCAGCCTGACGTGTGACGGGAGGATTCGTAGCGTCTAACACGGAACAAAAGAGGCCTTCCAAGGTGACCACAGCAGCTCGGCTCCATTAAAACCCTCTGGGACTCTGTCCTCGTTTCAGAGAGAGGTCAGCTCTGATTAAGAGCTCTTCAGCTGCTTGTTAACACGAGCCGAGGTCTCGACTCCTCTCAGCACCGTCCTGCTGCTCCGAGACAAACAACCATGATGCACTGGGAGTTAATGTGAGCTGTGTGTGTGTGTGTGTGTGTTAACCCATTTAAGGCGGGAAACATTACAGCATTTCTACCATTAAAACCGGGAAAGCAGATACGTTGTTTTGTAGTATTTGTAGTTTTTTTCCATCTATTTTTCGGATCAGAATACATGTGGGAGTGTCGCAATGCAACATGGGACTTTTCCAGAACTTTGAAATCATCACCAAAAAAGACACAAAATTACCAAAAAAGGACACAAAAAGACAAAAAAAAGACACAAAAAATACTTAAAAAAAGGACATTAAATGACACAAAAAAAACACAAAATGAAAAAAAAGACTCAAAATGACCAAAAAGACACAAAATGACTAAAAAAAGACACAAAATGACTTAAAAAAGACACAAAAAGACACAAAATGACCAAAAAAAAAGACACAAAATGACTAAAAAAAAGACACAAATGACTTAAAAAAGACACAAAAAGACACAAAATGACTAAAAAAAAGACACAAAATGACTAAAAAAAAGACACAAAATGACACAAAATGACTAAAAATACGTTGGACGCGGATATGTCGTTTTGTAGTATTTGTAGTTATTTTTCCATCAGAAAAACTTCAGGTTTTAGGGGGTTCTTTCAGATTCGCCCAGAGGTTTTACAGGCATTTTTTCCAGCCGTTTGAGGCCTAAATGGGTTAATGAGGAGTCTCACAGCGGCGTTGCGGCTCTGCAGCAGCGGCTTGGTGTTCCTCAGCAGCAGCCGGTGGTCCGGGTCCATCACGTACGGCTTCCTCTTGGCCATGGCCGGAGCCTCCGCCTTCTTCTCCTTCTCCTCCTCCTCCTCGTCCTCGTCTTCGTCGGAGCCGTAGAACGTCTTGTCGCTCCCCTCCTCCAGCAGCGACTCCTGCACACACACACACACACACACACACACAGAGGGGATGAAAAGTGTTGTCGGCTGCTTTAAAAAACTCTCCAGATGGTAATTTGCTCCTGGATAAGACAAACATGTTGCAGCAGCACATTTGTCACCACACGCTTTTGAAATTACCACAATCACAACGTTCATTACGGTGAGAGAAATGGTCGTTCTGTTGCAGGTCGTTTACGGGAGAATAAGTGGACAGGTGGGTCTGAAAAACTGATAAACAGACAAACTAAATCACCAAGCTGGCAGCAGGAAACAATGACAGGATGGTTTCAATTTGTACCTCTGCACAGGCACAATAGGAAGAAGATAATTAATCCGACTAAATAAAAGCTGTGCACCTTAACACTTAAGTTGCAGAGTAATGTTAAAAAAACAAAAACCAACGAGTAAAAAATAAACTTCTGAGTTTTGTCAGTTTGCAGCAACTTCTTTAACCCTTTGATGCACAACATGGGTCAAAAGTGACCCGATATGTATTAGTTTTTATGTTCTATACCTTTGTAATTAATTATTTTCATCATTCAATATTCCAGGTTTTCCTCAATTAGTTTGTTATTGTTTCTTCCTAATTTTATATTTTCCTTTATTCATTTTTTTTAATAAAATCCCTTTTACTGTCACTACTCTTCTAATGCAACATGGGTGAAAAATGACCCAAATCCATTTTTTAGCTAAGTAGCATGCTAAGCTAACTAATTAGCTAACTTCTTGGCTAAGTAGTTAGCTTAGCAAGCTACTTAGCCAAGTAGTTAGCTATGTAATAATACAAAAACTTTTTTTCTTCATAAAGTATGAGAGGCAAAATGGAAATAATGATCTTTTATTATCAAAGACAAGATATTTAAAGAATACAGTACTTGGAATATTCAATCATAAAATAAGTTGATATCAAAAGATAGAGCACAGAAACACACAGCAGCATTAAATAACATGGGAAATTAATGCGGGTCATTTTTGACTCATGTTGTGCATTAGAAGGGGGGTCAATATGTTGTGCATCAAAGGGTTAACATGCAACAAGGAATGAAACAATAAAAGTATAAAGTATTTTCTGTGACCCGACTCATTTATACAGTGTCAATTTAAAAACACATAGTAAACACGGAGTAAATGAGAGTGGAAAACAATAGTAAATATGGTTGTGTAAGTAGCGAGAATAGTGCAAAATAAAGTTAATTAGCTGATAAGTCCACTGACAAGAAGTCAGTCAACTATTTTGGTAATCAATAAATAATCTAAAGTAAATTATCAGGGAATAAAATCACTTATTTTGGACGTCTGGTCCGACTAAACGAGCTATTTAAAAACATCACATTCTGCATTTGTAACTGTTCTCTGGCAGTGTAGTGAATACATTTCTTATCAATTAATCAAAAAGAAAAAAATATGCATATATATATGCAATATGCTGCATCACTACTTACAAAGGAAAGCCAATAAAAAAAGCTGTAAAAGAAACCTGAAACCTCTGCATTTGTGCAGCAAATTTGATGGTTAAACTGTTAAATAAATGTTGGGATTTTTAAGTCTGTCAGATCTTTTCTTGTCAATTAATCAAAAAGAAAAAACTATGCAAAGTGCCCTAAGTATAGTGCAGATCTCTGCCAGGATGGTGGTTTTATTAATCTTGTATTGTGCCGTTCTTTAATGGATGAGAACATGCTGGAAATTAGATTAATCTGCAGCTGTTTCAGTTAAAATGGGACCAAATTGTTCTCTTAAAATCAATGTTTCAAACCACAACAAAAGGTCAAAACGGGGCCTGCAACAGACAAGAGAAGGTGGGATTTTGTTCCAAACTTGCAGCTGGTTTGCAGCAGTGATGAGTCAGCCGTCAATAATGATAAAAAACAGTCAATGAAATATATATCAGGGCTCCAGAGGGTGACAATTTGGCAGCTGTCAGTCGGCTTTAACAGCTGTAGACATGCACTAATAATTATAATAATAATAATAAAGTGTTTTCTCTGTTTAACAAACAGCTGCACATGAATAACAAGCTGCATTCTGTATTTATATACTGTGAACTGTGTCCTGCTCAGAGGCACAGGAATGCCTTTTTATTATATTATTTATTTATTATTATTATTTGCGTCTGTATATAGACGATCCTGTTGATAAATTCATGATTTAATATCCCGTAACATGATTGTGTCTGGTGAACACCGCCCAATGTTTTATTAGGTTAGATGATAAAGGGAAAATGTAAATGATGTCACTCAGATCAAACCTACACTCAGGAATGATCAGACTCACGTGGGACTAAATGGAAATGACAAACGATGTAAAAGTGTTTCTTGCTGACGGACAGACTCTCTACTGTTTTATTTTTTAAACTTTAATAGTATCCATAATAAATCTGAATGGTGGAAATAACAGATCATAAAAGGAAAACAAGCTTCGAGAATGATTTTTCTTTTAAGATTATAAATGTAGAAAGATGTTTGTTGTCTTTTTGTTGTTTTTTTTTATTTTGCTTCGTTTTAGTTTGAAAAGTACTTTTAACAGCATTTCTCTAAGCCTTACTCTTGTTTAAAAATCATTCACAGTACATGAAAGTAATGGAGAGCGATAAAGGCAACACATTGAAAAATTTGAGGGCACCTAAATTTTGTGCTGGTGCGCCTGAAAAAAAAAAATAGGTGCACCAGTTCAACCAATGCAAAGGGTTCAAATTAAGGCCTAATTTTCAAGTTTGACTATATGTGCATGTATGTGTGCTTGTGAGTGTGTTTGTGCGTCCTTGTGAGAAAATATGTACTTGTGAGTGTGTGTTTATCTGAGTGTGTGTGTGTGTGTCTATGACTCTGTGTACCTGTGTGTGTGTATTTGTGAGTGTGTGCATGTGCCTTTATATGCATAATGGACAATATGTCCAGATATACATTTTGACCCTCGACCTCTTGCTCGCTGTCCTCCTCAGCCCGGTTGTTAATAATAATAATAATAATAATACCAATAATACTACTACTACTACTACTACTACTAATAATAATAATAATAATAATACCAATAATACTACTACTACTACTACTACTAATGATAATAATAATAATAATACCAATAATACTACTACTACTACTACTACTAATAATAATAATAATAATACCAATACTACTACTACTACTACTACTACTACTACTACTACTAATAATAATAATAATAATAATAATACCAATACTACTACTACTACTACTACTACTACTAATGATAATAATAATAATAATACCAATAATACTACTACTACTACTACTACTAATAATAATAATAATAATAATAATAATAATACCAATAATACTACTACTACTACTACTAATAATAATAATAATAATAATACCAATAATACTACTACTACTACTACTACTACTACTACTAATGATAATAATAATAATAATAATACCAATACTACTACTACTACTACTAATAATAATAATAATAATAATAATAATAATAATACCAATACTACTACTACTACTACTACTACTAATAATAATAATAATAAAAGTTGTTAATAATTTTTTCTACATGTCCTAAAACCACTCTAATGTCATGGGGTCCTTCTTGACCCCCGAGGACCACAGGTGCATAGTTGACGGGAGGACTACACAAGAGTTAAAACATGTGAACGGGAGTTAAATCTTTTTCATTTTGTGTTTGTGACTCACGTTCATGTTGGGGTTGAGGAACTGCGTCCTGGCGTAGCGGGTCAGCATGTTGATGATGACGACCTGCCCCCACTCCTCCACGTCGATCAGCAGGTTACACAGCTTCCTGTAGTTCTTGTGGATCAGGTCGATGCGCTCCGGACACACCTCCTCGAACGCCATGACAACGCTTCCTGCCACCAGCTGCACAAAACAACAGGTGGTGATGTTCAGGATGGATTTTAAATGTCACAGAGGATCACCGATGATAAAACACAGTCCAGGTTTCTCACATTACACTTTAACAGTTAATGTTGGGTAGAAATAACAGATATAACCTTTAAAAGAGCAGAGGCAATGAAAGTAAAATTATGTACCTTGGAAATGTAACTGAAAGTTTAACTGGTAATGATAGTTATATAGTCAAGATACTGCTGATTGCGACCAAGAAGACAATTACAAGGAACTGGTACAAGACTGAATCTCCTACCATAGAACAATGGCTAGGGATTGTAAGAGAAATATACTGTATGAATCTGATTTTGTAGAATATGGATACCCGCAGCCATGAATGTTGATACTGTTTTATTAATGTTAAGTGTTTTTTCTTTTGTTGTGTATGTCTCTTGTGTACATGAAAAAAAAAATCTAATAAACATTACAGTTTAAAAAAAAAAAAAAGAGCAGAGGCAGTGACTGACAGAAGTTTGTTCTGATGATTTGCATTTATTAAAAAGAGAATCTGGTGGAGAAACACTGGACCAGTGGAGCAGAAACTCACCGTGGTTTTATCAGCCAGAAGTTTCTCTATGACTTCGATCAGCTGGTCCTTCTGTTCTGGATCCAAACTGAGACAGAGGAAGAAAAGCATTAAACAGGAGATAATGGACAAACAGTTAATGTACATTTGTATTAAAATATATACTACAGTATGAAAACAGATGGATTTAAGAGGCAGAGTCTTAATGGATTCATTAAAAGTTTTATTTTTCTTGTGCTTCTCTCATGAACTGCAGCCAAAAAACAGATTTCTATCTTACAAATATGGCATTAATGGTTCTTTTAATGCTTGATGTAAAGCCTGAGTTCAATCAGAAGGCTTCTTCTAATGATATACAGTCATGAAAAAATCATTAGACCACCATTGTTTGCTTCAGTTTTTTCTTCATTTTAATGCCTGGTACAACTAAAGGTTCATTTGTTTGAACAAATATAATGATAACAACAAAAATAGCTGATAAGAGTTGAATTTAAGCTGATATCTAGACATTTAACATGGTTTTCTAGATAAAGATTTTGGTTGTTATCAAGAAAACCATGTTAAATGTCTAGATATCAGCTTAAATTCAACTCTTATCAGATATTTTTGTTGTTGTCATTATATTTGTCCAAACAAATGTACCTTTAGTTGTACCAGGTATTAAAATGAACAAGAAATTGAAGGGTGGTCTAACATTTTTTTCCATGACTGTATCAGTGACCAGAAGGCTTCTTCTAATAAAACATCAGCTCCTGAGTGCTGTTAAAGCTTGGTGGGGTCACCTGTAGAGTTTGGGGATGGCGTGAGCCGCCGTCTTCCTGACGTACGGAGACATGTCGGACGCGGCCTCTTTGATGGCGAGCATCATGATGGGGACGATGATGGTGACTCTGATGCTGGAGAGGACTCGCAGAGCGCTGGCTCGGATCAGCTGGTTCGGATCCTGCAAACACACACAGAGCAAGAAAATGCAGGAATCAGCAGGTTAACAAGGTCCACATGGTGAAGAGTCTGCAGGCTGCACTGAGGCAAAGCTCTGAGCTGCATGCAGACACACTGATGTTTGCACTGTTTAAATGCTCACATTTAATGCAGCGTACAGCTGAGGCTGATGGAAACATCATTAGTTCTGCAGGTATTTGGTCATTTTGATTTAGACTTCCGATGATTGCTGTAGTGGCTATCTGTAAGATCATTCTTTCGCTTTTAAAACATGCACAAAAATGCCACTGATGCACCAAAAAAAGAAAAAAAAATGTCGGAATGGAGCCGCAAACCTTATTTTGAGCCTCACAATGAAGATGTAACAACCTACTCAGTATGAATTAGCCTACCAACATTACTAATAGGTCATAATGAGCATTTATTAATATAAATTTGTCAGGATGCAGCGAGGAGCCAAGTGCCAATTAGAGGCTGCACACCAAAGAAATATCTTGGATTTGAAATCAAAAGCTGGCAAAGTGAGAGAAACTTAAAACTAGATTTAAAGTTGGCAAAATTTAGAGTTTAAGGTGCTGGGCTGTAGACTTTGGTGAGCTATGATGCACTTTTTAGTTGACTAAAATGTTAAAAAAATTGAAGAATACAAATTGCTTTGGGCCCTATTGGTAAATGAAACATTGGAATGTAAAGAAATGACAGTTTCATTTTGTCTAATTTTCTTGTCACAGCCGCAGGTTGCCTACCTCTGGTTTAGGATAAACTCGGGCAAAAAGAAGTCCATTGTCCAGGCAGGATCCACATTTAGTTTAATTTAATTTCCAGTTTAAAGTAAACAAACATTTCTTGCTGCCTCTCTTTGCTCTGGTAGAAAAAAACTGTGTCCCTCCTGGAGCATTACCAGCTGCTGCCTTTATCACTGCCAACACCTGTCTGCTCTGCTGCTGAGAGCCCCTAGTGTACACAAATAAATACTAAATAAACAATAATAATATAATAATCAGACTAATGATATAGCTCCTACAATGGCTCTAGATCAGGGGTCTCAAACTCGCGGCCCGCGGGCCAATTGTGGCCCTCGTGATGATATTTTGTGGCCCTCACCTTGATATGAAAGTTTAATGTGAGTTTTATATGAATGTCTCTTTACCGTGTTGTGTGTGGAAGGTCCCTTTAATTACTTTTTTGGGTAATTTTGTGTCTTTTTTAAATAATTGTGTGTCTTTTTTGGTAATTTTGTATCTTTTTTAAGTAAGTTGGGGGTTTTTTCTGTCATTTTGTGTATTTTTTTGGTTAATTTGTGTCTTTTGTGGTCATTTTGAGTCTTTTTTTTTGCTTAATTTTATGTCATTTTTTGGTCATTTTGTGTCTTTTTTTATTATTTTGTGTCATTTTGTGGTCATTTTGTGTCTTTTTTAAAATAATTTTGTGTAATTTTGTGGTCAATTTGATTCTTTTTTGGGTCATTTTGTGTCTTTTTTAAACAATTGTGTGTCTTTTTTGGTCATTTTGTATCTTTTTTAAGTAAGTTGGGTTTTTTCTGTCATTTTGTGTATTTTTTTGGTCAATTTGTGTCTTTTGTGGTCAATTTGAGTCATTTTTTGCTTAATTTTATGCAATTTTTGGGTCATTTTGTGTCTTTTTTTATCATTTCGTGGTCAATTTGATCTTTTTTGGGTAATTTTGTGTCTTTTCTGACAAATCCCAAAGTATCAAGTTGTTACTTTCCAAGGAGTCTCTGTCTTGAAGCTGACTGTTACACACTCAGGAGGTCAGAATGGACCTTTAAACTGATAGCAAAGGACTTAGATTGAAAGTAACAATAAAATATAAAAAATATATAAATGCAGAGAGAGAGAGATGTTTTAGTTGTTGTCTGCTTCATTATTTGCAAACATAAGAGGTCCTTTAGCAAACAGGCATCTGGACCAAAGTGTTGAACAACTTTTCCATCCAGTAAATCTTTATTTTCTGAGTTTTGTCACTAAATAATGAGCGTGTTTCTTTGTTGCGTACCTTCAGGCCTCTCTGGAAGGTGGAGATGGAGAGCAGAGCGAGGTCCTGCTGCTCTTCGGCGTAACGCACCAAATAAACATAAACCAGCTTCTTCACCTGCACAGAGACAAAAAACAAAAAAGCAGATTCCATCCAAATTATGTAGATTAGTTCAATTATTTCCAGTGAGATAAATCTGGAGAGAAGAGATGAAGCAAAGTGATAAAAGAGGAGAGGAGAGAAAATTGGAATTTTGTTCAGGTGAGATAAAGAAAAAAAAAAAACCCTGCGGAGCTTTTAAAGTGTGATAAGATGATTCATAAATTACAAGCAGGCAAAATATAGAATTTATCTATAAAAGTAAGAAGCGTCTGTGTGTGTGTGTGGGGAGGCACGAAGGTGTGCATCCTCGATTTTGAAGATTTTTTAATTAATTTTTCAAAATACCGTCATTATTTACGTAGGAAGTGTAGCGGCATTGCACTGTTTCCGATCGGACGCCTTTTAGGGGAGCTCCGCCCCCTTTTAGGGGAGCTCCGCCCCTTTGTGTGATAGGCCTACACCTGGTCAGTAACACAATTCACTCTGGATTTCCACCCTGACTCATCTCATCTGGAAGTCTATTTAGCCTACCTATCTTTAGGAGTTTTAAAGTGGCTACAAGGTTCGATTTTCCAATAATATTCAAATAGTTTCCAGCTAATATCAATGTTCAATGTGTATGTGCTGGATGGTGTGGTACCTTATGAAAAGTAAATGTTTTATGGAGTTGCAGACGTTGTAGTGGTCTGCATGTAATGTGCAAATTCTGTTGTAGCGTGATTAGCATGCTAAGCAGAGATTTAGCTTTATTTACTTCTTATGTTGCATTACTATGTAATTCAGGGATGACATTCATGTTGCATCAGCTAATTGGGTTCATGTTAATGTACTTTTAGTGCAGCATACTGCGTAATGTGCTATCTCACCATTAGCATGCTAAGCGGAGATTTAACCCTTAATAGGGCACTCATTGAAATACTTGCAAATTCCACATTTCAACCCTAGAGAATATTGGAGGATATTACATACAAAGAGAATGTGTAAAAAAAAACATACAGACCCAGGGCAGGGGGGTAATATTTTGAGAAAAAAGTTTATGAGATTTAAAGTGGTGAATCCGCGAGCAAAAAGTTGTTTTTTTACCCACTTTTTTCTCGTAAATCTGTGACTTTTTTTCTTGTAGATTTGCCACTTTAATCTAGTAAATTTGCCACTGAAGTTACCAAATATAGTTCTTCGCCCCATAAAGGGTTAAGCCCTTTCTTCCGCATCAGTTTGATCCATTGAAAACAGTAAAAACAAAACTTTATTAACAATATTAACCCGATATAAACTTTGTATTACACTTCATTGTTCATCCCACTTTCACACACAACCTCATTTGGCCATAATTGAAAAATCTACTTAATCTCCCACTATACGAGTACATACTTCCTACGGGCACTGATCTAGTAAATATTAATAATAAAAAAGCAAGAAAAAGGGAGAAACTTTTTCAACACAAAACTAGAAAATCTGAAGAAAAGCAGAGAATAAAAGACGAAGCTTCATTACGAACCTCGATGTTTTTACAGGCCACGTTCTTCACCACAGCAGGAAACAGATCAGACGCGTTCTTACCGCGGGCGATCATCTGCACAGAAAACACACACACACACACACATATATAAATATATAAATAGAATATATCAGCAGGGAGGATTTCACAAGGTGACATTTTTAAGTCTCTCTCCAGAGAAGGTGCGACTGTTTTCATGCTCTCAGTGCTGCAGGGATTATGAATGAAGAGCTTTATGAATATTTAACAGCTGACGGTGCAGTTTGTTTCTCTCACCGCTGAAGTTTTATCATCAGAAACGGCTTTTGTCTCGTCGCTGGAGGAGATTAGCGCCAGCAGGTTTGAAAGGCATGTTTTGACTTAAAATTCAACTAAATTACACCATTTATCACAAGACAGGAACCGTTAGAAAAGAAACTATCGTCGGTTTTTCACATTTCCGACTGTTTGAATGAGTCGTGTTTGACAAACGCTTCAATAAGCTAAACTCAAAATAGTGATATTTCATAAAAATCACTTTATTCTACATGTTTCATTCAGAATTTCAGGAGTGAGTCGTTAGTTAGTTGAAAGGAGCCGCAGGGAGAAAGTACTTTTTAAAAATCAGAGCATCATCTGAGTAAAATGTGTCTCTATCTGCTTCTGTACAGATGAAGAAAATGTTTAATTATCGATATTTTTCATATAAGAGGCGTAGCTCCAAAAAAAATAAAAATGCTACACATTAAATTAGGGAAAATAGACGATAAAATCAGGAAATAAAAAAGACAGTAGCGACTAAAATAAATGAGTGAAAATAATAGAAACCACTAAAAATTGTAAAAATGTGAGAATTCTTTAATATGAATGAATGAATGAATGAATCATTATTATTATTATTAATAATAATAATAATAATAACAATAATAATATAACTACTACTAGTAGTAATAATACTCAATAATAAAAATAAAAATTGTAAAAATGTGAGAATTCTTTAATATAAATTAATTAATAAATAAAAATTATAATAATAATATTACTAGTAGTAGTACTAGTAATAATAATAAAAATTAAAAAAAAAGTCAAAATATGACAATAATTTATTATAAATTAATTAATAATAATAATAATAGTACTAGTAGTAGTCATAATACTTATAATAATAATGATGATAATAATAACAACAATAATAATAATAATATTAATAATAATAATTATAAAATGAAGGAGTTGAGGAAAAGCCAAATTAAATAACTACATTTTCAGCTATCCTATTTTAAAATGTTCAGAGCTGTTGGTGAAATATTTAGTCATTTAGGAGCTAAAAACAAGCTGCAGTGCCACTTTGTGCGTATTTAAAAAGAATTATAAAATGACAGTCTGCAGTGTTGGCTGGTCCCAAAGTACTGAGAGCTTTAAAAACAAGTAAACATTCAAATTTATTCTGAAAGATGCTGGTAGCCAGCAGAGAGCAGCGTTGGTAATATGGAAACTTATTCAGCTGAATGTTTCAGGAGAAGAATCCAATAATCAAATCTGTTTGAAATAAAAGAATTTAAAAGCAAAGCAATTATTTTTTAGTATTAGTATTTAAAGGACTACTTACAATGTTTTAATGTGATAAAATGCTGTTTTTGTCACATTATTTATGTGCAAAATACTATTTATTAGACCATTTTTTTTCTTTAATTTCTTGTTCATTTTAATGACTGGTACTTTGGTACTGGTACCGGACTTTGTTTGGACAAATATAATGATAACAACAAAAATAGCTGATAAGAGTTTAATTTAAGAGCTGATATCTAGACATTTTCCATGTTTTTTTCTTGATAATGATTTCGGTTATTACTGTTATTATTACATTGTTATCATTATTCTGACAAAAAAAATGACAACAACAATATAATAATAACAATAATAACCAAAATGAACAAGAAAATGAAGAAATAGGGTGGTTTAATAATTTTTTCCGTCACTGTACATTATTTATATATTTGATTATATTTATATTTATTTATACATAAGTAATTACAAATATAATATGATATATTAATTTATAATAATATTCAAATAATTGTAAACATATATATCTAATTATATTAAATGTATATATATTATATTATAAATATTATTTATTTATAAATACATAAATTGATCATTAATTTAAAGTTTTAATAGATCTTTAGACATTTTCCATGGTTTTCTTGATAATGATTTTGGTTATTATTGTTATTATTATATTGTTATCATGATTCTGACAAATAAAATGACAACAACAATATAATAACAATAATAACCAAAATGAATGGTTTAATAATTTTTCCGTCACATTATTTATATATTTAATTATATTTATATTTATTTATACATGCAAAATTACAAATATAATATGATATATTAATTTATAATAATATTTATAATAATTACATACATATATATCTAATTATATATAAATACTATATATTTATAAATACATAAATTGATCATTAATTAAAAGCTTTAGTTCAGTCATTTAAATGTAATAGATCTTTAGACATTTTCCATGGTTTTCTTGATAATGATTTTGGTTATTATCAATAAAACCATGTTAAATGTCTAGATATCAGCTCTTAAATTAAACTCTTATCAGCTATTTTTGTTGTTATCATTATATTTGTCCAAACAAATTGTACCTTTAGTTGTACCAGGCATTAAAATGAAGAAGAAATTGAAGAAAACAATGGTGGTGTATTCATTTTTTCCATGTCTGTTTCTTTCTGTTAAAACTTTCCGAGCCTTTGTCCTTGAGTCTGTGTGCAGCCGGTTCCTGCTGATCAGTGAAATCCCAAAGTAAACATGATTAAAACTCACAGCCACGATGCGCTTCATGGCCTCCAGCTTCAGAGAGTCTTTGTTGCTGTCCAGCATCTCCTTCAGGTCGTCGTGTCTGAGGAGGAGAAACACGGAGCGTTAACTCACAGCGGGGAAGTTATTCTGCAGCACGGGGAAACACAGAAAAACACTCTGCAACACCAAACACAGACCTGGTTATGATGTTTACTCAACATTTATCAAAGTCTGCATGTGTGACCCAGAAAATATTCTCTTTGAAGTGTGGAACCGAGCGTCCAAAAAGTTGGAAACCTTTGAAACTGCAGCTCGTAGAAGCAGGGTAATTGGAAAAGTGACACATTCCCTAAAACATGTTGACTTCTCTGAGGGGTTGTAGATATTTTTTGCAGGAAATGGAAGGAGTAAACATTTCTGTAAATCAGCCAGAAGGTCTGGAGCTGCTCCCCCAGGCTTCTTTTCTTTATTACTCTTTATATTTGGGGTTTCTCTGCAGTGAGGGAAGTTGTTGTAAATGCTTGAATAGAAACTTTGGTAACAGTTTAGATTAGGGAACACGTATTCAACATTAATTAGTTCTTTATTAGCATGCAAATAAGTAACATATTAGTTCTTAATTAGTCAACAAAAAAAGGCATCAAATTGACTAAAAAAAGACACAAAATGACCCAAAAAAGACACAAATTGACCACGAAATTATGAAAAAAAGACAAAATGACCAAAAAAGACACACTATGACCACAAAAAGACACAAAATGACCAAAAAAAACACACACTATGACCACAAAAAGACAAAAAATGACCAAAAAAACACACACTATGACCACAAAAAGACACAAGTTGACCACAAAATTATCAAAAAAAAGACACATTATGACCAAAAAAAGACACAAGTTGACCACAAAATTATCAAAAAAAGACAAAATGACTAAAAAAGACACAAAATTACCAAAAAAAGACAAATTGACCACAAAATTATCAAAAAAATACAAAATGACTAAAAAAGACACACTATGACCAAAAAAAGACACATTATGACCAAAAAAGACACAAATTGACCACAAAATTATGAAAAAAAGACAAAATTATGAAAAAAAGACAAAATGACCAAAAAAAACACACTATGACCACAAAAAGACACAAAATGACACAAAAAAGACACAAAATCACCAAAAAGACACAAATTGACCACGAAATTATGAAAAAAAGACAAAATGACCAAAAAAGACACACTATGACCACAAAAAATTGACCACAAAATTATGAAAAAAAGACAAAATGACCAAAAAAGACACACTATGACCACAAAAAGACACAAAATGACAAAAAAAACACACACTATGACCACAAAAAGACACAAAATGACCACAAAAAGACACATTATGACCAAAAAAAGACACAAGTTGACCAAAAAACTTATTAGCATGCAAATAAGTAACATATTGGCTCTTAATTTGTCATTATTAAGTAGCTATTCTACTTATTATTACTCTACAAAGTGGGTCACTGGTAGACTAACATTGGTGCAAAGTGACCAACTTTGTAGAGTAATGATTGACATTAAAATCTACCAATCCTCATCCAAAAGGAGCCACCTATTTACCGTTTCCATGGTTTCCTTCACCGCTATGTAGAGACTTATAAAGTCCATACAAAGTAAAGCATATTAAGATCATAACTCATATACAAAAACTTCCTTCCTTACTACTAATAATCAATAATTCTGAGGTAATTGAGGGAAAACTCTTAGTTAATGTCTTACTGGTTGTATAATAAGGCCATGCAGAATAAGGCTTTAATAACTACTGAATAATGACTCATTAAGAGCCAATATGTTACTTATTTGCATGCTAATAAGCAGCTAGTTAATGTTGAATATGTGTTCCCTGATATAAAGGTCTACCGAAACTTTTTCTGCAGGATTTTCCATTTGATCAGATTCACAGGTGAACATGTTGGTTGAGGAGCAGAGCAGGATCTTTGCTCCACCCTGCTGCAACTCAAACACACTAAAACAACACAAAGCAGCCAAGAGAACCAGCAAACAGCAGCAGAGCCGACAGCAGATACAGACTGAGCTGGAGCTGAAACACTGATCCAGGACGTCTGTTTCTCTGCCAACAGACAACAACAATTACTTCACCTTCTTCCACTTCATCAAAAAAAATTTTTATGCTAAAAATGTTCAGTAAAAAACATAATTTTTCATATTTTGGGATGAATAAAAGGCCTCACAGACACAGAATTTAAAGCAAAACATTATTTAAAACTAAAGAAAAACACTGACTGTCTTTTTTTTTGTAATTTTGTGTCTTTTTTTAAATAATTTTGTGTCTTTTTGGTAATTCTGTGTCTTTTTTGGGTCATTTTGTGTCTTTTTTAAAAAAATAATTTTGTGTCTTTTTGGTAATTCTGTGTATTTTGTAAAGTATTTTTAAAGCAATTTAGTGTTTTTTCAGTCATTCTGTGTCTTTTGTTAAATCATTTTGTGTCTTTTTGTGACTTTTTTTTAAATAATTTTGTGTCTTTTTTGGTAATTCTGTGTCTTTTTTTGTAATTTTGTGTCTTTTTTAAAATAATTTTGTGTCTTTTTGGTAATTGTGTGTCTTTTTTGGGTCATTTTGTGTCTTTTTTTAAAAACAATTTTGTGTCTTTTTGGTAATTCTGTGTATTTTGAAAAGTATTTTTAAAGCAATTTGGTGTTTTTTCAGTCATTCTGTGTCTTTTGTTAAATCATTTTGTGACTTTTTTTAAAATAATTTTGTGTCTTTTTGGTAATTCTGTGTATTTTGTAAAGTATTTTTAAAGTAATTTAGTGTATTTTCAGTCATTTTGTGTCTTATTTTTGTAATTTTGTGCTTTTTTTGGTCATTTTGTGTCTTCTTTTGGTCATTTTTTGTCTTTTTTTAAGTAATTTCGTTTTTTCTGTCATTTTGTGTCTTTTTTTGGTCTTTTTCAGTTCTTTTGTTTTTAAGGATTTTAACTTGGAAAGTGTCTGTGTATCTAAGCTTCTATTCATGAACAAAACTCAAATCGACTGAGTGAAAGAGTCAAACATTAAACTTCGGGTGGAGTTTTGTTGAAAGAGATTAAAGCTGCAGAGCTGCACAGTTCGACCTGCTAGTTTCCAAGGCAACAGAAGATGCAATAAAATGCAGTTAAGTGATTTCCTGTCGGCCTGCAGGGTCTTTGTTACAAATCTGACTGAAGGTCTCTGCTGCTGACAAACAGTTTCTGCTGCTGGAACTTAGTTCTCTGATTTATAGAAACAGACTGTCCTCACAAAAAAATAACTGGCTTATAGGTCGTCAGTGCCAGGCGGAGCAGGAAGGGAAACCAGGAAGTGCCTTAAGCTGTATTTTGCCAAAAATTCCAGCAGGGGGCGCTGACGGCGGCTGCAGAAGCATTTAGGTCCATTCATTTCAATACAAAATGAGAAAACTTCTCACTTGATTTATTACCTCAGAAAGGTTTTTTAGGACAACACTATGGCCTCAATCACTAGTAAAAAATCATCTTCAAGACAATCTGATGTTAATATTGTAAATCAGGGATAGGCAACTTAAATGCTGCAACCACAGGGCCACATATAGGAGCGTGCATTTAACCAGATATGATGAAACTGCAATTTTGAATATGTTTACAGTGCAGTAACTTAACATATTTCATGCTCAAATGCATGTGCACTGCAAAAAAGGTGTGTCTAAAAACCAGATAAAAACAGTAAATCTGAGGGAAATGATCTTGCTGCATGGACAGATAATTTACCTTGACAAGATTTATTAAATTAAGATTATTAAATATAGAAATAAGCATGTTGTACACTTAAAATAAGAAATTAACTCTTGAAACAAGATAAATTATTTAACATTTCTAAATCTAAGTTTGTTTTATTTTGGTAAGAAACAAATTATTTGCTGTGTATTACAGTATAAATAGGAATACAAAAGGTTTGAAGCAAATAAAAAATAACCACTTATTGTGATTTCTCTTTTTTTTTCAGTGCAAGAACAGCAGACCAACATTAATTGCAAAAAGTCATTTTGTGCATTTTTAGACTGCACTTTTAAGATTTCATGCTCATATGCATGTAGTTGTACTGAGGGCCACTTCAGGTGAGGGTGTGGGCCGTATGCGGCCCCCGGGCCTCCAGTTGCCCACCCCTGGTGTAAATAATGGCCCCATTTAGAAGAAAATAGAAGATAAAGGATTGTATGATTTGAGGGCGTGGCTACCTTTGATTGACAGGTCACTAACAAGGCGAGCCATCATCAGAAGAGAAGCAGCCTTTTTAGGCCATGAATGGAGTATAAAAGACATGTAAGGGTTAATGATAATGGATTTTTATTTTTAAATTACTAAAAAGAAAAGTTCCTGCAAAAATGAATGCCTCAAGCTTTGAGGTGGGTTCACATGGATATTCACAGGGTTGTGAACCTGTAAGGTAAAACAAATGGATGTGAGTGAGAGAAAGGTGAACGTAACATATTTAATATAATATATATCTCATAATGCATTTGGGTTATGTAAATGTGCTCATGGGTTCAATGCATTATGCTGTGAGAAACAATTTGATCCCTGTTTTTTTAGCCTGCATTTGTATAAATTTGGGCTAAAATGGCACCATTAACAGCTTGCAGAATCATCTTTTAGCAGTTCCTGATTGCAATGTACCCATAAATTATACAATAATACAGACAACTACCACTGGATTACTTCAATACTGAAGAAAACATAAAAATGTGATGACTTTCAGGCAAGTTCTGGAGATGAAAAGGGACTGAGTGTCTTTTTATTGTCCTGCAATGGACAATATTGTGGAGATAAATTGATAAAAAATGTACAAAATTCCCGAAGAAGGCTTAAGGGATCAAGTTAATTTCAATGTAAACACTCTAAACAGCAAATTTTGGTAGAAATTGAATTTTAACTTTGTTTGTTTTTTACTTCACATCTCGCAGTAAACACCATATTTACTTCAAACACACTGAACCGAACACTTTAAATGAGTTTGTGAACTATTTGATGTGGTCAGAAGTTTTCCCTGTCGGGGTTTACTCCACATTTCATCTGTTTGTTGGTGTGACAGCAGAGAACGGAGGCGTCTGCAGATGATTTATCACGACTCCAGTTTAAATGTGTGTGTGTGTGTGTGTGTGTGTGTGTGTGTTCCTGCTTCCACCGAGCATCAAAGTGTTAATAATTTAATTGCATGAATAATATAGTTCACTCGTCACACACTTCAAAACCTAAATTCATCAAAGGGTGTCGAATTAAAACCTGACAGTATCTATAAAATGCTGCTCCTGACGGGTTATTTTTGGACGCCGGCGCCGTTTTTTCTTGGTGACAAATATGCAAAGATAACTTCGCCCAAAGCAGCGAGAGCCCGACACGAGCACGAGTCACACTAAAGCAGGAAACCAAGATCCTGCTGGTTGGTTTCTGCTGTGAAATGGTGATGATGGGTGGCGGCCTCTGGCCATGAGACAGAAATAAGAAACATTTCCTTCCACTAGAAAACCTCCGTCAGCTTTCCTTTGATGTCTAAGACAGAGAACTGAACTGAAGGAAACACTCAGGAACTTCACATATTTTGTCTTTTTTATTTGGAATCATTTACAGATTAGAGTTATTTATTTCAGGTGTGACTGTTTTAATTAACATGTTTGTGTTTTCATTTATTTTTATAGTGACACCAATGATATTTAAGAATGCATTTACAGTCATGGGTCTCAAACTCGCGGCCCGCGGGCCAATTGCGGCCCTCGTGATGATATTTTGTGGCCTCCACCTTGATATGAAAGTTTAATGTGAGTTTTATATGAATGGCACTTTACCGTGTTGTGTGTGGAAGGTCCCTTAAATTACTTTTTTTTGGTAATTTTGTGTCTTTTTTTAATAATTGTGTGTCTTTTTTTAATCATTACTCATATTTTGATCTGCACTATATCAAGGTTATTATAGTTAACGAAAACTAACGAAATAACGAAAACTAGAATTAAAAAAACATTTTTGTGAACTGAAATAAAAATAAAAATGAGAGTTTTTGAAAAAACGATAACTAACTGAAACTGTATTTTGTGGTAACAAAACTAACTAAAACTAACTAAAATTATAGTGAAAATGTCCTTTGTTTTCATCTTTGTCAACTTTTTTCATACGTAAACCTTTTTGGTTGATATGAAATCTATTTCATCTATCTGGTTTTATGACTTAATAAACTTATTGGGGCTGAGATGGATCAGACAAAGGAAATAAAGGAAACATTTATTGTGACCTTATTGAATCTGGCAGCCAACAAATACCCCATTACAAAAACTTAAACTAACACTAAATCTAATAAAAAATAAAATAAAATTAAGCATTTTCTCAAAAATAAAAACTAATTAAAACTAGCAAACTGACTCTAAAAACTCATTAAAACTAACTGAATTTGAAAACAAAAAATCACAAAGAAATTAAAACTAAAACTGATGAAAAATCCAAAACTATTATAACCTTGCACTATATCTACATATTCTTGTTCATAAGTACATAATCTGCACTTCTGGTCAGATGCTAAACTGCATTTGTCGCATTTTAACGTTTTTTTTCCTCCAACTCTAACTGTTAATCGTCTGTTGCAAGGTTATAATAGTTTTGGATTTTTCATTAGTTTTAGTTTTAATTTCGTTGTGAATTTTTGTTTTAAAATTCAGTTAGTTAGCTTTTTAGAGTGAGTTTTCTAGTTTTAGTTTAGTTTTTATTAGTTTTAGTGTTAGTTTTAGGTTTTTTTTAATGGGTATGTGTTCGGTGCCAGATTCAAAGAGGTCATAATAAATTTGCCTTTATTTCCTTTGGTTTATCATCTCAGCCCCAATAAGGTTATTAACTCTTACAGTTGCGGGTGATTTGAATTTTGGTTTGAGTGTAGACATCAAAGTCTCAGTAAACATATTTACCATGTGTTGCATGTTCAAATAGAAACTCTGAATTATGAATGAAAAAAGTTGACAAAGACGAAAACGAAGGACATTTTCACTATAATTTTAGTTAGTTTTGTAACCACAAAATACAGTTTCAGTTAGTTATCTTTTTTTTTTTAAAAACTCTAGTTTTTGTTTTTATTTCAGTTAACGAAAATGTTTTTTCAATTCTAGTTTTCGTTATTTCGTTAGTTTTCGTTAACTATAATAACCTCGGTCTGTTGTAGGATTCACATGTTGCTGTCTGAGCTTCTCACAGGAAGAATCTGATATAAAAGACAGCAGCTCACTGAACAAGCTGCTGCTGCATGATGTTCCTCTGACCTTGTTCTCTGTATGTTCTCACTCTTAAATCGATAAACATAAAACCTACAGCTGAAAGAAAACAGCCGACATCATCTCTCAGCGTGACATCAACAAACAGGAAGCTGGATTCTGATTCACAGACCAACTTTACAGGTAAAACCTTCCTTTCACTTTGTGTGTTTTAGCAAAACATTATTTAAAACTAAAGAAAAACACTGACTGTCTTTTTTTGGTAATTTTGTCTTTTTTTTGTAATTTTGTGTCCTTTTTGGTAATTTTGTGTCTTTTTAAGTAATTTAGTTTTTTTTCTGTCATTTTGTGTCTTTTTTTTTAGTAATTTTGTGTCTTTATTGGTAATTTTGTATCTTTTTTGGTAATTTTGTGTCTTTTTAAGTAATTTAGTTTATTTCTGTCATTTTGTGTCTTTTTTGGTCATTTTGTGTCTTTTTAAGTAATTTCGTTTTTTTCTGTCATTTTATGTCTTTCTAAAATAATTTTGTGTCTTTTTGGTAATTCTGTGTATTTTGTAAAGTATTTTTAAAGTAATTTAGTGTTTTTTCAGTCATTTTGTGTCTTTTTTTGTAATTTTGTGTCTTTTTTTGGTCATAATGTGTCTTTTTTTGTAATTTTGTGTCTTTTTTGGTCATTTTGTGTCTTTTTTAAGTAATTTAGTTTTTGCTAAAGTTTTTGTATGTTCTCGCTCTTAAATCGATAAACATAAAACCTACAGCTGAAAGCAAAACAGCCGACATCATCTCTCAGCGTGACATCAACAAACAGGAAGCTGGATTCTGATTCACAGACCAACTTTACAGGTAAAACCTTCCTTTCACTTTGTGTGTTTTAGCTGCCGACATGTAACATCCGAGCCGACTTAATTTGCCGCGCGGCGCCTCGATCAGCCCGACTAATTAATAACATGACAGGGATTCATGTTTGCTGACAAACAGGCCTACTGCAGATCCAATTAAAACCAGACCTCAACACATTGATTACATTTGCTGAAGCGGAGGCCAAACATTAAAGCTGTCAGAGGGGAATTATCAGCAATTTGCAACCACAGACGAGTTGCACATCCGTTATTAGTAAAAGTTATAGTGTTGTTATTATAACTAGGGTTGTTAAAAAAGTATCGATACTCAAAAAAGTATCGATACTAAAACGTTGTATCCAGATACGATACTCATTTTCAAAAGTATCGAGTATCTGAAGTTTGTTATTATAGTTGCAGATTCTTTTTGCACAACTGTTTTTTATTATAAATATTTAACCTGTGGTTCTGTTGCATTTTTCTTGTTGTTAAAAATATTTCTGTTAAATTTTGGGGTCTTTGTTTTTATCCTTGTGGTATCGAGTATCGAATATTTTCCTGAGTATCGGTATGGAGTTGAACATTTTAGTATCGTGACAAGCCTAATTATAACAGAACAATATACATAAACACACGGACATAACCTCGACTCTTTTAATATCAAACTACTCATTTATTTATTCTTTATTCCCACTTTACTAACCGTCTATTTATGGAAGTGGTTTCAGGGCTTTTCTTCTTTTCTTTTTTTTTTTTGCTCCTGTCACATTTTACTCACTGTGGCCTCATTTTTCACTGCAGTAAATGAAATATATATAAAACATATAGTAGGTCCTGCAGCTCTGTGTAAACAGCATGAGAATGGCTAGAAGAAAAGAGAAAACATGCAGGAAAGAACGATTCTGCAGGTCGTTCATACCGGCTGCAATCAGACTGTTTAACAGCAGCTCCACATAATACAGCACTGTTTGTTTTTACTTTACTGCTTTATTTATTTGCTCTATCTCTGATTACATCCGACCACATCCGGCCTAATGTGTTTTTTTCCCTGTATTATATTTGTCATATACCACTTACACTACACTGTGTATATCTCTGCATATATTTAAATACATTTATTCATTGATGTTCATATTACTACAAACAACAACTTATTTAACCTATTTAACATGCTAAAATATATTTTTATCCAATGTGCAATATCTGTAAAATGCAAAAAAAAAAAAAAAAAATGTCTCAAAGGAAAACAAACAAACAAACACAAAAAATACATATTAATAATAAATGCCGAATAGCAGAAATGTATGTATATAATGTGTATATAATGTATGTATACAGTACAGGCCAAAAGTTTGGACACACCTTCTCATTCAATGCGTTTTCTTTATTTTCATGACTATTTACATTGTAGATTCTCACTGAAGGCATCAAAACTATGAATGAACACATGTGGAATTATGTACTTAACAAAAAAGTGTGAAATAACTGAAAACATGTCTTGTATTTTAGATTCCTCAAAGTAACCACCCTTTGCTTACTAGAATATAAGACATGTTTTCAGTTATTTCACACTTTTTTGTTAAGTACATAATTCCACATGTGTTCATTAATAGTTTTGATGAATCTACAATGTAAATAGTCATGAAAATTAAGGAAACGCATTGAATGAGAAGGTGTGTCCAAACTTTTGGCCTGTACTGTATGTCTTATTTTTTATATATATTCTTATTCTGTGTCTGTATCTTGAGCTGCTGAAATAAAGTCTGATCTTATATATTATCTTCTCTTCTCTCATGTCTCTATGACACAGACGTGTCCTTGGTGCAGTTTAACAGGTTTAATGCCCGGCAGCATGGACAATAAAAAGCACAAGCTGAATTTTTTTTCTTTTCTTTTCAAATTGGAATAAAATAGAATTTTTATATATATTTAGGCACTTTTCCAAGTGTTTCCAATATTGTAAAAACAAATGAGGTTTTTTTTTACGTCACTATTGAATGTTTTTTTGTTTTGTTTTTTTAACAGGAGTTGATTTGTAGCCTTATAGAGATCATTTGCACTGACTATCCCTTCTTCTTCTTCTTCCAATTATTATTATTAAATATTAATCAAATTATACATTGCACCATATTTAACAGTTTTCCACTTAAACACTGGGTAATTACCACACTTGAAATCACAGTAACTACAAGAGGTTTTTCCTCAAAATATTAATATTTTTTGTGTGTTTGTTTGAAACAAAAGGCGTTTTTACTTCTTTTATTTTGGACAATAGTCAAAAATGTACAGCTGGATAAATATATTTTCTTAAAAACTATTCATCTGTTTTCTTTGCCTATCCTTTGGTATTTTCCCCCTATACTAGATTAATAATAATAATAATAACAACAACAATAATGAATAAAGCAGTAGCATTACAATGCTAACAGAAAATGGGTACAAAGGACGAATTATTTCCCATTTAAACAGCCTGTAAGAAAAGTAAAAGCCCTCCTGCACCATTTAACACAGAAACTCTCCTGTCTTACTGTATTTTATGTGGCAGGAGGTTTAATGGCTCAGTGAATTAAAAGGTTGAAAGTTATGAATGAACCAGGAGACAAAGTAGAGCTCCGGGTACTTTACAGTCTCTCTGCTGGCCCGTGATGTATTTTAACAAATTATAAAAGCCACCTCGGTGAGTTATGTGAGGAACAAAGCGTCGCGTTGAGCACCGACAGGAAAATCGACCCTCTCGGGTTTTTTATTCCTCCTGTTGGTGCCCGCAGTAACTCTACACCAACACTGCTTCTCTCATTTCTCTGGATTTGGTCCCGTCCTGCCGAACAACAGCTGAATTTACAAACAGCTCTGAATTATTTAACCCTGCGTGGTTCAGCGGAGTCCACCTGCGGTCAGGTTACTCGCCATTAAAGCCCAGAGATCAGCCGGAAGAAGTCGGCCTCCGACATTCAGAGATAAAACTTCAGACGCGAAGTCACGCTGCTCGCCGAGAACAGAGCTCTGCACGGCCGCAACTACATTAAAACGGAGCAGATATGAAAATGTGTTTGCATGAATCAGACTGCGACTTGCATTTATAAGCAGGCTGTTTTACATAAGCCCAGACTTTGAAAGTTTTTTGTTTTTTTACTCGGTGACAGATGTAAAATGTGTCGACATTTAAAAACCGACTGAAAGTTCAGTGACGCTCTCATCCTGTAAAGTGAGAATAATCTAGTTTATAGGTATGACCCAATAAAAGTGTAATTATAGCTCTCTTAAAGCAAATCTTCTTCTGAGGAGCACTTTGATGTTTGTCTGAAAGGTCTGCCGTCTCATTAATTTCAGAGTAAAGCAGCTCCGATGGTCTTTGCATGATATTAGAAGTCAAATAAATATCTAATGAAGCTAAGAAGATCAATATAAACTTACATATCTCGGCCTGTATCAAAACATAAACTTCTACTCTACCAAAGGTTCCAATTTAATTTATTTTATTGCTTTTAATGATATTATTTGAACGGTTTCTTGCTTTTGTCTTTTATTATGAAAAGTGTCTTTGAGTACCTTATAAACCTCTATACTAATAAAATGTATTATTGTTATTATTCAAAGTAATCAACGTCTCAAGTTTAAATGACAAGTTAAAAATGTCTCTGAGTTTTGTTGTTTTCTTCAGACTGGAGATTAAATCTGCAGCTATTTTCCTAATCAATTAATCGTTTGAGTCTTTTTTGTTCACAAACAAAAACACAAAACGTTTTCTGCCTCCAGCTTCTCCAATGTGAGGATTTGTTTTCTTTTTATATAGCTGGCTACAGTTACATGCACACTAATATTGCATCATTATTCCTTATATGACAATATCACAGATTTAATACAGGTCACGTAAAGAGCATATTCCATTTGGATATTCCTAATGTAGCATTTAATGATGAAGACATATGGAACATGCTGATATTATTAAAGTCTTGGGGGCAAAGAAGTGCCTTTAACCTGCATTCTCTCTATTGTCCAGCAGGGGGCGACTCCACTGGCTGCAGAAAGAAGTCAGTTTGTATGTAAATCAGCAGGAAAATGAGTCAACTTCTGACTTGATTTGTGACCTCAGTAAACATTCTCATAATCAGTTTATGGTCTCAGTCGTTAGTATTAAGTCTTCTTCAGTACAGCATGATGTTCATTTAGGAAATGATGGTCCATTTAGAGTCAAACAGAGCAGGAAGCAGGGAGGGGTTAGGGCGGGGCAGCTGTATGATTGACAGGTCACTACCACAGCACTGTGTGTTTTCACTTCATCAAAGTAAACTGGAACATTTTGGTCGCTTAAAAGCTTATTGTTTGCTTCTTGTCGCTTGCTAACCAAGCTAGCTAGCTATCGTTAGCTGACAATGTAACATCTTTTAATTCATTCTGCACATGTACCCGCCAAAATGTAGAACTCAAGGCTTCGAAACAGCAATCTGCAATCCAACAGCTGACATCACAGTTACTACATCCACTATTATTATACAGACTTCATTCCAACAAGTCGGCCACCAGGGTTTGGACCGGTAATCCTGAGCTACCAAACCAGACCACAATACCACATTTAACCACTAGATGTCACACTTAACCCAACAGCTGTTTGAATCAGAGTGTAGTGACTTCAGTCCACTTAGCAGTGGTAATGCACATCTATGCTGGTTCTTCCATTAAACAGAAAAAGAAGAAGCACAATCTACCATCTACACTTCAGCAGCTGTAAATAAACCTCAGCAGTAAGGTGCATAACCTCAAACCAGTTGAAGCTCTTACACCAGGGTGGGGGGCAAAAGCAGCTCCATTTGTCCATATATAGACGCAATAAATAACATGTTAACATTAACTGGAGTATGTAAATGCTGCATGTAATATCCATGTTCATTAATGATGTAAACAACGTTGTAAATATTTAGCAGAACTTTCAGTCACCAATGTTTGAATTCTTTCATCGGTACAAACAGATACCATAATTTACAAAATAACTGAATGTCTCTGGGTTTTGGACTGACATAAATGGACATGTATAGACTAGCATGGACATTCTTCAATATTTTTGAGAAAACTACGAATTAATGATAAAAAGGGTTGTTGGTTGCAGAACTATTCTCGTAATAATCTGCCTTGGACAGTAGTGATGGGCTTTTGGAGGAAACCTGCCAACTCGATTATCTATAATATATATAATCGCTGCATGCATACATGGGCAAAATAAAAGATATATATACAGGACGATGCAAAAGCCTGTTTTGATAGGGGACGCTTTTATTTTGAAAGGATGAAAAGAGACTTGATCCTGTCAATTGTAAAACTAAATCAACTGAGATTAAACTGTAAAGATAACATCCAGGAGTTCAATGTTTTATGTTTTAGCCCCCAAAGAGGCATGAGGTTAGTTTTCACAATAATTTTGCATATTTAAGGGTGTTTAGTGTTTAAATATGTTTTGAATAAAATTGAACCTAGTAATTCATGCTAGCAAGGTTTGATACAGTAAGCTAGTTTAGCTTAAATAAATACTCTTGTATTTCTGTGTGTTTTATTATTAAAAAAAGCAACAGTTTGCAAACTGAAAGCTGCAATAACAATTAAAAAACTTTCATAGTTGTTATTGCAGCTTTAAGATTGCAAACTGTAGCTTTATCCAACTTAATTCTCAGCTCATTGGCTGATTGACGTACAGCCGCAGAACTGAACGCTCTGCGTGTGTTGCAGTCATAAATAAAATTTAAATTAAGAAATACACCGATCGATTAAGGAATCCACGTGATCGAACAAATTCTTAGCGACCATTAATCGATCACTGATAAATTATTCCCGTCCCTACTGAAAATAAAGCGGTCAACAGGTCTGGATTCTCCTGGATTTCCTACCGCAGAGGTTGAGTTTGGAAACTGCCGCCACCTCCTCCACCGTCCTCCCCTGAAGCTCGCTCCTCATGGTCACCACCTCCTCCTCCTCCTCCTCCTGTACCTCCAGATCGCAGGTGTCGCAGCTCGTCCGGCTGCAGGGCGCTGTACCAGGCCTGCTGCCCCCCGTCCGGGGTCAGCACGGGGCTCTTGTCCTCCTCCTGGCCCTGGACCTGACTCTGCACCGTCTTCACCATGTTGACGGCGTTCACCGGCAGCTGCTGCAGCAGCTTCTGCATGGTGGTCATGTTTGAAACTTGAACAGCAACCTGTAGAATCCCAGGCAGGTAAAAGTAGGAAAAGACTGCAGTTTTCTCACGCCACTCCTCTGGTGTTAATCAGCTGGATGATGCTCGTCACACAGCACGGAGCGCCTCCTTCCCTCCGACTTTATTATCCAACGTGGACATTTCTCTGCACGGATAAAATGATGCAACACACCTCCTCAGAAATGCTCCTCGGTGGTAAAATACTCCTGAGAGCTGTAATCCAAATCCAGCAGAGCCCCGGTGCACTGTGGGGTTTTTTTTCTTTTCTTCTGTTACTGCTGAGTCGGTACGCATCCAGCGAAGCAGCAGACATCTGCTGCTCAGTAAATGGATGCTCGGCACAGAGAGGGGCGTGGAGTTTTATTTGCCTCTCCTCTCGCGACTCCTGCTGCTTCCTGCTGCTGCACCAGCCTCTCTCTCTCTCTCTCGCTCTCTCTCTCTCTCTCTCTCTCTGCCTGCCTGTGTGTATATACAACATGTCCACACACAATGACACAGCCTCTCCCGTCCTCTGCCACGTTATCACTCCCCCCTGTCATCTCCGCTCCGCCTCTTCACCGTGAAATCTCGCTCACAAGCTCACTGCCAACAATCCTTTTTTTTTCTTTTTTGTGTGGTTTTAGTACCAGGAGATATTGATGTGGTTTAGTACCAGTAGGTCCTACTGCCGTTACTTTTTAACTACGCAATGTTTGGCTTATCTCTTTTCTTATCCTGTTGTATCTTATTTGATCTTATTTGTATTTTTATTTCTATTTCCCTGTTTTAATCGACTGTTTTTACTGTTTTCAATTGTGTCTTGCTGTTTTTAATGTTTATGTAAAGCACTTTGAATTACCTTGTGTTGAATTGTGCTATACAAATAAACTTGCCTTGCCTTTTTTTCAAACTTCTCTTTACTGGGTTTTTTTTCTCTTTCGTTCACATACAAAAATAAAGAATGCACATGTTCATTTATGCTTAAAATCAACACGAAAGAACAGAATGATAGCAGAAAAATAAAAGCAACAAAAACAAAAAAACCTAGGTGGAGTCAAATCAAATATCAAAACAAAAATAAGGTTTCCAAATAAAAGAGATTTAAATCTTAATAATACAACTATACAAGGATGTCAAGTTTTCCAAAATTTACATTTGTTAATTTTATTATGGGGTTATATTTAGTATAATGGTCCATAAATGGCTGCCATATTGTGTAAAAGGTATCTATCTTCAACAATCCTTTTTCTGATACCGACAGACGCTTTTAAACATTCCTCCCTCCTCGTGCTCATTATGTTTAAAAATGTCCCCCGTCTTATTCATTTTTAATATTCAGAGAGATGCCTTTTTTTTCTTCTCCTGGTCTTACATGACTCAGCTTTCTTGGCAGTGTCGTGATGAGGACATCTCTCTCTCTCTCTCTCTTTCTCTCTCTTTCTCTCCCACTCATTTCTTTTTGGCTCGAGCGAGAATAACTGCCTCGCAGCACAATTCACATATGCTCCTCCTGTGATCTGTAACAGCTCAGTCAGGATTTGCTGACATTTGCTGAAGACTAATGTGATTTTTAACCTGTGATGTCACCAGGAAGCACTCCCCGGGGCTGCAGCATTTACAGTAAATCACCCTGACAGACACTGACAAACGCTTTTATATGGACTGTTTACTAATGCTGGAAAAACTGATGTAATGTTGGATACAGCTGCAGCTTCATTATCAATTCAGCTACAGATTATTTTCTCTATTAATATTGTGCTTTATAAAATAAAAGTATTGATACTCCTACATGTTTAGACACTCTGCAAAACATATAAAAACTGAATGCACCAAAAAACAAAACTGTTTGTGCATTAGATATATTTATACTGTATTCAGTTAAATAAATGTAGCTAAAAAAGGATGTGCAAATCATTACATTATGTTCTCATTTTTAGGGTTTTCACAGTATCCCAACAACATTCAATAGTATCAAAAGTACAAAGGATATGAAGAAGAAACTGATCTATAATAATGTTTTCAACCACAGGCTGCAGACGTGAAACAACAGGAAGGAAAATCAACTGTTGTTTTTTGTTCAGTGACTTTTTCTGCATCTGCATCTTTGCAGGTTGTTAATTCAAAAAAATCATATTTATTTTAGTTTCAGACAGATCTTTTTGACACTGCATCAAAAATGTATCAAATATCTTTTTCTTCTGTTTTAAATATATGAGCTTGACCGATGTAGGACTTTTGAGTCCAATAATTAAGAAGAAGAGAAGAAAGAAGAAGATTACTTTATTAATCCCACAATGGGGAAATTTAAATTTAAATTACACCAAATTTATAGGGGAAAAATTCACAGATTACCAACATGGTGGCCAATATATAGTACGTTTTTTAGCTGGAATGAAAACTGACCTTTTCTGTGAGTTTTTTACACGGAAGTGGCTCTGCAAAGGTAGTCAGAAGGCTAATTTCTTAAGCTAGTAACAAATAATTAAATCATATTTAACTTTTTTAAAGATTTAACATACAATGTTGGCAATCAATAACAGAAATGAAAACTGAGAAAATAAAGAATAAATAAAAGAAATAGCTAAATGAACTTCAGTACTGTATGATGTTCACCATTTATATAAACAATAAATACATTTTAAAAATAGCTAAAACTATTTCTTAATTACCCAAAGCATTGTTTTTCTATTATACATTGTGTAAAAACAATATCAGCAACATGCAACTAACAAAAACTTTGGACTTGCGAATCATTGCATTCTGTATTTCACAACTGTCGCAACTTTTCAGAATCAGGGTTGTATAAATGCTGCTACCGATAGATATGAAAATAGACAAAAAAGATAGACAAATAACCTAGAATATTATAGAATAGAATAGTTATCTGTCATTGCACAGAAGTACAGCAAAAATAAACAGCTGATAAATCGCTCAGGCTCTAACTAGTATATCCATGATGATAATTCTGATGGCATGACAACCTTGCATGAAAATAGTAAAATAATTTAAATCCTAGTTTCTCAGAGTCCAAGATAAAATGTTTTGTTTCAGTTTAATGTGATATAAGACAGACAAAAGCATGAATCTCCATATTTGAGAGGCTAGAGTGACCTAGTTTTAGTTTGTTTGTTAGATTTGTGCATTAAACCTGATAACAAGTCAGCTAAGGAAACACTTTAGTGCTTTTAGGATTAAACACGTATTAACATCTTTGAAGTATCCGTGTTGTTTCCAACATCCAAAAGAATGACTTTACAATTTAGGAAATGGGACAATCAGAGGAGCATAATGATCATTAGTGAGCTTTAATAACAAAGTGACAACCGGCTGTTTCCTGTTCTCAGCTTTTTTAGACAAACTTCATCTAACTCTTGGCAACGAAGTGAAAAAATCACAAAAATGTTGAGGTGTTCCTTTAAAAAAAACAATATATTTGACTTTCATCAGGCCAGAAAACCCTAAAACAACATAATTAGTCATCGGCATGTCTAAGGGACGTCATAACATGATTGATAGAAATATAAAAGTCACATTTGAAGGATAAAACGAAGAACAAAAACAGCCCAAAAAAACTCTCAGATCCTCCTGAATCACCAGCCAAAAGAAAGTCAACTATCATACAAATACAAATTCATACTACTTTAATATTTGACTTTCTGGCTGGAGAAAACAGCGTGCTGCAGAGCTCCACAACAAGGATCAACATGAAACTCACCGGAGTGATTTCACACTGAAGGACAGTAAACACCTTGTGAAGGAGTTAAAGTGTTTGCTGGCAGTAATAATATCAGAGACAGAAAAGGTCTGAGGACTGAAACAACGTCTCACATCTGCGTGTTTCCAAGGAGACGCCAGCGAAGGCCGAGTCAGCGCTCTCCGTCGTGTTTACACACTAACTGGTTAATCTACTTTCACTGAGGAGGGATCGACTTCTACAAACACAGATAGAGACCTAACAACCACAACGACGCCCAGCTCTTCTAAAATAAACTGAGGAAGGCAGAATTCATTCAATAAACAAGTTGTTACAACTAATAACTGCTGATTAAAGAACAAACGGTCCTCCTCCACATCCAGAGGTCAGAGTTCACAGCTACAAATGACACCCAGCATCTGTAAACAATGAGCGCCCTCTGCTGGTGAAACACGGTGGAGCATGGTGTTTGTTAATGAAGAAACAAAGGATGATATAGTTTGTTTTAAAATGACATAATTTAAAGACAAGACTCCACTCATACAAAACAATTCACAAAATAAAAGCCTGGCAATGCAACACTTGCATGATTTTATACACTTTAACCCCTCAGCCAAATGAACAGAAATAAAAAATACTGAGACACATTTTCATGCTCTGTCATTTCTGCTCTGCGATTCTATTTATTGAGGATATTTAAAAAAATGTTCACATTCACGTGTGAATATTGTTTATTGGAATTAGAATTAAAAGGCAATTGCATTATAATCCTATTATACTATCATTATATCAGCGGCATCAATTGGTCTTAAAATTACAATAATATAGTTTATCGCAATCGTAATTTACACAATCATTTTTTACATATATGCACATCATCAACGCATCCCTGCACACACACACACACACACACACACACACACACACACACACACACACACACACACACACACACACACATACAGCCTCATTAACCTGATAAACACTTGATTTACACCACACATTTCAGCCTCCTAGAGCAAAAAACTGTGGCCACCAAAGAAAGTGTTGGGGTAAAGGAATTCAACAGAAGGACTTTGATCATTTGTGCATCTTGGACTGGATTTTAATGGAAAGTTGAACAGCATTTTTCATTATTCAGCCTCTTAAAATGGCAACTGACCTTTGACTTCTCATCTCTCTATCAGCACCCTAGTGTTGTCTTACTCGAGATTGGTCTTGGTCTTGAGACCATTTTTTGAGGTTCTTGGTCTTATCTCAGAATTGAGGGCATTTTACTAGGTCTTGTCTCGGACTGGGCGGACTCTTTTTTTTTTAACGAGACCGGTCAAGACCACCGCTGATAGGCTTTTTGTCGATGCCTTACTGATAAGAGTGAAAAAGGACCCCCTCAAAAACAGCTAATAACTTCAAATCATTGTGCTGCTCTGAAAACAACAGAGCAAAGATTGTTTTTGTTGTCGCATTTATTTAAATATAAACTTAAAAATAAAGAAAACTCACATTTTTATGTTTTGTTTTGATTTTCCTTTGATATATATGGGCTTGGTCTCTGTACTCTCTGGTCCCAGTAATGTCTTGGTCTCGGTTGGTGCGGTCTTGACTACAACACTACAGCGGCCCACTTTGAGGCATCACATCCCCAACAAACGGGTGGGGAAAGTTTTGCTGACGGGCCAACAGAGCGAGCTATAGAGCCGAACTTCACAGCTGATAAAAGTAAATCCAAAGCATAAGAAGCACTGATAATCTAACAGGGAATGAGAGGAAAAGGTTATATACTGCAGGCTGATGAGGGAACGCTGAAACAGGTGAGCAGGTGAGTGGGACAGGTAGGAAAGTCTGAGGACATCTGGTGGACAGATGGAGAATGGCAGCGCAGGGGCCGAGGGACGGACGGAGTAAAATAAAAACAACACAGACAGACATCAGGATCCTCTCATTTCTCTATTTTGTGCCTCCTTATCTCCTTTCTCCTCCGTCCTCCTGCCTGTGACCCAGGAATCAATTTCAGCGCACCATTTTGTGTCTCAATTTCTAAAATGCATGTGGAGGAGCTTTGACCAAGGACAGGCGTCGTGTTCGACACAGGAAGAGGGAGCAACGCTGGACAGATGAAGCAGCTGTGCCACACCTCATATTTAAAATCACAGCAGCAAAACAAGTTTGTCTCATTTTGTGACATTCTGTTGGCTCGACTCCTCTGTCCTCGTGTCTCTTCCTAGCCTCCTCCGCTCGTATCTCAGATGGGAGGGACTAAACTGCACTCCTGTGCCACATCGGAGGTCTGAATTGAAGTTTAAATTTTCAACTTCCAACCTGAAAACGTTCCAGGCTCAGAACACCAAATGTACACATAAAAACATGGCTGACAATAACAAACTGATGCTTTATTTTGTGTATAACGTATACAACTGGACTCTCATGGCGCATGACCTAACAGACGCTGTTATACATTTTATTTTGTTGCAATTTTGTGTTTGGGAATGTTTGCAGAACAAGTTTTGGATTAATTTGATCAAATACAGACCACTTTTTGAATATCTCAGTCTCGTATCGGAATCGACTGCGTTTTTACTCGGTCTTGTCTCGGTCTCAGACAAAGCGGACTCTGGATTTTATTTCAAGACCGGTCAAGACCCGACTGTGCATTTTTTGATTTATTTGTTAACATCGTTACTGTCATTTTGCGTAAATTGTATTGTTGCGATTACAACCAATAACGTGACTCATATATCATTTGAAATTGTTGTCACCGTTAACGGCTGAAAAGTCGTCTGTAATTAAACTTGGTTACCTGAACCACAAAGAATTTTCTGCGCACAACTACAAAAAAAGAAAACACAGCGTAACTTGTAAATTCTGCAAAGTAGCACTAACGGAGACGGCTGGGACTGGTGTTGGTCTTGACTTGGTCTCGCTTTAGGTGGTCTTGACTACAACACTGCTCCCAGGTGATGGTTTAACATTTATAACGTGCGTTTTGATGGCTGTGACGTCAGATTAATTCTTCTTCATACACTCGATGTAGATGGATTTGCACCGAGTTTACAAGCAGGAACTCTTTAAATGACGTTCCATTGGAGGAAGGAGTTTATAAACTGATAAATGAGAAGAGCCAGATGATTCAGCGTCTTTGTGAGCAGAAACAAACACCCTAATCATTCTTATTGGTGCATAATTGCCTGCACGGCTCCAACAATAAAGCCTCTTTCACAGGAGAAGCACAGGTGTCTTTAATGACATTAATAATGACTGCATGACATTTAGCTGAGCGAGCTGCAGGGCTCCTGTTCTCTGGAGCCAAGCAAGACAGGAATACTGGACATGTTTACTGTACAATTTTGAGGTACTTGTACTTTATTTGAGTATTTCCCTTTTCTGTAACTTTTCTTCTACTCCACTACATTTAAGGGGCAGATATTGCACTTTTCATTTACATTTAGCTGACAGCTTTAGTTACTTATCAGATCGAGATCTAACATGAAAAACATGATTAATTTAAAGTGATGAGACATGTTTATAAATTAAACCACATAACAGTGTATTTAGTAGTTAAAATGAGTCTTACATTGACACCAGTAAAATGCTGCTTGCATAAATACTTCAATAATAATAATATAATATTATGTCAAACAATTTAAGTGGGTCCATTCTGCAAGTACTTTTACTTTTGATACTTTAAGTACATTTTGATGCCGATACGTTTGTACTTTTACTTCAGTACATTTTGAATGCAGTAATTTCAGTGTGGTATTAGTACTTTTACCGCGGTCAATTATCTGTATACTTCTTCCCCCACCGCTCAGACTGTATCTGGATAAATTTGACTGTATATCTTAAAATATTATACGTACATCTGTCTCCTAATTCCCCATACCATTTGAAGATGATTACATTAGACATTTTGGTCGTAATCAAGTAAGTAAAGTGAGTAATCTGAATACTTGTTCCAGCCCTGGTGCTGGGACACACAGTAGAACCAGACTTTCTGTCACCAATGTCTTTTTTATAAGGTTAATAAATTAATATAAATTTACATTTATGCTTTTGAAACTCAATGATTGAACAATGGACAATCATTGAGTTCAAATCAATGTTTTTTTAATCAATATAATTTAACCACTGAGTACACACACACTGTAGTAAGTAGAGCAGTGTGTGCCAAAACCATGTACATCCAATGAAAAAAATAACATAAAATGAAGGAAACACATTTTAGGAGACTTATCATTGTACTGATATGTGTGTAAATGTTTGGCCATTTATAATAAGACATCAGAGTTTCATTATTTTTGCTACATTTTCCTCAGTTAAAATGTGCCTCAGTGCTACAGTTCCCTCACATGCGTACTGCACTTTAACAATCAGTGTCTCTGCTCTGGACAGTCTCACATAAACACTAACTCTCTTATAATTTTTTTTATTTAACAGTTACTTGTTTTTTTAGTTTAAGGTTACTTGGTCTTTATTTTACTGTCACTGGTTTTATTTAACTGTTATTTATACCCCATGTATATAGTGTTACATTGTAAAGTGTATAGTGTTAATGATTTTTCTCTTTTGATGTGACCATATGTATAGTGTTCAAATGTTTTCTCTTCTCTTGCCATTTCTGTCTGACTTGTTGTTTGGGATCTGCTGTGACGAACACAATTTCCCTGCGGGGAATAATAAAGTATTTCTTTCTATCTATCTATCTATCTATCTATCTATCTATCTTCATGATGACTGAGCGATTCTGATGAGGACTACAAAAGGCACTTTATAGTGATATTGACTCATATCGTCACCCTGTTAAAATAATCGGCTAACTCATTTTTTCAAGTTTTGCAGGCAACACAAAAAACTTCACCAAAAATGTAACATATGACACATATTTATTGATAATTTCACTCAAAAAGGATGTAACAAAGGGTGGCTATTGTCATAGTAATAACACTGTGTGTAAATTATGTCACTTAAGAGAAATAAATTACTTAAATGCCAATTTTTTGAACATGCCTTTGTGACTTAAGCAAGATATGGTAACACTTTATTTTGAAGGTGTCTACATAAGAGTGACACAAGCCTGTCAGAAACATGACATGACAAGTATCATGAGCATTAATGTTACTTCAAAGTGTCATTAATGTTCATGACACATCCCATGTCATGTTTATGACACGTTCATGTCACCTTCAAAATAAAATGTTACCATATCTTGCTTAAGTCACAAAGGCATGTTAAAAAAAAATTGCCTAAGTCACATTTTATTTTGACTTAGGCATAATAAATCTGCTTAAGTCACACACTTGACATAGGCCATTATCTTAAAGGGGTAAAATCACATGATCTGATCAACTGAGGATGGAGGCGATTGGTTTGAGGAGATGATTTAGGCAAAAAAAAAACACAACAATTTTGACGAAAAACGACTTAGGCGATTATTTTAACAGTGTGACGATATGCAAGTAAGTAAAGTGAGTAATGTGAATACTGGTTCGAGCCCCGGTGGTGCTGGGACACTCAGTGTTCAGCCCTCCCCGGTCTCCCCTACCCGACAGCCTCTCAGCGAGCTGCCGCTCTGCGCGCTGTCCAGCAGGGGTGGTGCTGAAAGCGCTGGAGCTGAGGCCTGGCATCCTCATCTGACGGGCCTTTCCCAGCTCCAATCACAACACATTTCATAAATACAAGCACACCGAAGCTTTAAAAGCTTTAAACACACACACACATGAAGCAGTAATGCCTTTTCCAGCCCATCAGCGGCTCTGATCACCATCTGAGGCTGCAGCCGGAGCGACCAAATCACGGTGAGACATTCAACCCCCAGAAACCAGACACCGCTTTAAAATCACTGGCCTCACAACAAACAAACTTCAGCTTGTTCTAGTCCGCATTTAGAGATTTAAGAAATCACTTTTTGTGCATGCAGAGAGACAGGAAACCACATCCACAGTGCACCTCCCCCGCCATTAGCTGCCCCGGTTTACATCCCCACAATATGACTAATAAAAACGGCGTCAGGCAGGTGGCTCCCTACCTTTTGTAGTCGGAGGAGAAGATCCCTCCGCTCGCCGGGTCGTGACCATATTCCGGCTCCCCGACGCTGGACGAGCCCCCCTTCTCATCGTTGAAAGCGGAGCTGGCGGACATTGCCGTGGCTTTCCGTGTTATTTTCCCTCACAGAGCAGCGATGGAGATTTAGTGCAGAGGGCAGCAGGATATACGGCTCTTAAAGGCGCACACACACACCGCCGTTATCTCCGAGATGCTCGCTGCAGAGGGGCATGATGGGAGAAGGAGGAGGGGGGAGGCGTCGGTCGTCACTGCCCGATCCGTACCGGAAACGCGATCTCTTCTACCGCCTGTCCAAGCAATTTACAGCAATCTCTGGGATTTAAATTATAACCTTGTCGTTGGTTTTAATAGTTATCAAATGGGAAAATCAAAACGTTTTTGGGTTAATTAAATACACATTGGTGTGGATTTGTAAAATGTCTAAAATATGGAGATAATGAAAAAGCCGCAGATAGAAGCGGAAATCTGATTTTCAACTTCCTATCACCACTGTCTTTTTTTTTTTATAAGGTTCATAAATTAATAAGATATATTTAAGATATTTAAGAAACATATTTTTTTAAAGATGATATTACCTCGTGAGGATATTTTTTTTTTTCCAAAACGGGGGAAAGTGTTTATTTAATATTCTCAATTTTACTAACTCATGAATTTTGAGCATTTTTCCAAAAAAAGAAAAACATTGAAGTTAGCTCCATGAATTAGACATTTACTAAAACGAGGGAAAATAGTTTAAAAAGAAATGCAATCTTCTATTTTTATTAGCTCCAGATTAGACATTCTTTACATGAATGTGTATGTAATTGATGAAAAATGTAAATTCTGTTTGATAACTATTAAAACCAACAATAACATTATTATATTTTTATCCCAGAGGTAGGTTTCTGGTACGAATTGGGAACGTGGAAGTATTTGATGCTTTTTTTTCACAAAAAAACAGTTTACAAACAACCAACTCTGACGTTATGTCAGAAAATATCTCAACTATTGTTTTAAATCAGGGCTACACGGTGGTGTAGTGGTTAGCGCTCTCGCCTCACAGCTAGAGGGTCGCCGGTTCGCCTCCCGCCTGCGGCTCTTCTGTGTGGAGTTTGCATGTTCTCCCCGTGTCAGCGTGGGTTCTCACCGGGTACTCCGGCTTCCTCCCACAGTCCAAAAACATGCACTTAGGTTCAATTGGGGACTCTAAATTGCCCATAGGTGTGAATGAGAGTGTGATTGTCAGTCTCTATGTGTCAGCCCTGCGATAGTCTGGCGTCCTGTCCAGGGTGTACCCCGCCTCTCGCCCAATGACAGCTGGGATAGGCTCCAGCCCCCGCGACCCGATTGCGGTTAATGGTAATGAATGAATGAATGAATGTTTTAAATCAGCGATAACAGAGATGACTGTTAAAAACTGAATGTTAACACAAAGACACCCACTGACTTGCTTATTTTTAATGAAGATATGAACACTACACTACACTAACTGAAACATTGAATGAAATTGTTTAAAACATTTCTAGATACATTTCAAGACTTTTCTTCAATTTCCAAAATCTTCTATAACTGGCAGTATTTATATAACGTAGAAGAACTCTGACTCAAACATAAAGTGGCTCTCAACAAAAGGCCAGCCTTTGATATTGTTAAAACTGTGAATTAATTAAAACTTTAACACTGTAGTTTGCAGTTTCTAAAGCTTCCTGGAGACTGCAGAGCGAATGATGTCTTCCAAACTGTCGACCTGAAAGAAAGAGTGAGAGGGACAGTTTGACCTGTTTACTACTACATGTTTTACCTTACACCGACTATTCGGATTTCTTTTGTTGTATTCCTCTTCTAACTTACTAATTTCTGTAAGTGACAGATACACAAATTTGTGTATTTTATGCGATTGTGTGTCAGCACTTGTGTTTCCTGCTGAGAAATCCCCTTATTGTGAGTCTAGTGCCTCAGCCATCCATCCTCTGAATACTCCAGGTCTGTAGTTTATGGTTGTAAAGTTTCATTTTATACACTGAGCTCAAGTTTCACTCACTAACATCATCACACATGAAGAACATTGGGCTCATTGAATCCACAAGAGTCTCAGCTTTACACTCAGACCTGATTTATGCAGCTCACAGACTGTTTAGGGACCCCAGGATGCACAAATATTCACATTTACCATTTTAAAATAGGTAAAAATAACATATAACTACACATAATAAAACATACTGCCTGCATAAAACTACATAATTTAATTTAATTTAATTATTGCCTCAAACTGCATAGAGTGGAGTGTAAAGAGGAGACTCATGGGGACCCATAGAATTCATTTTCATTAAGATAACTTGAGGTCGGAGGTCAAGGGACCCCATTCAAAATGGCCATGCCAGTTTTGTCTAACTCTTGTGTAGTCTTCCCATCGACTATGCAAAAAGGACCCCATGACATTAGACTGGTTTTGGGACATGTAGAAAAAAATTATTAGCAACTTTTTTTTCACCTTTTAAGGTATCTTTTCATATTTTTTTCATTATTTCTGGTCAATTTTAGTCAAATATACAAAATTAGGCCCCATTTAAAGAGAAAATATTTTTTTTTTTCAATAGTTACAGTGAAATAATAATTTCTTGATGGGAATGCACGGAGTAGGTTAGGTCAAGTTTTGGTCAAACTTATGTTTTGAAAGCATTGTTCATTTTTGGATGGCAGCAAAATTAAAAAAGAATCACATCCATGACATCAGACAGGTTTTAGGACATTTAAAAAAAAAGATTAACACCTTTTTTTCACCTTTTAAGGCAACCCATGACCAAACACATTGAGATATAATTTTCAGATTTTTTTCAATCTCCTGAGTAAAATGACCAAAATTGACCAATAATAAAAGAAAATTATATATCAATTTGTTGGTCATGAGTTGCCTTAAAAGCTGAAAAAAGGTGTTAATAATTTTTTTCTACATGTCCTAAAACCAGTCTGATGTCATGGGGTCCTTTTTGACACGCGTGGACCACAGGTGCTATAAAAATTGATAAATTAGTAAAAATGTATGAAGAAATTTATTTTATCTATATAAAGGATGCAGAGGGGCACATCTGCTTAAAATGTCAAGCAATTCTATGAAAGTTTACCTATATTAATGGCATGATGAAAATGATTTGGGGTCAAAAAGGACTTAAGTTGACGGTGAAGTTGTTTTGTTCATTGTGTCTCTAAAAAAAAATAAAATAAAAAGATAATTAGAAAAAGAAAAGAAAATGGCCATGTCAGTTTTTCTCTTGAGAAAGATGTAGCCTCCTTCTTTGCATCAGGCTACATGTAGAAAATCACAACTCAGTTGTACCTGTTTGCCTTCTGGCACACTGAGGTTCTTGAGCTGGTAGACAGTCACTTGTCCATCACTGTCCCCGACCAGGACGCAGTCTGTCCCCGTGGTGAACAGCAGGGACGTCAGCTTCACACCAGGAACAGCGTGGTGCACGATGGCCGGGTGAAGGCTGAAAGGAGACGGTTGTTTTTAGTGGAAACGTGATTATTTCTGCCTCATATTTGACACAAGATAAAAAGCATAAATCTCTCTCTCCTCCTTCCTTTTTTCATTGGATCAGAGATGTTCTTTATTTCCTAAAACTGGAAAAGATCAGGTTTTCTTTAAGAGGGTCTTCAAAAAAATTTGGCAAACTTTGGGGGCCTTTTTTTCCATTTGGTTGGTAAGCTAAGTTTAGTTGATATTCCGGACTGATTTAATGTATTTTTGTTTTTATCCAGTTTTTTTTTTTTTACTACTGACTGGTGTTGCATGTGTGCTGTTGTTTTTATACTATTTATTTTCTTAATCCTTATTCTACTTTCTTAATGTTATTTTGTCTTATTTTTTTTATTTTTTTTTATTGACCAAAAAAAAGACACAAAATTACTAAAAGAAAAAGACAAAAAATGACAGAAAAAAAACTAAATTACTTAAAAAAGACACAAAATGACAGAAAAAAGACACAAAATTACTAAAAAAAACCCACAAAATGACCAAAAAAATCACAGAATTACCAAAAGACACTTTTTTTTTTATTTAGACATACATCTATTTGTATTTTACCTATGTAATTGCTGTCTTTTATATTTGTATTTATTTTTATTTTTTTTGGGACTACGGATGCAAACTAGCAGCTTTGCTATAATCCGGCATATTTACAAAGATGTTTTTCGATGTTCATTAATGTGCACTGTCTATATTAGTAGTAAAGTATATATTTATACATTGCTCTTGATTACTCTTCAATGTATGCATATATTGCGTCACAAAATTGTTTCACTGTAACTATTTTCAGTTTTGTCACCTGTATGGTCTTTCTTGTTGTCTGTTTTTGTTGAGAAAAGCAATAAACAAAGTGGGGGGGAAAGCATCAAATGAAAGAATCTCAAGAAGAAGAGATTCTGTCAGTCGGACTCACAGGCTTGAATTCAGGTCCCAGATCTCCACCTGTTCTCCAATAATGGCTGCAAACACTGTGGACCAGTTGGGGGACCACGTGGCGGTGACCACGGGCCTCTGGATGGAGGAGAAGCTCAGCACGGGGACCAGGAGGTCCTGCTTCCACAGCTGGACGGTCCAGTCAGAGGAGCAGCTCAGGAACACGTCAGAACAGAACGGAGACCATTCTACGTGGTTGACGGGACTCTGAGAGGGACAAATACAGCCAATACACAGCAACAGGAGAATAAACAGCTGTTCAGTGCTGCCAGGTCCACCATACAAACTATTCACTTATTTGATTTATTTAATCATCACTTATTTATATACAGAATATATATTTTGCATTCCTTGCGTATTAACGACACCTACTTTTCTTTCCCCCTTTTTTCTTAACAAAATATATATTACTTACACTTACTTTATAATGATTATTATTGCTGTTTTTGTTATTCTGGTAACACTTTACAATAACCAACTAAGTGATGTTTATAGATGGTTTATAGACCAATTATTAACCATATACAAATTTAATCTTTAAATGTTTTCAACCAATTTCAAAAAGGTCTATGAATCATTTCAAAATCATTAACATACTTAATATGGTGTTAAAAATGTTAAAATTAGTGCAACTAAAACTATTAATGAACTATTAATTATAATTTAATTGTTTGTTAATGGTAAAGTAACTTTAAACTTATATTCATAAACCATCTATTTGTCATTTATAAATGATTTAGTTAGTTAAACATGAATAAATTATGTATTTACCATTCTAAATGGCCTAAATACGGTTTATAAATGATGATTAAACATTAATAAACTATCTGTTTACCATTTATAAATGATGGTTATTGTAACGTGTTACCGTTATTCTTTACTCTGTATTATTATAATTATTACTATTATTATTATTATTATTATTACTATTGTTATTATTATTATTATTATTATTATTATTATTATCTTATTTATTTTTATTAATTTATTGGATGTTTGCTACATAGATTTTGCACTTATTTGTGTACATACAAGTCATGGAAAAAAAATATTAAACCACCCTTTTTCTTCAATTTCTTGTTCATTTTAATGTCTGGTACAACTAAAGGTACATTTGTTTGGACAAATATAATGATAACAACAAAAATAGCTGATAAGAGTTTAATTTAAGAGCTGATATCTAGACATTTTTCCATGGTTTTCTAGATAATGAGATAATGATTTTGGTTGTTATTAGATGTGTGCATTTACACATAAAACAGAATCAAAGGTGGACTTACAATGTGTTTTTGGTAGGTGGCCAGAAAATGGTCACTGTTGGAGACGGAGCACTTGTGGATGTGACCATCCCAAGTTCCAGCCAGGTAGACACTGAAATCCTGCAGGATAAATTATATCCAGGAGAAATATATGATATATTTTGAAGTCAGAGAAACACAAAGTTCATCTTAAAATTTTAAGTTGTCCAGAAGAATACTGACTGCCTAGAACAGGGGTCTCAAACTCAAATTACCCGGGGGCCGCTGGAGGCAGTATCAAAATGACTAAAAAAGACACAAAATGACTAAAAAAAAGACACAAAATAACTGAAAAAACACTAAATTACTTTAAAAAGACACAAAATGACCAAAAAAGACACAAAATGACCAAAAAATACAGAAAATTACTTAAAAAAGACAGAAAATTACTTTAAAAAGACACAAAATGACCAAAAAAGACACAAAATGACCAAAAAAGACACAAAATTACCAAAAAAAGACAGAAAATTACTTAAAAAAAAGACACAAAATGACTTCAAAAAAAGACACGAATTACAAAAAAGACACAGAATTACCAAAAAAAAGACACAAAATTATTTTTTAAAAAGACACAAAGTTACTGACATTTGTAGATGGTAGAAAGTAGCGGGATATGGAGCGCCTAAAGGACGACTGCTACCGGGCTGTTCATTACCCGCTGTGCTGTTGTTGTTGTAAAGGTCCTCAAAGAAACAAGTGAAGCAAAGCTCGGACTTGCGCAATAAAGGGACCTTCCACAAACAACACGGTAAAGTGCCTTTCATATAAAACTCACATTAAACTTTCATATCAAGGTGGGGACCACAAAATATCGTCACGAGGGCCACAATTGGCCCGCGGGCCGCGAGTTTGAGACCCCTGGCCTAGAAGGAATAGCTTCGTCAGGTGAAATGTCTCTTTAGCCTGAGGACTTGTTACCAGCCTGCATCTGTTTAGTTTCTGTGACAAACTTACTGTTGGATGGAAGTCAAAACAGAGACCAGGAGTCAGTGTTGACACAAACGAATCCATCTTCTTCTTCATCTTCTTGTTTTCTGGAGCTTTCTTCTGACTATCATTAGTCTTCTTCAGCTTCATCAAGTCTAAGGACACATTGTTGTTTTAGAAAAGATACAGAAATTATCATTGTGATTATTGTGTAAGAGTACTGATATTTAGAGTTAACCTGTAAATGATTTACATCAGCACATTGTCACAGCAAAATCTGCCTTTTATGGTCCCAAAACATTCTCTTTAAGTTGTTGTACGGTTATGTTTTAAAGTCAGGTCTGGTTATAGAATTCATTCTGAGTTTTGATGTTTTCCTGCATTTTTTACTGTCTGTGTCTTTACTGGTTTTAAGAATTAAGTTACAGAATAGTTATAAATGAACATTAAATAAAAACTCAAAGCTTGTCTGAGCATTTTTTGTCAAAAATGATGTCGACATGTTTTCACTGTTTCCTGAATCTGAATCTATATTTGGTGAGTTAATTTGCAGAAACGGATACAAAAAATCCTTCTTTTCTCTTGCACAGTAAAAATAGATTGATTTTCTGTGGACTGCACAAAAAAAACAAAAAATTAGACCATTGTTTTCTTCAATTCCTACTTCATTTTAATGGCTGGTACAACTAAAGGTACAGTTGTTTAGACAAATATAATAATAACAACAAAAATAGCTCATGACAGTTTAATTTAAGAGCTGATATCTAGACATTTAACATGGTTTTCTTGATAATAACCAAAATCATTATCAAGGAAACCATGTTAAATGTCTAGATATCAGCTCTTAAATCAAATTCTTATGAGCTGTTTTTCTTTTTATCAGTATATTTGTTATATTATAATTTTTCCATGACTGTTTGTGTTGAAACCTACAGTACCTATGCAGTCTAGACCACTGCTGCAGAGGAGCCACTTGGTAATCCTGCTGTCTGCCGACACAGAGACCAGAGCTTCTACTCTGCCCTCTCCTGATAAAATCATCTCCTGTTCGGTCCACTTCACCTGCCACACCGGATGCAGGAGCATTTTGGAACACTCGCTACAATACATACATATGAGAAAAGCGAAGAGAAAAGGGGGTTTGGTCCACGAGTAACTGTTGTTATGTGTGTGATGTGAGAGTTTATTTCCATTTGTCCTCACCTGCTGTCGGCGGTACAGGTGACGTCTTGTCTCTGGACGTCGTAGACGGCTACGGTGCCATCGAACATCCCCACAGCCAGCTGGTTGGGGTTGTTGGCTGAGAAATCCAGAGATGTCACGCAGCTATGGCAGCGGAAGACTCGCTCCGGCCACTGCACAGATAGACATGTGTAGAATCAGTAACTTACAACTTACAAATACTTAAAAAAGACACAAAATGACCAAAAAAAGACACAAAATGACAAAAAAAAAGACACAAAATGACCATAAAATACACAGAATTACCAAAATAGACACAAAATTATTAAAAAAAGACACAAAATGACCAAAAAAGACACAAAATGACAGAAAAAAACCCTAAATTTCTTAAAAACGAAACAAAACGACCAAAAAAAAGACACAAAATTATTTAAAAAGACACACAATTATTTAAAAAAGACACAAAATTACCAAAAAGAGACACAAAATTACCAAAAAAAAGTAATTTAAGGGACCTTCCACACACAACACGGTAAAGTGCCGTTCATATAAAACTCATATTAATCTTTCATATCAAGGTGAGGGCCACAAGATATCGTCACGAAGGCCGCGATTGGTCCGCGGGCCGCGACTTTGAGACCCATGCTTTACAACTTGCAATTTGAAACATTCGTTGTGATTCTATGGATAGGGAACTGGAAGATGTGTGCTAAAAAAGTGAAGGGCAAAAAAATAATGTTTTCTATATAGGATTTTTTGTATCTGTTTTTCCAAATTAACTCACCAAATATAGATTCAGATTCAGGAAACAGTGGCAACATGTTGACATCATTTTTGACAAAACATGCTCAGAAAAGCTTTGAGTTTTAGTTTGATTATTAATCTAATGTTCATTTATAATTATTCTGTAACTTAATTCTTAAAACCAGTAAAGACACTGTAAATTGTTGCTATTTATTTTAAGTTCAATATTTTATTAACTACCTCAGACTTTGTGATTTCCTTTATTTTTTAAAGAAAAATACTGTTTTGTTACTGTTTTTCAATAAAATAAGATTCAAACATTGAAGGTGTATGCTGGGAGTTATAAAAAAAATCGGTATCGGCCAAAATCGGAATCGGCAGGTCAGGCTTTTTAAAAATCGGTGATCAGACCAGAAAATTGCAATTGGTGCACCCCGAATAATTTCTGTATCTTTTCTAAAAAAAAAAAACCTTGTTCTTAGACATGAAGATTAAGAATAGTCAGGAAAGAAAACATATACATATATATATACACACACCGTAGGGTTTTTGAGGGACCAGCAGCAGATCAAACTTTGTTCTTGGTTGGTGGAGTCCCAGTAACCGTAGCCCACTGCTAGGAGATCCTTACAGAGAGCACAGAAAATAACAGAGTTTCAGACATTTGATATGTAATAGTCAACTTTTAAATAAAAAAATAGTAATGTTACAATGGTTTTGTATTGTAATTTTAATTGATATTAAGTGTGCAGTAACTTCTGCAGTTAAAGTTAAGGCTGTGTGAAATGTCAATAAATCAGAATGCATCAAACATAAATAACACAAATAAATAAATACAAAAGTTTATCAATTTGAGCATAAAACATCTCGTCTTTGTACAGTTTTCAATTTAATATACGTCAAAGAGCAAAATTATCATGTTTTAGACAGCGGCCAAACGTTTTAGGAATTGCATTTATATTTTGGTAATCATCAATTTGCCTTTATTCTTACCATGAAAACTTCACTTTCTAGGCACAGGTTCAAATATGGTAAAGTTAAAATAGCAAATATATTCACATTTTTAAAATGTCTGATACATTTTGCCTATAAAGAGTGAAGGCAGTTAAATAGGAATCCCATTTCAGCTTAGACACTGGAAACAAACAAGCAGCAACAAAAACAAAGACATTGGAACTGATTTCAGAGTTGGTTCTGATCTGAAACAGCAGCTGTTGTGGGTGTTTTGGGTGTTTTGGGTGTTGTGGGTGTTTTGGTTACCCGGTTCTTCTTGTTCCAGGCCATGCTGGTGATGTTACATCCTGTGGTGAGCTCACAGCTGAAAGCCCAGAGATGTTCCAGAGCTGGAGGTGAAGATCTCTCCTCACCGTCCTCGCTCTGTTCCTCGCTGGCAGGCTTCACTGGGTGGTCAGCGTCTGACACAATCAACAGTCCAGTTCAGTTCAGCTTTTTTATTTCGAACATGTGCGAGTAACACAACAAAGTCAACTCAAAAACAAACAAATCAAATGAGAATAATCCAAACAAAAATAGCAATAGTCAAAACAAAAGCTATAATGTGAATGCAACATGTCCGAAAGGGAGTAGCTTATTTTAACCTACCCCTTCTCCACTACTCAATTAACAATTTTTTATTATTATTATTATTTTTCCCCCTAAACATACATATTTACATAATATATATTTACAAAAAAAAAGAAAATAAATGGATTAAATAAACAAATACATAAATAATTGATCATTTATGAAAACAGCCGGTTGTTAAAGCCCTTCGTCCTCCCTGTGCCTTGTGAAAACCATGTGTTTGTACTGCTTTTTAAACTGGATCATAATTATAAAGCTTGGACATTGCTTGAGTCTGTTCCACAGCCTCACTCCACAAACTGAAGGACAAAAACTTTTTAATGTTGTACGTGTCCGCTGATGTTTTAAATTGAACTCACCCCTCAGATTATAACCCCCAACTCTGTAAAAAAAACAATTTTTGAATATTCCCAGGAAGCAGATTTAACATTTAACAACTGACCAATCATGTTTTGTTGCAGTAAAAGCAGAAAAGGCGTGATAAGCTCTGAGTTTACCTTCCAGCTGTCTGTAAGCAGCCAGCCAGGGTTGAAAGCTGTTTGCCACGACGTTTCTCTCCATCACTAACAAACTGTGTTGGAACGACTCAGACAACATGATTGTCTGCAGGTCAGACTCAGCATTGAAACTGCTGCTACTCATTGTCGTGTTTAACAGAGTAACGGTGCTGCCTGAAAAAAATGAAATATGAGAAAAATGATGCATGCCTGTTATTGAAAAACTCAAAAATGTTTTAATTCTTAGCTTTCTCCAGTCCTAAGCTCTTGCTGGGACAGGGGTCTAAACTTTAACAGATTCATGTTAGATCCATTAAGGCCCCGTTCACACGAGGACGCTCGCGGGTAAAAACTACAAAATATTTTATCTGAAGTGCCTTTCGTTTAGACGGTGACGGCGTTTTGGGGGCTTAAAGACGCAAAAATCTGAAACCACCCTCCAAAGTGGAAAAGTTAAATACGCTCCTCCGTAGCGTGTCCGGCTACACGCCAAGACACAAAACTCTGATCTGATCTGCTCACGTCACGTATGTGTTTACGTCACATACATGCTCCAGTACAGGAAATAAACAAACGTGGGATTATTTCCATGCGGCGGACCTTCAAGCTGCTCTGGCAGCTCTAATAAACTTACAGGAGTCTTTCCACCAAATGTACAGGATATGTACAGATAGTATTAGTGAACAGAGAAGGATCTGGAATTACCTCCATCACATTTTGGATGCAGCAATTCGTCGGAGGCGAGCCAGACGGCTGTGAACGAGACCTGGGAGATCTAGTGATGGAGGAGAACTTTGTGGAAGGAGTAGCTGATGAAAATGTGTGGCGTGAAAACTTCTGCATGCCCAAAGATGCTCTTATCGCTTTAAGTGATGCCGCCTGGCTGCATACAGTCGAATTTCACACACTTTTGCGTCACCGTATGCAGCAGATTTCCCGCCGAAAATGCTCGTCTAAACGAGGAATAAAAAGTGAAGACGCGACGCCACTTTTGCGTCTTCTGTTCAGACCGTCCTCGTGTGAACGGGGCCTAATGTTAATCTTATTTTTCCCTTTTTTTGTTTTTACATAAAGCAATAGGAGGAAAATATATAGGATTCATGAAACGTGCACAACAACTTAAATTGAATGCTTGTGTCAGGAAAACTGTAAGTAGCATAAGGAAACACTCCAATAAATAATAAATAATGGAAGCAAACTCCAGCGACCGTTGTTCTTGTGCAGAACACAGCCGTCCATTATATTTCACACGTTTTTAGTTGTTTACTTACACACACTTTAATATCAAATCTTTTCATATGAATGCTTCGTGCGTGAGGTCCAGCTACTGTTACCTGTGCAGACTGTGCTGCTGCTGCTGTACATCTCTCCTCGGTCCTCTTGGTGTTTGCTGGGGTTCACAGTATTCTCCAGATAATCAGCACTCTCACTTTCAGGGTTTTTTCTTTGCTCACAGAAAGAGTCGTAGATGTCCCAGGTAGTAGCGACGGAGCCTGTGGACAAGAGATCATTTCAGCTTGATGTCTACTTTGAAACTGAACAGTAATAACTCTCCCAAACCCAACAGTCAAATCTAGATACTGTAGCAAAACCAACATTGTGACATTGTTAAAGCCGAATGAATATGTGACAAATCTTCATTGATAACAATTGATTATCACATTTATTTTGAGATGTTGCTTTTCACTTGAACACTACCAAGTGACGTCAGCTAGAAAATGATATAATCAAACTTAGCTGCTGTCTTCAGAGATGGATTTTTAAATTTCACTTTTCACTTTCACTTTTTCGCCATATTTTGTCAAGAAACTACAAAGCAACCCCAAAGTTCTTTTCATAAAAACAAAAACCCCTTCAGGGCTCCAGACTGCCTCTAAATGGTCCCATTTTGCCCCTGAAATTTGTGACAGTGCGAGTATACGCATGGGTGATTCTCATGAAGCCAGTCTAAGTTCTGTCTGTGAAGATTATAAGGACATACTTTATTAAACTAAATATATTTCAATTTTATATGAATGAACAATATAGCCATAATGAGGCACAATTCATTGTTTTGTGTTAAAATAATATTTTCTATATTTTTGAAAATATTTTTGATTCACAAATTCATTACCGTAATGCATCCAGATAAAAATGTCATGGTTTCCCCCACACTTATATACAATAAATATTTAATAAACTTTATAAAAATAAATATACATTTGTTTAAAAATATATAATTTAACAGAATATAATCAAACATAATGTTTTTTAACAATGTATAAAGAACAAAATCTGAATAAAAATTGATGACAAAAAATGGTTAAATGTTACAGTAATGATAGAATTGTTTGCATTAAAATATGTGTATATTTTAATAAAATATATTTTGGTGATACCAGCTACCTTTGAGCATATTCAAGTGCTTGCCAAAGAAAAAAAAGGGAAAAAAAACTTTTATTTTTTTTTTATGTGTTACGGTAATGAATTTTGTTGCTCACAGTGTCTCTAAAAATGTCAGAAAATACCTTAAATTTTTAAAAATAGATTATAAACTCGTATGAAACAGTGACTTTAGATTGTATATGTTATAAAGGGTCAAAGAAAATATGTATTCAATGCTTATTTTGAAAATTAATAAGTAATGTTGTGCTAAATTGCAACTACTAAACTACAGACAAAGCATTGGAGCTACATGATAATCTTAAGGTCTGAAACTAAAAATGTACCTCCCCACAATTCCTATTGATGAATCTGAACAGGTCCACTGCTACTTAAAATAAAGGCAAAAACAAGCATGCAAAGAGGATAATTAAGCCTGACCTTCATCCACCATGACTATCTGCTCAGTCTGGATCTGTTTGTTTTTCGGTTCTCCACTCAACGTCTGCATTGAACGCACCACAAACTTATCGTTGCCCATTCTGTTCTTGCAGAGCTCAGCGTATTTAATGTTTCTCTCTCTGTAAGAACAAGGTGAAAAAGTCAACATCTTACAACCAAAGAGGAGTACTACATGTTATTAGTTAGCATGTTGGCAGAAAACATAAACTAACATGTATCTTTACACTTACTGCACAGAATGTGACGGGCGGTTCCCAAGTTAAAGACAGAAAGTGCCACTTCCTGTGCCTGCTGTTCATTTCATATCTGGCTCATTATTTCGGAAAGGAAACAAAGAGAAGACTCACTTAGCAGCTTCTGCATCATCAGCATCGTCTGACATTAAGCGGGGGGGAATGTCCAGCAGAGAAATGGTTTCTGTATCAGAGAGGCAGAAGTCTACGACCTCATCCAACATCTCTTCTGTCACATTTCTGTCTCTTTTCTCCAGCACCTCTGGCAGGTACAAAAGACAAAAGAAGTATATATTAGGGTTGTCACGATACTAAGATTTCCAACTCGATACCGATACTCAGGAAAATATTCGATACTTGATACCATTTTCGATGCCACAAGGAAAAAAACAAAGAACAAAAAATGAACAGAACCACAGGTTAAATATTTATAAAAAACAGTCGTGCAAAAAGAAACTGCAACTATGATAACAAGCTTCAGGTCTGAGGTAGTGCAAAAAATAAATAAATACAATAAACAATAACAATTAGAACAATGTTTTGTATGCTGTGCATAATATTAGGCAAGCTTGATAAGTCGACTTATCTCTGCTTCATTCTGGGACTTGAAGAGAGAAAATAACACTTTTCATCGATACTTTTGAAAATGAGTATTGTATCCGGATACAACGTTTTAGTATCGATACTTTTTTGAGTATCGATACTTTTGACAACCTTAGTATATATAAATACTGAATAGACATTTTAAAACACTACAAAAGACTACATGATGCAAAAATATAATTTGATCAAAACTAGATGCTGTAGTTTTAATTATATTGCTGAAAATGGCTATATTTGATAGCTTACAGTATAACGCTGTATCGTGAATAAATGATCACATTATTGATGTTAAAGAGTAATTTTTAAACATTTTTAAACAATCAGGAGGAAATCTGGCCCCATGATCAAAAATAAGCATAATGACAATAAATGATATATATAAAGAAGAGTTACCGCATGGAGGTGGGCGGTTTATTGGTATGTCCGGTTCAGAAACACTGTCCATAGTATCCCTCGTGTGTGACGCTGTGGTGGACAGGCTGCATGGTCGGCTGCTCGAAATAAATAAGATGCAAAACAGTATTACAGAGTCTGAGTACATTTGTTATGGTCAGAAATATGTGGCTATGTTTTCCAACAAATATAAAATCAGATCAGAAAATCCTTGTGAAGCATCTGGTACCTAAAATAAGGCACATATGAGCTTGAAGCAGATATGAGGAGGTCTGGTCCACAGATGGGGAAGACTCTCCCTGGTTTGGACTGAACATCTCCTGACTCAGCATGAGTCAGAGCCAGAGGAATGATATCTTGGACATTTTCAAACACCTGCAAAGACGAGAACCACTTCAGCATTTACTTTATGTTGGCCCCTTGGAAAGTATGTTTTAGACCAGGGGTCTCAAACTCGCCAATTGCGGCCCTCGTGACGATATTTTGTGGCCCCCACCTTGATATGAAAGTTTAATGTGAGTTTTATATGAATGGCACTATACCGTGTTGTGTGTGGAAGGTCCCTTTAATTACTTTTTTTGGTAATTTTGTGTCTTTTTTTGGTAATTTTGTGTCCTTTTTTTTTTTAATTTTGTGTATTTTTTAAATAATTTTGTGTATTTTTTAAATAATTTTGTGTATTTTTTAAATAATTTTGTGTCTTTTTAAAAAAAAACAATTTTGTGGCTTTTTAAAATAATTTTGTGTCTTTTTTGGTAATTCTGTGTCTTTTTTTGGTCATTTTGTGTCATTTTTTAAATAATTTTGTATCTTTTTTGTTAATTCTGTGTCTTTCTTTGGTCATTTTGTTTCTTTTTTTTAAAAGTAATTTACTTTTTTTTCTGTCACTTTGTGTCTTTTTTGGTCATTTTGTGTCTTTTTTGGTAATTATGTGTCTTTTTTGTAATTTTGTGTCTTTTTTTGTAATTTTGTGTCTTTTTTTTTAGTAATTTTGTGGGGTTTTTTTGGTCATTTTGATACTGCCTGCAGCGGCCCCCAGGTAATTTGAGTATGAGACTCCTGTTTTAGACAGATAAACAAAAATGTATTTTCAGGAACATGGGGGAAGAGAATTTAACTATTACATATGACCATGCAACTATTTCCAGCTGATAACTTTCATGAAGACAAATATATTTTGTATTTTCATTTTGTATTATAGATTCATATGTAAATGTCTTATTATTCTATGCACTAATTTGCATATATTTCCTTGATAGAAATCTGACATTGACAAAGCCAGGTTAAAAAACACTTGTTTGATCTTGTTCACCTATTAGAGTCAAATGTTTTTGCAGAAAAAAATATGGATATCTCTTTTTAATCACATAAAATACAGTCAACCAGTAAAAAAAGGATTTTCACCATGTTTAAGGAATAACATTTTGTATAAATCAGACTCTGAATTATATATGAAAAATAGCCCTCTGCAAAAACTTTCAGATACAGTTAGAAATTAAAACTGGAAAGTTTGGTGAATTTAAGTGCAATTGAAGTGGAGATTTCTGCCTCAGTGTTGGAGAAAAACTTTTTTTTTTGATAGATGTAACTTCTGAATTGTAAAGAATGGCTTTGTAAGTCCACTGAGTGATGGTAACTTTCAGGTATTCTTTATTTTTTTGACCTGAATTATACTTTTACTGTTATTGTTTTATTTAACAATTTGTTGTGCCTTAGTTTACATAAGGCACAACTTGAATTATGTATTGTGACACGAAAAGGGGAGTTTAAGAATACATCTCACCCAACTTGATTTAGATTAGATCGGTACCTTGACTGTCTTTCTGGGAGCTTGTGAGGAGCTGCTGTCCTTGGTGCTGTGTTTCCTGTTGCTGATGGAGCTTCTTCTGGTTGGAGAAGAATCTGTGAAGCTGCACTTGTGTCTTGAATTATGGCTTCCTGAGGCTGAATTCATTGTCTGAGAGGACCTAGGAGAGAGAGAGAGAGAGAGAGAGAGAGAGAGAGAGAGAGAGAGAGATATTTGTAGGGCAGCTTGGAGATTATAGAATACAAGCTGAAGATAAATATATAAACATAAATATACAAATGCAGATTGTACAAAGGCTAACATATTCAGTAACTATAATAATAATAAACTTTACTTATAGAACACTTTTCAAAACGAAACGTTACAAAGTGCTGAACAGCAAGTAAAACAAGCATACAAGACAGAAAAAAGCACATACAAAAAAAATGTTTTTTTAACACATTTTATTTTAATATCTGGAGCTTTCTCTCTTAAGAGCCATGCAGGAAAAGAAAAACAACAACATACAAATATTCAACAAACATTTGAAGCTCAGAGAAATTTACATTTTCATTCAGAGAAATATGAGTTGAGGTGAACAACAGTCACCATGAGCAGTGAAAGCCTCAGTGGTCAGGAAGGAAAGTAAAACATTTACAGAACAACATTATTACAGATGTCAAAGCCCCGCCCATAATGTTTGATTGACAGCTGATCTCTACAGAGAAGAAATGCCACAATGATGAGCTCTCAGCAACAAACATGGAAAGAAATCAGTTTAAAGGTCCCATATTGTAGAAAACACAGTTCACAATTCTTTTGTGATTATAAAGCAGCAATAGTTACAATAAAAATACTGTGAAAAATATTAAAATGCTCAATCTCTGAAACTCAGGAAGCCAATATATCATTGCACAAATTTTCATTTCAAATATCAGAATAAACACAATGCACAATAAAAGCCGTCACTCAAAGAAGCTTCTCATATAGGATACGGCCGTCTCCACATTATTGTGCCTGACTCTAAATCTACAACCTGTAAGTGAACCAGTAATATATTTCATGTTTGAGTCAGAGGGAAGCATCATCTGGGATTCAGGCTCTGACTCCAGCTCTAACATGTAAAGTCTGGGAACATTTTCCTCAGCGGTGGCCATCGTCTTTTTACATTCACCGGTAAGTTTTAGTGAGGCTGCAATCTGTTAACTGAGGTTAGCCTGGTCATGTGTCACTCAAGACTGTCAGCCAATCAGAAGAAAGGACCTTGAATATTAATGAGACAGAGATCTGAGTTGCTGGAGCTGCAGAGGGAGGCTGAGAGAGCAGATGAACAACTGATCTGAGATGATTTTTTGCACGTAAGACTAAAAATGTATCTTCTCATAGATGTCAAAACTTCAAATAAAACACCACAAAGGTGAACAATATGGGAGCTGTAAGACTGCTATCACTTAAATTACTTTGGTTACTTAAGTTTAAAGAACTCAGCAGTGGCTCCAAAACTGTACAAAAGCCGAAGTCCAGCATAGAGCGGCTGAGTGAACGTGGTCTGGACTCTGTGGAGGAGAGTCATGGTGTCAGAGACGCTGTAGAAGGACAGAATACCTGCTCTGTGATCCAGGAACACTCCCACTCTGGAGGAGTGAGGACCTGAGACGGGAGTGTTGATGTTGTTGGACCAAAATGTATAACTTTTGTTGTAACATCGTAATGACCAAGATTTGTCATTGTATCCAAATGCAGAGTCATCCGACCCCGACCCTCTGCTGATATTCTTGTATGAAGCTGCTACATAAACTCCACCCTCTCTCCACTCCACCTCCCAGTAACAACGTCCAGTCAGACTCTCTCTACTCAGGACCTGCTTCCATTGAGTGAATCTGTCTGGGTGACTTGGATAGGACTGATTATTACTCATGTATGTTGCTTTTCTGTTCCCCTCAGATAATAACAGCTGTGTTTCTGCTGTGTTTGGATCCAGTGTGATCTCACATGAATATTTTAAGAATCCAGCTCTGGTCCTGGGCTCTGCTGGTGAATCTGACAGTAAAACATCCACTTCAGTCAGTGTCAGTGAGAGCTTTGACCATTCCTCTGTCAGGACGTCCTGTAGTTTGTCTCTGACTTCTGACACAGCCGCTGTCACGTCCTCAAAGTAGCGCAGAGGACGGATCTGGATGCTGGATGTAGACTCACTGAGTGCTGACAGTGAGGGGAAGCTGTGTAGAAACTGGTTGTGGTCCTCTGTGTGTGAGAGATTCTTCAGCTCAGCGTCTTTCCTCTTCAGCTCTCTGATCTCCTGCTGCAGCTTCTCCTCAAGCTCTTTGACTCGACTCACTTCAGTGTCCTGCTGGGATCTGACCTGCTGCTTCACCTCGGAGCTTCTTTTCTCCAAGAGACGGATCAGCTCGGTGAAGATCTTCTCGCCGTCCTCCACTGTTTTATCAGCGGAGCGATTGATGTTCTGCACCTCCTGTTGAAGCAGCTTCACATCTTTCTCTCTGTCCTGGATTCTCTGCTGGATGTTTTGTCGACTCACCTCCAGCTCTTTCTGCTTCTCCGTCCGTTCTGCTGCAGCTGAGACCGTGTCGTGGCCTTTATGTTCCTCCACAGAGCAGAGATAACAGATAGACTTCTGATCTGTACGGCAGAACATCTTCATCACCTCATCGTGACGAGAGCAGACGTTCTCCTGGAGCTTCTTGGAGGGCTCCACCAGCTTGTGTTTTGATAACAGAGCTGCGTCATAATGAGGCTGAAGGTGTTTCTCACAATATGACAACAGACAGTTGAGACAGGACTTGAGGGCTTTCAGTTTTCTACCAGTGCAGAAATCACAGGCCACATCTTCTGGTCCAGCATAGCAGAGATCAGCAGGAGCAGCTGGGAGTCCGGTCTTCTTCAGCTCATCCACTAAAACTGCTAATATGGTGTTTTTCAGCAGGACAGGCCTCGGTGTGAACGTCTGTCTGCACTGAGGGCAGCTGTAGGTTTCCTTCTCATCCTCTTCATCCCAGAAGCTTTTAATACAGTTCATACAGTAGCTGTGTCCACATGTAGTAGCCACCGGATCCTTCAGTAGATCCAGACAGATCGGACAAGTGAAGACTTCTCGATCCAGCTGAGCTCCTTTCTGCGCCATTTCACCTCTCAGTCACAACGACTGTCTGAGTTTCACTTCCTCATAACTGAAACCGCTCTGAGCTCTGATCTGAACACGCCCATCTTCAAACTGGTAGATCTGAAGGGGAGGTAACAAGGAAACACGTGGACAGAGTGGAGCTGGCTGTGTTGAGAGCAGGAGAAGAGGGAGGGGTTATCAAGCTCTGAGTCACTCCAGGAAGACATTGTGTGTTCAGCTCTCATTTACAGCAGAGCTCATTTCTCACACACTGCCCACTGCAACTTTTAGGAGACAAACTCTTCTGAGAGTCAGAGGGTTTTGGAGATGGCTCCCCATAGATTAATTTTTTTTAACGATTACAATAATTCAGACACAGGAGATGAAAACCAGAAAATGACTCATGGCTGCAGAAGTAATGAAATCCTTACAGTTTTTACTCATTTGATAAAGTTCTTTACCTATTTTAAATTAAAAAAAAAACACAAATCAACATGACGTAATAGATTTGAGTTTTCTCCGCTGTTGACTTCACTCAGATTAACAAGTTTAGTTGCATGTGTATATGTGTTAGAAATTTCACGTCTGTAATAAATCCTTCAACAAAAAAAGTTTACTGAGCTATTTAGTAAGACTGTGGAGGACGGCCAGGAGGAGGACAGACGGGCACAGATGATCGAGAGGTGCTGGTAAGTTGCAGGAGCAGGACATACGTATAATAGGCTAAACTACATTTATTAGGATTCTGTTTCTATGAACGTCGAGTTTTCACCATGATGATGATGATAATGATTTTTGCGATTTAGTCAGGCTGTCAATGTTGATGTGTGAAACACCACGAACAACAAACCAATAACGCAACATGGAAAATAATAAAATAACGACATAATTCAGATTATTCCAGTTATTTCCATTTCATTGGTGTTACTTCTGATTTGCTGCTAAAAGGGGAAGATGTCAAAAACATCCTCCAAATATTACTTTTGGGGAGGGAACGTGCTGTTAGACACACACACACACACACACACACACAGTGCAGGGAAGTGCCAGGATGCTCTACACCACAACAATTGTATTATTTATTATTATTCTTAGACTGGGGCTACATATCGTCACACTGTTAAAATAATCGCCTAAGTCATTTTTTGTCAACATTTTTTTTTTTTGCCTAAATCATCTCCTCATGACGCTGGCCACCTATGGTAAAATCACCTACATCCTCAGTTGATCAGATCATGTGATTTTACCTCTTTAAGATCATCACTTCTTTGACAATTTGCCACATTCATAGGCATCAGATCAGAACCCAGCAAAGCAGAGCTAGAGGGAGATTGTTTAGTTTATCAGTGTTTTATTGTTGACACTAATATTGGTAACACTTTACTCTAAGGTGTCTACATAAGAGTGACATGAGCGTGTCATAAACATGACATGGGATGTGTCATGAACATTAATGACACTTTGAAGTAACATTAATGCCCATGATACTTGTCATGTCATATTTCTGACAGGCTTGTGTGACTCTTATGTAGACACCTTCAAAATAAAGTGTTACCATATCTTGCCTAAGTCACAAAGGCATGTTCAAAAAATTGCATTTTGAACATGCCTACGTCATTTATTTCTCTTAAGTTACATAATTTACACACAGTGTTATTACTATGCCAATAGCCATCCTTTGTTACATCCTTTTTGAGTGAAATGATCAATAAATGTCATTTGTTACACTTTTGGTGAAGTTTTTTGTGTTTCCTGCAAAACTTGAAAAAAATGAGTTAGGCGACTATTTTAACAGGGTGATGATATATAAACACAACACTAATAAACACTGATTGGGAAATGTTATTTACTGTGAATACCTTGTCTAGTAGCTATGTCTAGTAGGCTTGTGGTAAAGTATCAGGTGACAAATGTGAAACCACACCCCTGTGCCAATTACCGTAAATGACAGTAACCAAGAGAAAGCGCAGCCTTAAAAACACAAGTTAAGTTAGCATAGCCACTATTAGCTCAGATAAGCTTACTATGCTAGGTGAGCCTCCTAAGCTAATATGAAACTATTTCAATGACGGTTTGTCAATAAAAAAATTCCTAGTGAACTTACGAGTTGAACGACACACTGCTCTTCTTCATTTTTATCCACAGTGGGACGACTTTTTGTGTGTTTTGGTCGTTTATCAACGTTAATTATAACGTTAACTTTAGCTGCGGAGCTTCTCCTAAACTTTGATCCCAGTTGCCATAGAAACAAGACGACCCTCGCGCCCTGTCAGTTACTCTGCCTTGAGATTGAAGTTGGCTTCACACAGGTTGTTTTACTTTCCATTGAATAATACAACAAAGTGTCATCAAATATGAAACTAACTTTATAGTTTAATAGCCCATAACAAAGAACAAGGTACTGAAGTGATTTTAACAGAAGTAATCAGATTACTTAACTTTGTATTGATGCATTTATGTAAGCAGCATTTTAATTTTGTAAACATAAGGCTCATTTTAATTATTTAATAAATTGTAATGAGGTTTAATTAAAAAAAAAAGTCTAATCATTTTAAATGTATGTTTCTTATGTTAAATCTCACAATATTTTCCTCAGAATGTAGTGGAGTAGAAGTATAAAGTTACAAAAAAATTGAAATAATTAAGTAGGCCTACACACACCTAAAAATTGTGCAAAAGCACAGTACTTAAGTAAATGTACTTAGTTACATTCCACCACTGGATTTTAATTACTTGTGCTCAATGGTGGAATGTAATTAAGTACTCAAGTACTGTACAATTTTGAGGTACTTATACTTTACTTGAGAATTTTAATTTTATGTAACTAAATGCTTTATACAGTCATGGAAAAAAATATAAGACCACCCTTGTTTTCTTCAATTTATTGTTCATTTTAACGCCTGGTACATTTTTTTTTTGACAAATATAAAGATAACAACAAAACTAGTAAGAGTTTAATTTAAGAGCTGATATCTAGACATTTTCCATGGTTTTCTTGATAATGATTTTGGTTATTATCAAGAAAACCGTGAACAAAAATGAACAAGAAATTAAAGAAAAAAGGTGATCTCATACTTTTTTCCATGACTGTATATTGTACTTTGACTCCACTACATTTAGCACAGCACACTACCTGCATATAACTGAAATTATAACCTGAAAGTGTCTGTTGCTACTCGGTTTATGAAGCTGATAGAAAGTTATTGTATGTAGTCGTTTTCTCCACTAGGTGGCAGTGAATGAGTGATTCAGCTCTAATCATCGACTTCTGCCTGATATCCTCCCTACTTATATAACTCAAAACAATCATTGTAGAGTACTTATATACTAATAATATTAATATGCTAAACTAAAGTAAACTGGAAGAGTAAAAGCACAATATTTCTCTCTGAAATGTAAGTTAATGAAACTAGAAATACAAAGAGGACTGATATCTCAAAATTGGACAATTTGAAATACTTAAAAAAAATGGGGAAATATAAAAATAACTATACATTTTTTTTAAAGTGAACATAAAAAAATCATATAATAAAATAGGTAAGAATGTAATTGAGCATTTACATTTATTTTCCACATTTATTTGTTCATTGATTCTTGTATGTATGTATTTTTATATTTCAAAAAATATTAATTTACAGTTTTTCTTTAAAGTATTCAGTTATATATACTTTATTTAGTCTTTAAAAGCTAAACAAACCCTGTATTTAAATAAAAACTCCATATCAGGCGTTGCTTTTTTCCCAAACTAGTTTAGGTAACAGTTAAAGCATAACATTTCCATTATGGATAATAATGTCTCATAATGTCAGTCATAAAGTTTATATACATATATATATATATATATATATATATATATAAAATATAAAATTTAAAAACATAAAAAAAGTATAGAAAAAGTTTAGTATGTTGTCAAAAAAGTAAAAGAAACATCAAAAAAGTCATAGTATATTATGTCGTCAAAAAATGTCCAAAAAATTCTAACAAAATTCAAAAACATCTCAAACAGTATTTAGAAAGTCATAATGCAGCATGTCATCAAAAAATGTAAAAAACAAATTTAAAAAAAATATTATTTTTTTAAATGTCAAAAAACATAAAAGTCATAGTATAGTATAACGTCAAAAAACATAAATGAAAAAAAATGTATAAAAAAAGTCATAGTGTAGTATGTTGTCAAAAAATGTCAGAAAACATTTTTTAAAAGTATAAAAAGTCATAATGTAGTATGTCATCAAAAAATGTCAAAAAACATAAAATAAGTATAAAAAAGTCATAGTATCGTACAGTGATTTTAAGTCGTTTATCAGACTTCTTACTATTTATGCATTTTATGTTACATTCACACCAAAGAACAGACCAAACTCTTCACCAAAACAATGTACAGTATTTATTTTGTTCATTTATACAAGTTTCATCTTGCAACGTCAATAATCTATACTTCAAAAAATAGATTTTATAGAGGATTCATTACAGATTCATCCAAGCCGTTCTAATTATTTTTTACATATTTTAAAGGAGGCTCTGAAATCAGAACGATCCAGTGATGTCCGGATCATCGGAGAGTTTCAGAAACGTTCCTGGAAGTTAATTTCACTTCAGCTACTGTAAAAATATTTCAGGACTAAATTTACTGTTAAAACAAACTATGAGCTACGAGGACAGGATTATTTTTATTATCATTATTATCTAGTGGAGGTTTCTGGGAAAGCTTTCCGCACTTTAATCCAAATAAACACAAGAAAAAGAATCATAGGAGGCCAAAGATCAAAGGTTGGTGTGTTTTGGAGGAGTCTCTCGGTTTTTTTTGTGTGTGATGAAGGAGGGAAGACGATTGTTCAGCTGGAGGAAGAGAAAGAAATCCTTCCGTCTTCTCTTCATCCTTTAGTTTGACTTCTTCTCCCCTGGAGGGTCAAAGGGAGAAATGTTACTTTAGACTGGTCACTCAGTAGATCAATTCATATAAAATCAGTGCATCAGTTACAAACCATCAGCTCCTCCAGGAGGTGAGTTTATGTGTCAAGAAACGTCACAGAAAAAAAAAGTCATAGTATAATCTGTTGTCAAAAAATGTAAAAAAAAAAAAAAAACATTAAAAAAATGTATTTAAAAAGTCATAGTATAGTTTGTCGTCAGAAAACGCAAAAAAAAAATTAGAAAAAAAACATCAAAAAATATAAAAAGGTCATAGTAGAGTATGTCATCAAAAAACATTTTTTAAAAAGGTATTAAAAGTCATAGTATAGTCTGTTGTCAGAAAACGTCAAGAAATGTCAAAAACATAAAAAAAACATAAAAAAGTCATAGTATAGTATGTTGTCAAAAAATGTCAAAAACGTTAAAAAAAATCAAAAGATTTTGAAAAAAAACCCACCAAAAACGTATTAAAAAAGTCAAAAAACGTAGAAAAAAAAAAAAAAATTGTCAAAAAATGTAAAAATTTTTTTTAATGTATATAAAAATTCATAGTGTAGGATATCGTCAAAAAAATGTCAAAAAAGCGTAAAAAAGAAATAAATAAATAAAAACGTATAAAAAAGCCATGGTGTAGTATGTCATCCAAAAATGTCAATAAAGCCAAAAAATGTATAAAAGTAGTCCATAGTGTAGAATGTGATCAAAAAATGTCAAAAAAACGCCCCCCCAAAAAATTCAAAAAATGCATTAAAAAAGTCATAGTGTAGTATGTCATCAAAAAATGTAAAAAACAAAAAAAGCCCAAAAATGTCAAAAAACGTAAATAAATAAATAATTAAAAATTTAAAAAGTATAAAAAAGTCATAGTGTTGTCAAAAATGTTTTTAAAATGTATGAAAAAAAGTCATAGTGTAGAATGTCATCAAAAAATGTTAAAAACATAAAAAAAATTTAAAAAAAAAAAAACCCATAAAAAATGTATTTAAAAAGTCATATTGTAGTATGTCGTCAAAAAAACGTAAATTTAAAAAAAAAGTCTAAAAAAAAAGGTCTAAAAAGAGGTCATAGTGTAGAATGTCATCAGAAAACGGCAAAAAATGTAAAAAAAAAAAAGATAAAAAAAAGTCATAGTACAGTGTGTCATCAAAAAAAAAATAGTATAGTATATGGTTGAATGAATTCTAATGAAGCTAAAGGAGCAGGACAGAGTTCCTGAGCTCTCACCTCTGGTCTTCTTCACTTTGGGGGAGCAGGGTTTGGACACCTTGACGGTCGGCTGACACTCGGCGTTGAACAGCGCTCGCTTCAGAGTTCCTGAGCGGCTCCTGGTGTTGGTGTCGGCCTCACACGAGCCCCACGGGCCGAACTTATACTTACAGTCACCTGAGGAAACATACAGACGTTTGATGAAGCAAATAAAATACGAGTCACGAGTCTCCACTATGGCTACGATGTCATCCGGTACACACCCATTATAAACTCTGAGACGCTCTGAAAAAACACTCTGAGCAAACTGACAGTTAGTGAAAAGAATAAAGTCCCAAGTCTCCTGAGACATTTAAACTTTAAATCATGTTCTTTGTTATAGTTTAGTGCATTGGTGCAGCCCCAAAGTCAGCTGTTTTTCAGTGACACAACCTGCTGCTCCTGTACTGACCACTAGAGGCTGCAAAAAAAGCAATTGAATTTATTGCATTTTGTAGATATTTAGTGTTTCTGGGTCTTACTGATGTCCTTCTCCCAGTTACAGGGTATTTATTGTGTATTTAAAATGTGTTTATTGTGTATTTATTGTGTGTTTCTTACTGATGTCCTTCTTCCAGTTGCAGGGGATCTTATTGTGTGTTTATTGTGTATTTATTGTGTGTTTATTGTGCATTTATTGTGTGTTTATCATGCATTTATTATGTGTTTATTGTGTATTTATTGTGTGTTTATTGTGTATTTATTATGTGTTCATTGTGTGTTAATTGTGTATTTATTATGTATTTATTGTGTGTTTATTGTGTATTTATTGTGTGTTTATTGTGTGTTTACTCTGTATGTATTGTGTGTTTCTTACTGATGTCCTTCTTCCAGTTGCAGGGGATCTTATTGTGTGTTTATTGTGTGTTTATTGTGTGTTTATTGTGTATTTATTGTGTGTTTGTTGTGTGCTTATTGTGTATTTATTGTGTGTATCTTACTGATGTCCTTCTTCCAGTTGCAGGGGATCTTATTGTGTATTTATTGTGTGTTTATTTTGTATTTATTGTGTGTTTATTGTGTGTTTATTGTGTATTTATTGTGTGTTTATTGTGTGTTTCTTATTGATGTCCTTCTTCCAGTTGCAGGGGATCTTATTGTGTATTTATTGTGTGTTTATTGTGTATTTATTGTGTGTTTATTGTGTGTTTCTTACTGATGTCCTTCTTCCAGTTGCAGGGGATCTTATTGTGTATTTATTGTGTGTTTATTGTGTATTTATTGTGTGTTTATTGTGTGTTTCTTACTGATGTCCTTCTTCCAGTTGCAGGGGATCTTATTGTGTATTTATTGTGTGTTTATTGTGTGTTTATTGTGTATTTATTGTGTGTTTATTGTGTGTTTCTTACTGATGTCCTTCTTCCAGTTGCAGGGGATCTTGCAGTGGATCTTGTCGGTGCGGTCCTTGCAGGTGGCCTCTCTCAGTCCGTCCCCACAGTCTCCGTGTTCGGGGACACACTTCCCGTACTGAGTCTCTGCGGTGGAGCACTCCGAGGCCGGCCGGGTCTTATCATGTTTACCACCTGAGACACAGACACACACACTGTTACACACACAAACACACACCGCCTGTCAGCCTGCTCACCTCTGACAGGAAGAGACACCCTTTCAGAATAAAACTTTTATTTGAATGTATAGATTCCCTCCTTGGTTGTTAAAAGTTGTTCTACTTTTCACTACCTGATTGAAACCTGATTTCTGTCTCAGCAATTGGCCACAATCTCTTGGGTTTGAATAAAAATAATGTTATTGTTGGTTTAACTTGTTATGAAATACGTGAAATTGTTAAATACGTGTTTTTCCTGCTTTTGTAAAGAATATAAAATACAGTTCTCCTTAAACACCTTTCTCCCCTGCTTTGATTAAGAATGTCCAATATATGGAGCTAATAAAATAAAATAAAACATTTTTCCTTATTAAAAAAATACTTTTTTGTTCCTGTTTTGCTAAATTATGTCAAATATAATGAAACAAATTTCGTCAGCCGTTAACAAAACTATTAACCGTTTTTTTGTGTTGCTTGAAAAAGCAATTAAAAAGAGAGATAATGTTGCAATGTTAATTTCAGTTAGCTTGTCAATAGAGATTCCCATTGTAAGTTAGCATCAAGCTAAAAGGAAGGTGATTCTCTGTGATTTTTGGGCGTTAATTATATATATATATATATATATATATATATATATATATATATATATACATATAAAAATTCATATTTATTTATTTATATATAGTATTATAAATATAATAAAAAATATACATACATTCATGATAATATTTATAATAATTATATATATATTTAATTATATTAAATGTACATATATTTAAATTATAAATATTTTATATTTATAAATACATAAATTGATAATAAATTAAAAGCTTTAGTTCAAAAAAAAGCTTTAGTCATTTACCCCTCCTGTTATGTTAATTTTTTCAGGCACAGCAATAACCAGGGGCATGTTTAATGATCCAAACGTGTCAGAAACTAAAAAACATTGTTTATATTTCATTAATAACTCCATTACTAACCATCTCAATCAATATTTAGTATTCTTTACCTCTCACAGATCAGCTTCAATGAGGATAATTCACTCCTTTTTTTCATAGAAAGTGCACATTAAAACTTTTTTTATGTACATTTAGAAAGACCTACATTTTATTTTATTTTACATTTTAAAAAAGTTCTTTTACTGAAAAAATTATTTTAATTATTCTTTTTTTTTAGATTTTTAAACTTTGAAATTGCTTAATTTGACCAGCAACATAAGAGGAGGGTTAAAAATAAACAATTAAAATATAATTTACTTCTATTTAACAGCTAATAAACATTTTATATATGACATAAAGTCTCAGTTAATGGTTTTAATGAAGAATAAGAATAACTGAGTCTCTGGTGTTTGATTCTGACCTTTGTGGGGTTTGACTCGTCTGTTGGCGTCGGCGCCGAGCGTCAGCAGCAGCAGCAGCAGCGTCACGGAGAACAAACCTCGCATCCTGCACACACACACACAGGAAAATAAAACTGTAAAATCATCAAAACACAAATGGAAAGAAAGACGTAAACATCATTACAGATGTTTTATTATTGGCTGAGTCAGTTTAATGGACAGAAAGATGCAAAGAAATGCAAAAAAATGACAGAAAATAGAAAATGTGTTTCTGAACCAAAACATTCTGAGGAACTCCTCGAGAACTTCAAACCTTTAAAGGTGCCAATTTTTTCTCAGTGGAAAGTCACTTAACCCTTTATCAGGCGAAGAACCATATTTGGTAACTTCAGCGGATATCCAAAATAAAAATAAAAAATATTTTGAGAAAAAAGTTGCAAATTGACTAGATTAAAGTGGCAGATGTACAAGAAAAAAAGTCGCAGATTTAAGAGATTTAAAGTAGCAAATCTGTGTGGAAAAAAGTCACAGATTTATGAGAAAGAAGTGGGAAAAAAAGCAACTTTTCTCGCAGATTTGCCACTTTAAATCTCATAAATCTGTGACTTTTTTCGCACAGATTTGCCACTTTAATCTAGTAAATTTGAAACTTTTTTCTCAACCCCATTTTGATATCCACTGAAGTTACCAAATATAGTTCTTCGCCTGATAAAGGGTTAAAGTCACTGTATGAGATCATTTTTAGGAATGGAAATAATTAATCGATGATGGATTAATGGTGGTTAAGAAAGAAAGGTGTTTTTTTATGTTTATTTTATCACTGTATCACTTGTATCACTGAACTGACAGAGAGAATTAAGTTGGATGAAGCTTCAGTTTACAAACTGAAAGTTGCAATAACAATTATAAAACACACAGAAATTCAAGAGGATTAATTTAAGCAAAACTATTTTACTGTATCAAACCTTGCTAGCATGAATTACTGAGTTTAATTTAAACACAAAACACATTTAAATATGAAGATTACTGTGAAAACTAACCTCATGCCTCTTCGGGGACTAAAACATAAAACATTGAACTCCTTGACGTTTTCTTTACAGTTTAATCTCTTTAATATCTGAGTGAGTTTTACCATCGACAGGATCAAGTCTCTTTTCGTCCTTTCAAAATAAAAGCATCCGTTATCAAAACAGGCTCTTGCATAGTACTGAATATATATCTTTGATTGTGTCCATGTATGCATGCAGCGATTAATCAATTAATTGATTGTTAACGTTATAGATAATCGAGGATTCTTCCAAACCTTTTTTTTCTTAACTTTTTTTTGTTACAAGCTGATTGTTTTTGTTAAAATATGGCATCACTGTGTTCATCCAGATAGCGTTCACTTCAGCTCAGTTCCTGAAATCGTTGTTTTCACACAACATGACCAACCAGCAAAAGACAGGAAGTCATACACAACAACATCCTCAGCCAGGAGGAATATTTAGGGATATTTAAATGAAGTGTTTGTAATGTGTCGACTCAGGTTGGGCAGGTTCCAGCTTGAGTTTCTGAATAAATCATTAATTATTACGAAAACATTGTGTAAATCCGTCCGTCTAACACCTTCTCTGACTCTGTTTTTTCTCTGGAAGGTGTCAGCGATGCATCAGCTGACCCTTCTGCTCGTGTCTGTGAACAATTCACACATGGAGCTTGTCTCTCGTGGAGCAGCAGGGAGCAGAAGCTGCTTCACCTCTGATCTGTTGCACCGTCAGCAAGGGCAAGTTTAGGGCTATCTATCTATCTATCTATCTATCTATCTATCTATCTATCTATCTAAAGTCGTTATCGTCCGTTCTAAGAGCTTCGATCATTCCTGATCCTTCTGGTTCGAACAGATAGCTATTAGACTATTCTGTACTGTAGGTCGTTTCTACCAGCAGCTCAATCCTTCCCCACGTCTCCGTCTGAAGCAAATGCAGCTGCTTAAGCTGCATTCTACCATAAATTCCTGCAGGGGGCGCTGACGGCAGCTGCAGAAGCATTTGGGTCCATTCATTTCAATGCAAAATGAGGAAATTTGTCACTTGATTTATGACCTCAGAAATGTTTTTTTGGTCTCAATCACTAGTAAAAAATCTTCTTCAAGACAAATTGATGTTAATAGTTCTAATAATGGCCCCATTTAGAAGAAAATAGAAGATAAAGAATCGTATGATTTGGGGCATCTATTGACACGACAGTGTCAATAAAGTCAAATATATTTTTTAAAAAGGATGTTTTTTGGTCTCATAACTTTGACCCTTTCACTGTATTTTCACTTAATGACAGTTTATTTGAACATTTTGTTCATTAAATGTCTTGTTCAGCGTTTGGTTGGACTAACAGACACTCCAAGGAGTCGCTGCTCAGTTTTCTGAGGTAAATAACGAACATTTAGTTTTTGTTTTTTAACATCCCAGTTAATGCTCCCTCTCACTCCTCCACAGTCCAGTCTGCTCCCCGTTTCCAGAAACAAGATGGCGACAAGTGTAACGCTGAACTTGATGCCTCAAACGGGCCACAAACTAATGAGTGACGTCACTACGTCCATTATTCATTCAGTCTGTGGTCTGGAGTTAGTGGCGCCCCCTAGTGGCCGTAGTAATTGGGAGTTTAAAGCACAAAGAGTGAGTGAGGGAGGCGAGGTGAACGGCTCAAACAAACCAGGATTTTCACCAGCAGATCAGTGTTGGTGTCCATGTGAAACCAAAGTACAACATGTGATTCAAACATCTCTTAACTTCCTGCATCAGGTTTTTACTGAACTATGTCACTTCCAGTAGTCAAGGTATATTTACATCTTTTATTTCCTCTTTAAACTGTCTTTTAGAGCCCCACCAGGAACTGTTTGGCCCTGACCTTAGAGAACTGCTGACGGAGCACTAATTCAACCAAACTGCAGCTTTTTTTTTTTTTTACAACTGTTTGTGTATGTATAATGAGGCTTAACCCTCATATAAGTCGTCATTGTGCTGCTGACATACGATCTGTTCTGTCGTTCAGGTTGAGATCTTGTTGACACATACAGCTCGGGAAAAAATTAAGAGACCACTCTCACAAATGTTTCTTGAATCAGCATCTCTATGTCTATGGCAGCCAGTCGAGCCTCCTCATTCTACTTAATGATACAAGGAAGATTATAAAAACCACTGCTGTGATTAAAGCACAAAGAAGACCAAAAATAAGAAGACAGAATGACCAAAAAAAGACACAAAACAACCAAAATAAGATGTAAAATTGCCAAAAAGAAGTGAATTGACCAATTATTTTTTTAAAAAGCTAGAAAATGAACAAAAAAATGATTATACCACCCTTGTTTTCTACAATGTCCTGTTCATTTTAATGCCCGGTACAACTAAAAGTAAATTTGTTTGGACAAATATAATGATAACAACAAAAATATCCCATAAGAGTTTAATTTAAGAGCTGATATCTAGACATTTTCCATGGTTTTCCTGATAATAATTTTGATATTATCAAGAAAACCATGGAAAATGTCTACCAGGCATTAAAATTGAATTTAACAAGAAATTAAAGAAAATGATGGTCTAATATTTTTTTTCGTCATTTCACTTCTTTTTTTGGCAATTTATTTTCTTTTTTTCTTTTTACATCTTATTTTGGTTGTTATGTTTATTTCTTTTGGGTCATTTTGTCTTCTTATTTTTGGTCTTTTTTGGTCATTTTACACATTTTCTTTTTTTCCACATCTCCTGGTGAAAGTTTAATTTAAGAGCTGATATCTAGACATTTTCCATGGTTTTTTTTTTATAATAACCAAAGTCATGATCAAGAAAACCATGGAAAATGTCTAAATATCAGCTCTTAAATTAAACTCTTATCAGCTATTTTTGTTGTTATCATTATATTTGTCCAAATGTGGACAAATACCAGGCATTAAAATGAACAACAAATTGAAGAAATAAGGGTCTATTCTTTTTTTCCATGACTGTATAAATAGTAAAACCAGTAAAACTGATCATTTTGCAGCTGTCTCTTCATTATTTCCAGATCTTTTTGATGCAAACAGACCACAGAGCCTGCTGAGGCCTGCTGTTGGAGGTTTATATTTATTTATATATCCGTGCTTCGTCTCTTAATCTGTCCGTGTCAGATGAGCAGAAAGGTGTTTCACATCAGAGGAAACTAATTCTGAACTCACAAAGAAAAGTCTGTTATTTATCTAATATTTTAATCTGATCTGGATGTTTTTTTCCTGTGGCGTGATCCGGCTCGGCCTCTCTGCTCGGGCCAGATGGTCCAAATTTAGTCCAAACCAAATCTGCTCTCCTTTTCAAACCTCGGAACGCTTTAAGCCAAATAATCTGACTATTGTGGGATTATAAAAGTAGGCTAATGTATTCAGATATTGTTCCTGTTCTCACACTCTGGTAGCACATATTTTTGATTTATTTCTCTGGTGGTTTGTGGCCGGAGTAAACGCTCCTCCGACGGGACGGAGAGACGTATAGTGCGGCGCTCTCGGCTCGAGTCAATTACCCACAAAGCACCTCTCTGGCTCTCTGTTGTTATTGTGCTGAGAAATGACAGACTCCTCTTTCAGGCCTCCATTAAAAGCAATGGTCCTCTTTCACATGTCAGCTGGCAGAGCAAATCCTGCTCTTCTCGCTCCTCCTGCGGCCCTTTATGAGGAGAGAACCGGCTCTCAGCAGGCCTCCAGTCTGTCCTCCATCAATGAGGAGGAGGAGGAGGAGGAGGAGAGGGGAGGAGGAGGAGGAGAGGAGGAGGGGGGGCAGCATCTGAAAGAGCCCTTTAGATTTCCCCTCAAAAGAATACTGATTCATTGGCCCAAAACAAAGCCTCTTCTAGCCTGGTTTCATTTCTCTAAAGCCGAACACAGATTCCATGCCACGTCTTAGAGCCGCGGCCCCCCCAGCTCCAAACACCCCCCCACCCCACCCGCCCTGAATAGAAAGCTATTTGCATAAGAAAACAATGAAATCTTAGCATGAAGAAAAGGAGTGGGATGCTCCCTTTGGTTGAGGACGAGGAACAACATTTAGAGGGACTTCCTCCTGAATCTCAGGGTTCACTCGCACATCCGGACGCAGAAAACACATGAAACAGAGTTTAAACGTGTCGCAAAAAAAGGTTTGTTTGCAAAGCTGCGTGTTTCAGCAGAGACACAAACAAAGACGGAAGAAGAAGCTGTAGAGAGAAGCTGAGGAGGAGCAGGAGGAGGAGGAGGAGGAGGAGGAGGAGATACAAACATCAAACATATCTACTTTAAGATTTATTTTTCTAAGTTATGTTTTTTTTTTATTTGCAGCCTGAAGAATTTCAGTCAAACTGTTGTTGTGTTGTTTCAATAACACATCTCACATTTTTTTATTTTTCCTAAATTCTGTTTTTTTTTTATGAATTTAGGAGAAAATCTGTCAAATGCTCTTTTAAAAAAAAAAAAATTTTTTTGTTGCAAAAAATTTCAAAAAAGTCAGGACATTACCTTATATTATATTTTTTTTATTGTTTTTTAATTGTTATTTTGCAGCTCTCTGAGCCTGTTTTAATCCATTAAAAAGTTAAGAGACTTTAAGATTTATTTTTCTAAATTATGATTTTTTTTTATTTGCAGCCTGAAGAATGTCAGTCAAACTGTTGTTGTGTTGTTTCAATAACACATCTCATAATTTTTTTATTTTCCTAAATTCTGTTTTTTTTTAATGCACTTAAGAAAAATCTGTCAAATGCTGGGTTTTTCTAGTATTTTTTTGTTGCAAAAGATTACAAAAACAGTCAGGAAATTACCTTATATTATGTTTTTATTGTTTTTTTTATTGTTATTTTTGCAGCTCTCTGAGCCTGCTGTATGATACATGCTTTAATTCATTAAAAAGTTAAGTTTTTATTTTATTTATTTCCAGTATATCAGTCAAACGGTTGTTGAATTGTTTTAATAACACATCTCATATTTTTTTATATTTTCCTAAATTCAGTTTTTTATGCAGTTGTGAGAAAATCTGTCAAATGCTGGGTTTTTTAAAGTATTTTTTTGCAAAATATTCAAAATAAAAGTCAGGAAATTACCTTATATTATGTTTTATTGTTTTTTATTGTTATTTTGCAGCTCTCTGAGTCTGCTCTATGCTAGATGCTGTCTAAATAAATAAATATATCATGAAGATAATGATTAAAAAGTTGATAAATAAATAATTGTGGGATTTTGATTCTAGCTTGTACCAAACATTTTCTAAAAATCTCAAAAAAGCGTCAAAAGAACTTGAGTTAAACTCGTCCAGCTGATTGTAACAGATCTGAACAATAATATGACAGTGGTATAAACTGAGCCGAGGCCAAACATTTCCATTCCTGCCACTTTCTCAACACTAATTCCCCTTTTTGGATCACATGGAAAACCACAGATTGAATAAAAAAAACATAATATTACATAAATACGTCACACACAAACTCCTTCAAGTCCAAAAATAAACTTCAGCAGCAGCAAAATCACACAAAACCATTAAAATAATAATGTTAAAATCAAACTTCTTAAGCCACATATCAACAAACATAATAATATTCTTCCAAAAGTAACTTTTAGAAACATTCTGATCATTAAATTCAAAATACAAAATCACATTGAAATATAAATATTATAAGCTACCAAAAGGATTCAACTAATGGTCATTTTTTATCACTGAGCCAAAGGTGAAATGTATTGAAAATGTTTGCTTGTTTTTATCTGATCATGAAGTGAAAACTCAAATAATCATTTTATAATATACTTTAAAATCACATTTAAGAAGACAAAAGTATTTTTCTAGTCAAAAACAGTGATTTGTTCCAGATTTATTTTCTGCAGGTTGACAGTAAATAGTTCCAGCTCTGAAGTTTTTATGAAAAAAAAATTACAGTTTTGATAAAAATGTGTGAAAAAAAAAGGTGATAAAAGATAAAAAAAACGTACTTGCTGAGCGCAGAGGAGCAGCCGGTCGAGCCGAGGATCCGTCGCCTTCTGTCGCTGCTTCAGCTGCTGCTGCTGGACACCCCCTCACACACACACACACACACACACACCACACACACACACACACAGGCACACACACACACACACACACACACACACACACACACGCTGCATATGGACAATGCTGAAACCAGCCTCACTGTGACATCACAAGCTTTAATCCATACACTGAGGAACAAAACAAGCTGAGCTCATTAACATAAAGTGTGTGTGTGTGTGTGTGTGTGTGTGGTTTGACATGTCACATCATATAGAAAGAGTGTATGTGAGCTATGTCGCCATACAGGATGTGTGTGTTTGAGCTAATATTTGCTGCTGCTGTAAGATTTCAGATGACTCACAAGTGTATGTGGTGTTCAGGTGTGTGTGTGTGTGTGTGTGTGTGTGTGTGTGTGTGTGTGTGTGTGTGTGTGTGTGTATGTGTGTGTGTGTGGGCAGGTGTGTGATGGGGAACGCCTGAGTTACTGGGTCAAAGTTCACACTGACTCTCTGCTGGTAGAAGAACTTTAACACTGAAGTAAAAGAGGTATTTTTATTTATTTAACAAATGTTTTATTGGATTTTACTTCTGAGTTTTTTTCTCTCTTAAAGCTTTATTTATCTTCGTTTTTATTTACAACTACAACTTCCACAAACGCCGCCCACTTCTCTGGGCCAGAGCTCAGCTGGGACCGACTGACACGTTCAGAGACTAGGAGACAGAGTTAGGGACTAGGAGACAGAGTCAGGGACTAGGAGACAGAGAAAGAGAATAGGAGACAGAGTCAGGGACTAGGAGACAGAGAAAGAGACTAGGAGACAGAATCAAGGACTAGAAGACAGAGTCAGGGACTAGGAGACAGAGACTAGGAGACAGAGTTAGGGACTAGGAGACAGTCAGAGACTAGGAGACAGGGTCAGAGACTAGGAGACAGAGCCAGGGACTAGGAGACAGAGTCAGGGACTAGGAGACAGAGACTAGGAGACAGAGTCAGGGACTAGGAGACAGTCAGAGACTAGGAGACAGGGTCAGAGACTAGGAGACAGAGCCAGGGACTAGGAGACAGAGTCAGGGACTAGGAGACAGAGACTAGGAGACAGAGTCAGGGACTAGGAGACAGTCAGAGACTAGGAGACAGGGTCAGAGACTAGGAGACAGAGCCAGGGACTAGGAGACAGAGTCAGGGACTAGGAGACAGAGACTAGGAGACAGAGTCAGGGACTAGGAGACAGTCAGAGACTAGGAGACAGGGTCAGAGACTAGGAGACAGAGTCATGGACTAGGAGACAGAGTCAGGGACTAGGAGACAGAGTCAGGGACTAGGAGACAGAATCAAGGACTAGAAGACAGAGTCAGGGATTAGGAGACAGAGACTGGGAGACAGAGTCAGGGACTAGGAGACAGTCAGAGAGTAGGAGACAGGGTCAGAGACTAGGAGACAGAGCCAGGGACTAGGAGACAGAGTCAGGGACTAGGAGACAGTTAGAGACTAGGAGACAGGGTCAGAGACTAGGAGACAGAGCCAGGGACTAGGAAACAGAGTCAGGGACTAGGAGACAGACAGGGACTAGGAGACAGAGACAGGGACTAGGAGACAGAGTCAGAGACTAGGAGACAGAGTAAGGGACTAGGAGACAGAGTAAGGGACTAGGAGACAGAGTCAGAGACTAGGAGACAGAGTAAGGGACTAGGAGACAGAGTAAGGGACTAGGAGACAGAGACAGGGACTAGGAGACAGAGTAAGGGACTAGGAGACAGAGTCAGAGACTAGGAGACAGAGTCAGAGACTAGGAGACAGAGTCAGGGACTAGGAGACAGAGACTAGGAGTTTCTGTGTTTCTGTTTCTGAGCAGCACATTAAATTAAATTCCTTTCATTCTGTGTTGAGGAACACAGCAGCAGAACAGCAGCAGAAACCAGTGATGGCTCAGTCATGCGTAGAGGCTATTGTGTTAAAGTCTGCAGCTGAGAGGAGGAGGAGGAGGAGGAGGAGGAGGAGGAGGAGGAGATACAAACATCAAACATATCTACTAAAAGATTTATTTTTTATTTATCTTAAATTATGATTTTTTTTTATTTGCAGCCTGAAGAATATCAGTCAAACTGTTGTTTCAATATATTTTTATTTTATTTTGTTTTTTATGCACATACGTCAAATGCTGTTTGTTTAAAAAAAAAATGTTGCAATTTTTTTTCCATACGTCTGAATGGACCTTATATTATGTTTTTATTGTTTTTTTTAATTGTTATTTTGCAGCTCTCCGATCCTTCTCTATGATACAAGCTGTATGATGAATCAATCATGAAAATAATCATTAAAAAGTTAAGAGATAATGCTGAGATTCTGATGAGATTTTGAGAGGAGAGGAGAGGAGAGGAGGAGGAGGAGAAGAAGCAGGGAGGAGGAGGAGAGCCTTCCTGTACTCCTTCAGTCCTCCAGAGGATAGATGGATGAATAAATAAATAAATAAATAAATAAATAAATAAATAAATAAATAAATAAATAAAAATTATAAATCACTCCTTCACACAAAAAAAAACAACCAAAGAATTGAAAAAAAGCTTTTTTTGCAGTGTGAACACAAAATAAAAGTTCTAAATAAACTGATTCAAATTGTTCTAAAAAGAACAGTCACAAAATTCTGAAGAACTTTACATTTTCGACAAAAACCTAAAAACATTTTCGTTTGCATCATGTAACAATAAAGAAAAAGAGCAAATCCAAACATGAAGCCGGAAGATGGAATATTTGGTATTTTTGCTTTAAAATTGTTTCATTGTTTCTGTTGTGAATAATTAGATTTTCCTCACAGGAAGTGTTGCTGACATGCTTTTATTGCAGGTCACTCAGAAATGATAAAACCAAACAGTTATTAATTACTCCAGTATGATACAGCATAACCTTATTAATTATTAATACAGATCCGACTGCTTTGGCAGAACCTGAACACTGATGAGTCTACCTCAGCTCTTCACACGTCACAATAAAAGCATCTCGCTGTAACAGACAAAATATTACAAAAAAAACCCAAAACAATCTCTTATTTTGAAATATCTAAAATTCGGACCGAAGCAGTCGCTGAGTTTGATCACAAGCAGAACAAGTTTTTTTTTTAAATCTCTACAAATAAATCATAAATAGCTAAATTAATCTGTGACTAAGTTAAATATCCAGAGTGTGAACAAACACTTATTTGAGTAAACAGACACATCCACTCGGTGACTAGAAGCGGCGGAGCAGCCGTCCTATCAGATATGGCCGAAGCGTCTCGTTGCATCACGTTCAGCTGCAGACGCATGAATACAGTCACTGTTCGCTCCCAGCAGCTGCTCACGTTACCACGGCGATCATCTTCACGCCATAAAGACACATTCAAAACGTTTGCAGTTTGTAGATCTTAGAGTCTTTGTGAGTTTGAATCCACTTTAGTGTCCGTGTCGTTTGGTGTGGACGCCACCGGAGGACAGAGACGTCTTCAGGCGTCTACAAACTCGACTTTATCCGCAACAAAACATCATCTCTGCTCGCTGGAAGCAGTTTGAGTAAAGAGGACGTCCCGCCCTCGGACAGCAGCAGCAGCAGGAGAAGGAGAAGGAGAAGAAGCACTAGCTGATATGTCTGCAGAGTTAAACATTTCTCCTCTGAGATACATGAAAAGACCTAAAGACGGACAGATGCGGGGACAGACACGGGGGACTCAGACCGCCGTCTCCTGGTCCTCAGACCGCCGTCTCCTGGTCCTCCCTCTGGATCATCTGGTAATGTTGGCGGTTCTCCAGGTACTCAGACAGCTCCGGGTCCTCGGCCTTCTCAGCCCGGTGTTTGGGCGTCTCCCCCTGAAACACACAGACGCCCAGTCAGAGACACACATGAAGACACGAAGACACGAAGACATGAAGCCACAAAGACAAAATATTTCATGTTTTGACTTCATTTTTATAAACACATTCTGAATTTGATGCAGCAACATTTTCCAAAAAAAGTTGTGAGAGATAAAAATTCTAGAAATGCCGCCCACTTCTCTGGGCCAAAGAGGGGCCAACTGAGATGGACTGATACATTCAGAGACTAGGAGACAAAGTCAGGGACCAGGAGACAGAGTCAGAGACTAGGAGAAAGAGGTAGAGACAGTCAGAGACTAGGAGACAGAGTCAGAGACTAGGAGACAGTCAGGGACTAGGAGACAGAGTCAGAGACTAGGAGACAGAGACAGAGACTAGGAGACACTCAGGGACTAAGAGACTGAGTCACAAAGACAAAATATTTCATGTTTTGACTTCATTTTTATAAACACATTCTGAATTTGATGCAGCAACATTTTCCAAAAAAAGTTGTGAGAGATAAAAATTCTAGAAATGCCGCCCACTTCTCTGGGCCAAAGAGGGGCCAACTGAGACAAACTGATACATTCAGGGACTAGGAGGCAGAGTTAGAGACTAGGAGACAGAGTCAGGGACTAGGAGACAGAGTCAGGGACTAGGAGACAGAGTTTGAGGCCAGGAGACAGAGTCAGAGACTAGGAGACAGATTCAGAGACTAGGAGACAGATTCAGAGACTAGGAGACGGTCGAAGACCAGGAATATTTTTCTCCCCTGAAAAAAGCCTGGTTGCTGATTGGATAGAACGCTTAGCAGAATGTGACGTAGTACTTGACGCCACAACAACATGCGACATCTTTAAAAGCCGGCAAAGTAGCAAGTAGTCACAAGAGACAATATCCTATATATATATATACAGTATATATATACACTACCGGTCAAAAGTTTTAGAACACCCCAATTTTTCCAGTTTTTTATTGAAATTGAAGCAGTTCAAGTCAAATGAACAGCTTGAAAGGGTACAAAGGTAAGTGGTGAACTACCAGAGGTAAATAAAAAAAGGTAAGGATAACCAAAACTGGAAAATAATGTACATTTCAGAATTATACAAGTAGGCCTTTTTTAGGTAACAAGAAATGGGTTAACAACTTAACTCTATAGAGTCTTGGGCTATTTTGTCCATTTTTTAATTCTTTTCATGTCTTTGTAAGTCATTTTGTGTCTTTTGGTGTCTTTTTTTGTCATTTTGTGTCTTTTTTTGGTCATTTTGTGTCTTTTTTAACATAAAACATAACTTAAAACATAAAATGTGATTTTGAATCTTTTTTTTACTTTCAAAACACTATCATGCTCAATAAAGAATTTTAAATGTTGCAAATGTGCATTCATTTCAGAGTACACTGAGACATTAAACTGCATAATTTTCAATTAAATTCTGGAAAAGTTGGTGTGTTCTAAAACTTTTGACCAGTAGTGTATATATAACATCATATATCAAGGCCCTTACGGTAACGAGGTGCACAGTAGCGCAGTGCTAATAGGCTAACAGTTAGCTCTGTAGCAGTACAGTGTGTATGTGCTGCAGCAGTATGTGTTCACTTAGCAATCTCTGTTTGTTTGCAACAAGCACCGGGCACTCTGTGCACAGTTAGTGATGCCGGTTTGTTTACCATCAGCGCCGGGCGCTATGCCAAGTTAGCAACGGCGGCCACAGTGAACAGTGATTCTATGACTATGTCGGACCAACTGGGAGGTGTGTGTTAGGCGTCATGCACGACATCAAAGCTTAGCCCCGAAGTCCCGTTCATAATGGTCCCGCTTCCAACAGTCCCAACAATTTTCTGCCTCTGTGACTACCTCTGGATGCGGAAAATTGGTGGCATCCCGCTTCAAGCTCGTTCATAATGCAGGCGAGATGTTACAGAGCCAGAAATGTCCCTGCATGAGATTCAGGGACTAGGGGACCGAGTCAGAGACTAGGAGGCAGAATCAGGGACCAGGTTTTAACTGAAGACGTTTCTGAGCTACAGAAACACTCAGAGTGGAGCGTCCTGTCTCAGAGAGGATCTTTGAATGGTGAAAGTGACATCAGCTGGTTAAACAAGAGATCATGAAGAAGATGTTAACACTCTTTAATTTCACTCTCAAACAAAACAGAAATACAGTAAAGTAAGAGAGCAGATCGATGCAAAGAAATGCCAGAGAGAAACGATATGTTGATGGAGATAATTATATGAATAAGAAGTTGGTCAAATCAAATAGGTTTAAATTGAAAAAAATATTTCCATTACTGATTTTTGCGCGAAATGTTGATGTAAAAAAAAGTCACAAAATTCTGCAAAACCTCTGTTACAGTTTCTTAAAGCTTGTGTTAATGTTAACATTGTGATTGTCTCTAAAAAAACAACCTAAAAATAATCAATTTGCCATCAAGTAAAACAAACAAATGAACAAAAAGCGGAGTAAAGTGAAGAAATGCTGCAGAGTTCAGTACAGAAACAGTAACAGGATGGAGTTTCGTGCAGGGAAGAAATGAAATGAAAGAAATTTAAAAAATGCAAAAAAACAGCACAGTAAAAACATAAACCCACAGTAGAGTTATGTGGAGAAATGCTGCACAGGAACGCAACAACATGTAGTTCAGTAAAGAAATGCTGTAGAATATATTAAAAAAACTGTGAAAATGTAGAATAAAGAATCGCAGTGCTCTTTTTCAAAACTTTACACACATTTCTCTTTAAGTCAGCTGTGGAGTTCGGTAAAGACAAGCAGTTAAAAGAAAAGAAAACACAGTAAATACACGCAATTAATGAATTAATTCATTTCCCAGTCAGCAATAAATAAACAGTAACAAAACAAAGTAATGTTCAGTGAAGAAATGCAATAAAAAAATGTAGTAGAGTTCAGTAAAGAAACCGAGTAAACTGCTGTTTATTAAAGGTTTCTGTCTGCCAATCAATAAACAGATATAAATATATATATATAAATAAATAACTAAATGTATAGATATGAACATGGCAGTGTGAGAAATGAAGCAGAGGAATGAAAAGCCTCTCAGCTCCTGCAGAGAATCTCGGCTTCAGACCAACAGTTTACACACTCAGCAACACATGAACTCTTTTCTCTGCTGCAGAGGAGAAGAAGAAGAAAAACTCAGATTATGGGCTGCTTCCTGTTACGAATAGCTTCACCATGGCAACGGTGAGCCGCGGCCTTTGTGTGTGTCGGAGCGAGGCCGGGGATCCTGCGGCGCTCCGTTTCTCAATGACACACAACATTAATCACTTTAGAGAAGTGGGTCAAATACTGCTGGAGATCCTTTTAAAGTGGTGGTGGGACAGCTCGGGCTGGTGGCCGCCGCGGCGCCTGAGAACGCCGCGCAGCGCCCATAGATACCGCAGCATACAGCCACATACTGCCACATACCGCAACATACAGCCACATACGGCCATGTACAGCATCGATAGATACCGCCACATAGAGCCACATACCACCACATACCGTAACATACATCGTCGATAGATACCGCCACATACCGCAACATTTTGCCACATACTGCCACATACCGCCATGTATAGCGTCGCTAGATACCGCCACATAGAGCCACATACCGCAACATACAGCCACATACCGCAACATAACAGCGTTGATAGATACCGCCACCATATACCGGCATGTACAACACCGATAGATACAGCCACATACAGCACAGATAGATTCAGCCATATACCGCCCCCAAAAGAACATACAGTGCCCATAGATACAGCCACATACTTTAACATATAGTGCCGATAGATATAGCCACATATCACCACATAATGCAACATACAGCCACATACAGCCACATACGGCCACATATGGCCACACAGCCACATACGGCCACATACTGCCACATACGGCCACATACGGCCACATACGGCCACATACGGCCACACAGCCACATACGGCCACATACTGCCACATACGGCCACATACGGCCACATACGGCCACATACGGCCACATATGGCCACACAGCCACATACGGCCACATACGGCCACACACGGCCACATATGGCCACACAGCCACATACGGCCACATACGGCCATACAGCCACATACGGCCATACAGCCACATACGGCCACATACGGCCGCATACGGCCACATACGGCCATACAGCCACATACGGCCATACAGCCATACAGCCACATACAGCCATATACGGCCACATACAGCCACATACGGCCACACAGCCACATACGGCCATACAGCCATATACGGCCACATACGGCCATACAGCCATATACAGCCACATACGGCCACATACGGCCATACAGCCACATACGGCCATACAGCCATACAGCCACATACGGCCATATACGGCCACATACAGCCACATACGGCCACACAGCCACATACGGCCATACAGCCATATACGGCCACATACGGCCATACAGCCATATACAGCCACATACAGCCACATACAGCCATATACAGCCACATACGGCCATATACGGCCACATACGGCCATACAGCCACATACGGCCATACAGCCATATACAGCCACATACGGCCATACAGCCACATACAGCCACATACGGCCACATACGGCCACATACGGCCATACAGCCACATACGGCCATACAGCCACATACGGCCACATACGGCCATACAGCCACATACGGCCACATACAGCCACATACGGCCACATACGGCCATACAGCCACATACAGCCACATACAGCCACATACGGCCACATACGGCCATACAGCCACATACGGCCATACAGCCACATACGGCCACATACGGCCACATACGGCCATACAGCCACATACAGCCACATACGGCCACATACGGCCATACAGCCACATACGGTCATACAGCCACATACGGCCACACAGCCACATACGGCCATACAGCCATATACAGCCACATACGGCCATACAGCCACATACGGCCATATACGGCCACATACGGCCATATACAGCCACATACGGCCATACAGCCACATACAGCCACATACGGCCATATACGGCCACACAGCCACATACGGCCACACAGCCATATACAGCCAATTACGGCCATACAGCCACATACGGCCACATACGGCCATACAGCCACATACGGCCATATACGGCCACATACGGCCACATACGGCCACACAGCCACATACGGCCATATACGGCCACATACGGCCATATACGGCCATACAGCCACATACAGCCACATACGGCCGCATACGGCCATACAGCCACATACGGCCATACAGCCACATACGGTCACATACAGCCACATACGGCCACAAACAGCCAATTACGGCCACATAACGCAACATACAGACACATACCACAACATACAGCGACATACGGCCACATACTGCAACATACAGCCACATACGGCCACATACGGCCTCATACAGCAACATACGGCCACATACGGCCACATACGGCCACATACCGCCATACGGCCACATACTGCCTGATATGGCCACATACAGCCACATAACGATATATGCAGCACCCATAGATACATCGTCATACCACCATGTATAGAACCTGCCACATAAGGCAGGATGCTGCTTCATACGTTAAGAAAGCCTTCTCACAAGGCGGGAAGCCTTGTAATATCACGGGTAGCTTCATTATTGGAAGGAAGCCAGCTCATTACATCTTAATGATGAAGTCAAGCGTCTTTTTTAAGTCACAAAAAGGCCGAAAGCACAAAAGAAACTAAATTAACTTCTGACCCTTTCATTGACTTTGTGTTTGAGACATTTGTTCCTGTCATCTTCGACAGAAATGTTCTGAATGTTCAGGTTGAATGTTTCACACTCACCTGACAGGTTGAGTGTGTGTGAACATGTGTTTGTGTGAACATGTGTATGAGGGGCATTTTATGCCAGCACACTATACTAAAACGCGTGTACAGCGCCTATGCGATGACATCAAACGTCTAACGTGCGCGTGTAAATTCCATTCACTTTCAATGGACAGACAGGCGTCACGTAGGCGTCACGCAGACGCTGTACACGCGTTGTTGCACATACGCCTACGTGACGGCTGCGTGACGGGTGAACTACGCCTCAAATACGTGACATGAAGACCCGCGTGACTGTTAAGTACAATTCTACATAGGCGTACAGACACGCGTATTGCGAGTACACCAGATAACATGGGTGACGGGTGAAAAGTGCCACTAGCGAACGTAGTGGACGCCTGTGTGTGTGTGTAACGCGTGTACGCCTATAACAGTTCAGCTGTTACACAGAGTCTCAGCTTCATATGGTATTGTTTATAAGAAAGCACAACTTATAGATGAAGAGAAAGACTATCTCGTACTTACCAGATAAACTTAACGTTTTTCCGGCCAAAACCGGAGGCTTAATTAGCCTGTTTTAGGAGTGAAAGTCAGCAAAATGCAGCTTAAACAAAATGTTTTACCTCATTAGTTAACTACGAATGTCTGTAAAACATAATGGGACTGTGCATAAGTGCCGAATTGGCTTAAACAGTGTAGATATAAGGTCCGATGGAATCATATTGTGAACGGACTGCTGTCCACATGGCTACTGAATATTCATTAGATAGGTCCGCATGGCTACTTAATATTCAGGGGTGACAGCGATTACGGCTTCTGCAGGCAGGTAAACCTACCTAATTACAGCTGGTGCGTAATGAACTGTGTGTCCGCGCACGAAGCTGGGAACTGGCTGTGAGCGTTGCACTTTACTATTAGCCTACTATTTTTAAGTAGCTGAAATTATTTTAATTATCCCTTTCACCCTTGCTATCATTAAATATCAATTCGATATCTTTCAAACCTAGAGAGAGAGAGAGAGAGAGAGAGAGAGAGAGAGAGAGAGAGAGATTTCGTTAACAAGAAAATAAAAACTGGCCTGAAAATAATAGAAATATCCTGACAGCTCTGTGGGGGCTTGGAGTTCATCTGTAAGTTGTGCTTTCTTATAAACAATACCATATGAAGCTGAGACTCTGTGTAACAGCTGAACTGTTACACAGAGTAACACACTGTTAACGTACACGCGTTACACACACACACACACAGGCGTCCACTACGTTCGCTCGTGGCACTTTTCACCCGTCACCCATGTCATCTGGTGTACTCGCAATACGCGTGTCTGTAAGCACGCCTATTAATCAGACTTTATGCTGGCACAGGCGACGCATTCTAGGCGTTTAAGTATAGTGTGCTGGCATAAAATACCCCTCATAACATGTGAATGTGTGAACATGTGTGTGTGTGTGTGTGTGTGTGTGTGTGTGTGTCAGGTGGTTTACCTGCAGGTCTGTCTTCATGAGCGAGGCCCCGGCCTCCACCAGGTAGTGACAGATGCTCCTCTGACAGGAGGAGGCGGCTTTATGGAGCGCCGTCTCTCCTCTGAATAAAAGAACAAAAACATTAATAACACATTAAACAATAAGTTCAGTTTAAAACGCTCAGAGCTGAAATATTTAACAGGTGTTTTATAACAAATGTGACTCACGTCTTCTTCTCCGTTATGTCCAGGTGAGACGTCGGCACTGAATGTAACAAACAGAAAACATTTAGAAACAAAAATCATCAACAAACTGCAGAAGAAACTTTATCTTCAGATGAAGTGATCAACATGTAAAACTCTGGAAACATTATCTTCATGTCATATCCCTCCTGCTTGTTTTTTAAATATTTTTGTTTGTTTATTATTATTTTTTTGTTATGGCTTATTTTGTTTTGTTTCAGATTTTTGTCGTTTACTTTAGGTTTTATTTTGATTATTTTGTGTGTGTTTTTCAGTTTAGTTTTAGTTTAGTTTAGTTGTGATTGTTTAGTTTTGTTTAGTTTTGTTTTGATTTGTTTAGTTTAGTGTAGTTTTAGTTTAGTTTTATTGTTTAGTTTAGTTTAGTTTAGTTTTAGTTTAGTTTTGATTGTTTTGTTTAGTTTTAGTTTAGTTTTGATTGTTTTGTTTAGTTTAGTTTAGTTTTGATTGTTTAGTTTTAGTTTAGTTTTGATTGTTTTGTTTTGTTTTGTTTTAGTTTAGTTTTGATTGTTTAGTTTAGTTTAGTTTTATTTTAGTTTTGATTGTTTTGTTTTGTTTTATTTTAGTTTTGATTGTTTTGTTTAGTTTTGTTTAGTTTTGAATGTTTTGTTTTGTTTCTGATGCTGGTTGGATCTGTTTTCTTTCATTTTCTTTCATTTTCCTCTGTCATAATTGGTTTTTATCCCCTCTGTTTTATTTATTTATTAATGTTCTTTGTTGTTATTTGTCTCCACATGTCTTCTCACTCTCGTCTTCACTTATAGAATAAATGTATATGCGTCTATAGGATGTAACCTGTGACACGTCGTGGAAAAACCAGACTGTTCTGAAGCACTCGTGACTTATAAAAATACATGTCTTACTGGTTATGTTTCATGTTTTGAGCAGATAATTAGACGTTTATCTTCTCTCTGCTCATACAGAATGTTCAAGTTATGTAGTTATGTTTCCATACTCTGTGCTGGAGGTGTGTGTGTGTTTGTGTGTGTGTGTGTGTGTGACATGTTTTGCAGCTCCTAACAAACTTGAGCAGTGTCAAAGCAGAAAGTTCAGACTAATCCATCACTCCTACAGTGATTATCAGGCTGTCAGAGTCTGTATGTTCACCTGCTGCTCCACATACGAGTGAACAGAGCTGCATTCACACGCACAGAAACCAGACTTCACCCACCACAGAGCGCTGAAATACTGCTGAAATACAGCTGAAATACTGCTGAAATACAGCTGAAATAATACTGAAAGACGGCTAAAATTCTTCTGAAATCAAGCTGAAATACTGTTGAAATATAGTTGAAATAATACTGAAATACTGTTGAAATAATGCTGAAATACTGTTGAAATACTGTTGAAATACTGCTGAAATAATGCTAAAATACAGCTGAAATACTGCTAAAATACTGCTAAAATACCGCAGAAATAATGCTGAAATACAGCTGAAATACTGTTGAAATACTGCTGAAATACTGCTGAAATAATGCTAAAATACAGCTGAAATACTGCTAAAATACCGCAGAAATAATGCTGAAATACAGCTGAAATAATACTGAAAGACGGCTGAAATACTGCTGAAATACTACTGAAATAATGCTGAAATAATGCTGAAATACTGCTGAAATTCTGCTGAAATACAGCTGAAATATAGCTGAAATAATACTGAAATACTGTTGAAATACTGCTGAAATAATGCTGAAATACAGCTTAAATACTGCTGAAATACTGCTGAAATACAGCTAAAATACAGCTGAAATACTGCTGAAATAATGCTGAAATACAGCTAAAATACAGCTGAAATAATGCTGAAATACAGCTGAAATAATGCTGAAATACAGCTAAAATACTGCTGAAATACTGCTGAAATACTGCTGAAATACAGCTGAAATACAGCTAAAATAATGCTGAAATAATGCTGAAATACAGCTAAAATACAGCTGAAATACAGCTGAAATAATGCTGAAATACAGCTAAAATAATGCTGAAATACAGCTAAAATAATGCTGAAAAGATGCTGAAATATTGCTGAAATAAACTATAAATTAAAATCAAAGCAGGTGAGTGTAGAAATATATCAACCAGCCAAAACTACTAAACTAAACACAGTTTTCAATACAAGATAAGATTCAAACTCAATGTTTTTTTTTCACATTTTAGTCCCAAACTCTGAACTTTTTTACGCTAATTTAATAAAGCTACAAAGTGTTACTTAGTTACACACACACATGCGTGCATAAGCGCGCACACTCCTTCAGATACACATGTTTCACACATACACACAGACACACACACACATTTTGAGGTTAAAGGTCATAGGTTGCTGTATAAATAAATACTTGAAAAGGAATGCTTGTTGTAGGTGTGCTCCTTTTATATTATATAGTATTATAATATTACTAATATTAATTGTTATAAATCTCTGAAGAATCTCATCATAGTGTACACACACCGGCAGTAGCCCCCGTGGCCCTTTCACAATTTCCCCAGAGGAAATTTTCTAGTTTACTTTTATAAAACACTTTGAGCTTCATCTCGGATATGAAAAGTGCCATAAAGTTGTTGTTTTTTTCTATTGTTTGAAGTAAAAAAACAAAACAAATTAATTGATTGTCAGCCCATGTTTTTAAATTATGAAACATTAAAAAAACTGAGGGGGTAAATACTTTTGATTTTCACTGTAACTAAATAAATCCCAGTGTGTGGACGCTGTGAGCTGCTGCTGGCGCCCCCTGCTGGTGATCACAGTTCACAGTTTAACTGAATCCAAGCAGAAGTTTTATTGTGTACTTTTTCACCTCTGGGGTCATTATATGGATCAGTTTCACAGCTTTTTGCTTTCTACAGTATTTTTTGTTATTTCTTTCTATTTAATAAAAAGTTTAGTTCTTCATCAGGGAATTTGTTCCAACAGTTTTCAAAATCAACATTAATCCGCTGGTTGAGACTGAAAGTGACACAATCTGCATCAGACTTCACTGGGATTTTACACATTTTTCTATAAACAAAATTGAAGTTATCAGATTCAGAGAACAATCACAGAAACGGTTTAGATCTGCCTGTAAAATCACTTTTTTAGTTTCAGGTATTTTACAGAAATGTTTTATAATTGAAACAGAGTAACGGCAGATCTGCACTGGAAAAAGAATAGTTTTTTTTACTTGTTTTAAATAATTTAAAGTTACAGGATTCAGAAAAAAATGATTAAAACAGAAAACAAGAAAATGTTGATGTTTTTAAGCAAAATAATGCTGTGATTTCACTAACTGCTTTTTTAAAATTAAATATGCAACAATTAATTCCAATCACCTGTTTTATTCCATTTTTTATTATATTTTTAGATTATATTCTTTTTATTTCACTCATTTAAGTTTGTCTATTTGCATGTTTTTTTATATAATTTTGTGTTGTTTTTCTATTAATTTTTTTCATGCAAAAAGAACAACAGGTTGACATGAGGTGCAGGAATAGTTATATTTGAATATATGTAGTCCAGTTTGTGGAGTATTTCACATATTAATCTGCTTGTTACAGCAGCGAGTCTGCAGCGTCTCTGTGATTTTAAAGGGACGTTTTTCTTCTCACCGTTGTCGATGAGGTACTTGAGGATCTCTTTGCTGCCGACCTCCACAGCGTGATGCAGCAGCGTGCAGCCGGCGGCGTCCTGCAGCAGGAGGTCCGCCCCCTGCTGGTGGAGCTCCGTCAGCTAAACAACAAAAACAACAACAACATCAACAACACAGGGGGATAATTCTAAATATCCAGTGAAATAACCCTCCAAACCCCAACAAGCTGTTCCTGGGTGTTTTTTGGTCTTTTCACTTTCTCCTCTCTGTGCCCTTGTGTTTCACTGCAACATTAGAAATCTATATAAAATCTATATAAATCTTTAAGTCCTGCAACTCTGTGGAATCAACACAATCCTGGCTAGAAGTGGGAACAACTCAAACATGTCTTTGTGCAGAATAACACAGTTAGAATGACAGAAATCAGAAAAAAGAAAAAAAGAAATTCTAACTTATATATAAACACTTTTCCAAGTCTTCAAAAGTGTCTTGAATATACTAAAAAACAGTTTCCTCCACATATTGTACATATTGAAGTATTTTCATGTTTCCAGTGTCTCCTGTCCTCTCCTCTCAGCTCTGTGTAAACAGCCTCTCCTGTCCTCTCCTCTCTGCTCTGTGTAAACAGCCTCTCCTGTCCTCTCCTCTCTGCTCTGTGTAAACAGCCTCTCCTGTCCTCTCCTCTCTGCTCTGTGTAAACAGTCTCTCCTGTCCTCTCCTCTCTGCTCTGTGTAAACGGCCTCCCCTGTCCTCTCCTCTCTGCTCTGTGTAAACAGCCTCTCCTGTCCTCTCCTCTCTGCTCTGTGTAAACAGCCTCTCCTGTCCTCTCCTCTCTGCTCTGTGTAAACAGTCTCTCCTGTCCTCTCCTCTCAGCTCTGTGTAAACAGCCTCTCCTGTCCTCTCCTCTCTGCTCTGTGTAAACAGCCTCTCCTGTCCTCTCCTCTCTGCTCTGTGTAAACAGCCTCTCCTGTCCTCTCCTCTCTGCTCTGTGTAAACAGTCTCTCCTGTCCTCTCCTCTCTGCTCTGTGTAAACGGCCTCTCCTGTCCTCTCCTCTCTGCTCTGTGTAAACAGCCTCTCCTGTCCTCTCCTCTCTGCTCTGTGTAAACAGCCTCTCCTGTCCTCTCCTCTCTGCTCTGTGTAAACAGTCTCTCCTGTCCTCTCCTCTCTGCTCTGTGTAAACGGCCTCTCCTGTCCTCTCCTCTCTGCTCTGTGTAAACAGTCTCTCCTGTCCTCTCCTCTCTGCTCTGTGTAAACGGCCTCTCCTGTCCTCTCCTCTCTGCTCTGTGTAAACAGCCTCTCCTGTCCTCTCCTCTCTGCTCTGTGTAAACGGCCTCTCCTGTCCTCTCCTCTCTGCTCTGCGTAAACAGCCTCTCCTGTCCTCTCCTCTCAGCTCTGTGTAAACAGCCTCTCCTGTCCTCTCCTCTCAGCTCTGTGTAAACAGATTCTCAGTGAATATTTGTCACGTGACCGTTGGTCTCAGCAGAATCAATCATGTCTCCAGTGTCTCTTAGGAGCAGAATTTAATGTTTTTAACAGGATCTGGTTTATTTTAAATGACACATGGAGAATAAAGAGATTCTGACACAAATATCAACTTTTGAAGCTTCGTTTTGGTTACTTTTTATAACGGAAACGTTCATAACTGATGATCTGTTCAAGGACCGTCAGAGAGTTCAAACTCTGACGATAATGTCTAATTTTTACAGTTTCTTTTTTGGTTTATTTATGGTGAGCCTAAAAACAACAACAAATCATAAACGTCAGTAAGTTTGACAGACTCACTCTGTTCAGGTCTTCAGTCTTGATACAGTCGATCAACTCTGCAGCTAAAAACAGACAAAAGTTTGAGCTGAAAACTAAACGTCACACCAGAGAGGAAACAACTGACAGGTTCAACTCTCTATTAATACACAGA